>NC_135186.1:2857541-3200874 GCF_041146795.1 Maylandia zebra | reverse complement strand
AATGATGTACTGATGCTACTGGAGCACTCATGGTGATTTCTGCTCTCTGCAGAGCGTAACGCTGTATGCTGATGTCAATGGAAGACAGTTCCCTGTAACCAGAGGACAGGACGTTGGAAAGTACCAGGTATGGATTCACATGTGGCTACAGGTCAAGGTACTTGCTTTTACTGAATCTGATTTGTTAGCAGAGTGAAAAAAAATCAATCAGTCTCAAGCCTGGATGAAAGGGGAGGTTTGCATCAAGAAGGGCATCTGGTGTAAAATCTTTGCCAAATCAAACATGCGGGGCATCAAGGAAAAGGTTTCCATACCAGATCGATCGGGGCCCAGGTTAACAACAATGGCCACCTCCAGTGCTGCTGGCCAACAGGATGCTGGTTGATAGTGTGCTACTACTGACTGAAGACAAATTAAGAGGAGAAGGGGAAAAGATGATAGGAGGCAGGGAGAGAGAAGGAGGCTAGTCTAGGTGAGAGTAGGAAACTCTAAATGTACACTGGACAAAGGATGTTGAGTATGAAGCAGCCAGGAAGGAGAAAAAGAGGAAGAGTGCAGGTGAAGCTGGTGGCAAACGATCCACTGTGATGACCCCTATAAAGGGAGCAGCTGAAAACGTAGTAGCACTTTGTATATTTATGGGTACTGAACTACAGAAGGTTGAACATATAGTCACAATAATTTTAGTGCTGTCTAAATCTATTATGAGCCAGATGATCGTGGTTACAGTTTTACCCGATACTGCTTTATTTCTCATTGTTTTTATCAGCTTTGTGCCAGTAATAATGTCTCATTATAAAAAGTTTCAGAAACGGTTTGAATTTTTTCAGCCAAGATTAGACAGCACCAAATCAGTATTACACAACTAATAAATATTAGTTACAGATATATGTAAATGTAATCTCATTTACTGATAGACTCACAGCAGTCAGTTGGCTGGTATTAGCCTATACTGATCAGCTCTTAATTGAGACCACCCTTAAAGCTTATAAGCAAAGGTGGGAGAAAATATCAAAGTACTTCCTCTTGTTATACATTTTCACTATGCTGGATGGATTCGTACATACATATTGATATCAAAACATGCTGCCCTTTAACTGGATTTTCCTGCCAGTTTGGTCATGACTTCATGACTTCTTGTAGCAGTAATTTCAGTAAATTGCAATAAAAAGGAAAAAGTGGACAGCAAATTATAGAAATTAAGTGAACCAACACACTAATACACACACACACCAGTGCAATAAAAATATATTAAATTCCTTTGTCAAAAGTAATTTCTATTGAATTAATAGTCACAGGATGTCTTTGATTAGGTGGCTGCCCCGAGGTTTATTGACCCTTCACAGATGAACAATCTCATGTAGAGCTTATAAAAAAAAAAGAAATATTGTTGATTTACTATAGGTGAGTGTCTTTTTCAAATAAGGACTACCGGGGTCATTAGGATACTTGTACCTTATGACTTGCTTAGACAGTAGTTTACATTTATCCCTAACCCTTTCATCAGCAGGCCATTAAAATACACGTTTGCCTTTTAGTACAGACTCGAGGCTTTACATTTAGACACATTTTTAAACTAAAAGTATCTTAAAGAAACAAAAAAAAGTAAATAATCAGCTATTATTAAATGTGTACTTTCTTCCATCAGGTGTCCTGGAGTCTTCCTCACAAACAGGCAACCTCTGGAACATATCAGGTCAAATTCTTCGATGAGGAGTCCTACAGTGCCCTGCGCAAGGTTAGTGTATTATGTGTTGTTGATCAGCTTACGGTTTCCTTTGCTTGAGCTCCACTTGTTTTGAAATGAGTCGTCTTTATAATCAAATATGCTTTAATTTCAATTAAATCTGTTAATCTCATTTGCTCCAGGCCCAGAGAAACAATGAAGACGTAAATGCCATTCACCCTCTCTTCTCTGTCAACATTGACCACAGGGTGAGTTTCTTCTAGGATCTCAGACTGAACACATCACTTGAGTCATGATCCTGCTATCTTGTAAATTAAAAGCCAGTAAACGCCCTTAAATTGTATCAGCTTTAGTGAGCCTACATCAAGTATCACGTAACTTCCTGGCATGTTTGAAAGGTCTCCAGTGAATGAATAAACCCAGAGAGATTATCGCCTGACTGCACACTCTTACAGGCCTCTATTTTGCAGAGTAGTCATATTGTTTCCTTAAGAATTAGTGAAGCTTAAAGAAGAGCAAATGGCAAGTGAACTTTGGACTTAAGTACACATGATTACCAGAAATTTGACATGATAGTGTGCAGGTAACCCTCTAACTTTATTTACCTCCCACTCATGCATCATACCGTCATACAATCAACAGGATGTTACGCTCTCATTAGCAGTGGCTTAAATTGCTCTCTTTAGAGTTGCAAAAAGTTTGACTCAGGGGTCCACCAATTTCATGTTGCCAGCATTTTTTTGCCCCTCGTTGCTTGACGTTACCAAATGTCACTGACTTGCTGCGGTCTCTTTGCTGTTTCCTGTGCGGATGCATCCAAGGGGCCAGTGTCTGATTTATGGTTGGAATCTCTGCATTCATTCAAAACAACAAACTCATGTAAACATGAAACTCCAGTTCCACCTTTAGCTTTGTGTGATTCTCATTTAAAAATAAACCTTATCTGCCTCTTATTGGCACTTGTGCAGCCCCACAGGCCGTTCACTCTGAAACTCTCTCCATTTAAAACCATAAAACTACTATTTAAGCCAACTTTCTTCTGATTGGCTGTCCCTCATTTGCCTTATTTACTCTTGTCCTTAAACCTGTTTCCTTTCCCCCCCCTGCTCACTACAGGGTGCATGGAATGGCCCATGGGTGTCTACTGAAGTGGTTGCTGCCCTCATTGGTATCCTGGTCTACTACTTGGCTTTCAGCGCAAAGAGCACCATCCAAGCATAAACTGACCCAAAACAGCTTTTTAAATACTGGATCATTAAAGACTGATTTCTGATGGGGCTCGACCAATTATCCATCATCCAGTGTTGAGACAAACCAACAGGATTTTGCCACTTGATCTGCTTTGGGGCAAGGAGCAGAAGTAGCAGTCTTTGTATTTTTTTATTCAGACTGTGTCTCTTATGTGCTTTTGAGTCTTTAAAGATGAATTTTGACACACGATTGACTCTCGGTATGGGTGGAGTTTTGTAACAATGGTTTCTTCTTTTGGAAACAACAGATCAGTAAACCTGGACTTTACAAATAAAGAAATCACATAGAGCTCATGCATTGTATTGGGTCCCGCTTAAACAGTGGAACATCCTGACCAGATTGTGCTGCAAAGGTCAAAGCTTCCATGCAAATGAAATGTCAATAATGTGGCTGCGCAGACTGGCCTGAACAGGTCGAGTGGATGTGTCTCCTCCAGGAAAGTGAATAAATGACTTTTATTTTATTGGTTGTAGTAAAGCGAAAATCTATAAATTCCTTTTTCTCTAGACAGATGGGAAGGTCTGTTATTTCACAGCAACACGTCATCTACAGTGCTTCTTTTTATTTTCCAGTCTAGAACTAGCTGCAACTAGTCACCTGAACTCAAGTAACAACCAGCTTTAAGCAGATTTATCTTTCACATGCTGAAGTAGTTGAATTGTATCCCATCTATGGGTGGCCAAGTCGCATGAAAATGTCTCCACCTTTCCTAACTCCCATGCAGCCCCAAAAACAGCATATTTAAATCTGCCTGTTAACGTGTTTACTTTGCAACACGTACAAAGCTACAGGAATTCAAGACGGCCTTGGGGTGAGGGAAAAATAAATCTATCTCAAGGAACACGAGCAGGATAAACCTACCCAAAATTAACAAACCAAAATATCTGTGGAGTTGGCAGAAAAAAAGAAAACCACATGTCAGTGTGGTTTTTCTGCTGTAGTCAGACAGACTTGGTTGGATGATGAGTAAATCCTTTGTGACAGTAACCATCTTGGCCGTTGCAGTCCACTTAAAATCTCTTGATAATCTAAGCATTTATGTTCATAAATCCGGTTACGATAAAAAAGTTTTAAGGCTTTGTGCGTAGTAAATATCATTTGTGCTAGCTTGCAAACTCTTGAAAAACAATTCCTTTTTTTTCTGTAAACATGTTCAGCTTGGAGGCTGTGGCTGAACTCTCAGTGGACATGATGGCTATTTTTGTCAGCGCAAGAGAGGCAGCGCTGTCCCACTGGTATTCCTCGATATTCACGGAGAGCAGTGCATTAAACAAGGCAGCACGTCAGCAGCTTGTGTCCTGTCACATTTTCTCATAACGGGGACACACACATGCACACATGCCAAAAAAAAGAAAAATCTGTTACAGATGTTAATTCTGTGAGCAGGGAGTGCGGTAGCTTGCATTTCCTTTCTAAATTCCTGTAGTGCATTGCCACTGGTTGAGCACACTGTGGCAGCTGTGTGCTGCTGATGGAGACTCGAGGCTGATGCCAGCTTCAACTTTACAGGCAGATTGGATGTGATTTTTACTGGTTATGGTTTACTAATGTTATTATTATGTTGCCTTATGAACTCCATGCCCTCCTTCTGCATCCAGTTTATGACATAGAGGTGCTCAGGGGAAAGTCATGCTGATGTGATCTAGTTTATTACAGAGACTTAAACTTAGCTTATCTATTTCTGTCTGTGCCCCAAATAAGGTTTAGCAAAGACTCTTCACTCCACAGAAAAACAATTTAGCATCAACAAAAACAGCACAACTGCAGCCTCTCACTTAGTCCTATAGAGTTGATGTATACTGCGAGTAAAGTGATCTGCTCACATAAATACTGCACAGTGTAGAGAACACAAGGAGTTTCTCAGATGACCGCTTCTCTGCTGCTTTGTCATCACACATTCACACTTGTGGTTTAAGTGCTTTCGTCTTCTGGCACCTTGACAAGGAGAGAAGAAAGCCATCGCAGTGTTGTTAATTTAGAATAGACAGGGGCTGGAAGGAATCCAGATGTTGCCTCACAGAGTCACCTATTGGACTGTGGGAAGTCGCGGACAGCTGGATGGAGAGATATAAATGGAACGGACAAATAAACACTCAATGGAGGCCAGCGAGTCGATGCTAACACAAAAACTCCTGCTTCTCTTTGTTGTGTGATGGAGTTCAAAGTGCGTAACTCCAGCCAGCACATTAGTGGCCATGACTGCCGATGTGGAATGAAATATTTAGAGATAAATGTTGTCCTTTTAGAAGGAATGATCCGACAGGAAGTCACAGTTTATTCTGTCAATGGCAAATTATTGTCCTATATCTTTGGTTTGTTTTTTCCCCATTTAAGAAAGTAATTTACAAGGTTGTGTAAACAATTCAGTCCCATTTCTATTTATATGATTACATAACCCAAGCTTTTAGTCTTGATTATCAGTGCAAAACATCATTTCTTCTTAAACGTCTCTCATATACAGTGGGGCAAAAAAGTATTTAGTCAGCCACCGATTGTGCAAGTTCCCCCACTTAAAATGATGACAGAGGTCAGTAATTTGCACCAGAGGTACACTTCAACTGTGAGAGACAGAATGTGAAAAAAAAATCCATGAATCCACATGGTAGGATTTGTAAAGAATTTATTCGTAAATTAGGGTGGAAAATAAGTATTTGGTCACCTCAAACAAGGAAAATCTCTGGCTCTCACAGACCTGTAACGTCTTCTGTAAGAAGCTTTTCTGTCCCCCACTCGTTACCTGTATGAATGGCACCTGTTTGAACTCATCATCTGTATAAAAGACACCTGTCCACAGCCTCAAACAGTCAGACTCCAAACTCCGCCATGGCCAAGACCAAAGAGCTTTCGAAGGACACCAGGAAAAGTATTGTAGACCTGCACCAGACTGGGAAGAGTGAATCTACAATAGGCAAGCAGCTTGGTGTGAAAAAATCAACTGTGGGAGCAATCATCAGAAAATGGAAGACATACAAGACCACTGATAATCTCCCTCGATCTGGGGCTCCACGCAAGATCTCATCCCGTGGGGTCAAAATGATCATGAGAACGGTGAGCAAAGATCCCAGAACCACACGGGGGGACCTGGTGAATGACCTGCAGAGAGCTGGGACCAAAGTAACAAAGGTCACCATCAGTAACACACTACAACGGCAGGGAATCAAATCCCGCAGTGCCAGACGTGTTCCGCTGCTGAAGCCAGTGCATGTCCAGGCCCGTCTGAAGTTTGCCAGAGAGCACATGGATGATACAGCAGAGGATTGGGAGAATGTCATGTGGTCAGATGAAACCAAAGTAGAACTTTTTGGTATAAACTCAACTCGTCGTGTTTGGAGGAAGAAGAATACTGAGTTGCATCCCAAGAACACCATACCTACTGTGAAGCATGGGGGTGGAAACATCATGCTATGGGGCTGTTTTTCTGCCAAGGGGACAGGACGACTGATCCGTGTTAAGGACAGAATGAATGGGGCCATGTATCGTGAGATTTTGAGCCAAAACCTCCTTCCATCAGTGAGGACTTTGAAGATGAAACGAGGCTGGGTCTTCCAACATGACAATGATCCAAAACACACCGCCCGGGCAACAAAGGAGTGGCTCCGTAAGAAGCATTTGAAAGTCCTGGAGTGGCCTAGCCAGTCTCCAGACCTCAACCCCATAGAAAATCTGTGGCGGGAGTTGAAAGTCCGTGTTGCTCGGCGACAGCCCCAAAACATCACTGCTCTCGAGAAGATCTGCATGGAGGAATGGGCCAAAATACCAGCTACTGTGTGTGCAAACCTGGTAAAGACCTATAGTAAACGTTTGACCTCTGTTATTGCCAACAAAGGTTATGTTACAAAGTATTGAGTTGTATTTTTGTTATTGACCAAATACTTATTTTCCACCCTGATTTACGAATAAATTCCTTACAAATCCTACCATGTGGATTCATGGATTTTTTTTTTTCACATTCTGTCTCTCACAGTTGAAGTGTACCTCTGGTGCAAATTACTGACCTCTGTCATCATTTTAGGTGGGGGAACTTGCACAATCGGTGGCTGACTAAATACTTTTTTGCCCCACTGTATAGCCTTTTATCAAAAGTTTATCTTTATTATTTTTACACAAGACAAAACATTTGCTGTGAAATAAGGATAACTGCAGAGGAATTTGTGTGTGTGTGTGTGTGTGTGTGTGTGTGTGTGTGTGTGTGTGTGTGCGCGCGCTCAGAGGTGTGTAAAGCACACTGGCTCAGGCCACAGACCTCGATGGGCTTAGCGGGATTCAGCAATGTGGAAACCGGCATTGCACAAATAATTTTCACATGAAGTCAGGCTTTTCTGTCTGTTCCATAGGCATCGTTTTTCCTGCTCGTTCCTCACACTTTTCGCAAAGCAGAACAAAGTCAACAAAGTGTGGGGCTAACTCAGTAATCACAGAGCAGACTGTATCTTTTTACACTGGCTTCCCCTTCCTTCACTACAATAACAGTTCATGCTCTGGTTACTTCATGGTTTTGTTCGTACAGAGGAGGGTGTTATATGTACAGTTGCTCCAGCCCAAACAGCTTGACAGTGTTTGGGGTTACCATAACTCACTGTAGCTTCCAAACCTCTGCACTTATTTTCACTGCATCTCATTCTTCTTGTCCTATTTGGGCATCCTCTCATCTGCTTTGCATGACAATGCAGTTTGCAGTAAAAAAAAAGAACCATGTAAGGGAGGAAATTCCTTTCACTCCTTTTCCACAACATATTAAACATCCCATCCACATGTCACATCAAAAGGACAATATCTGGTGTACAGCTTTTGTTTGTGTTTGCATATTGGCTTGCGTGTGTCTGCGTGTGTGCATGCACTTCTTGCAGCTGGCCCAGAACTATTAAATGGGTGAAGACCAATGTTCCCTCTAAGCTGCGTGCGTGCGCAATTGCGCACTGCTGCCACGGTCTCTGCGCACAGAAAATCTGCGTTGCGCACAAAAAAAAATCTAACCTGAATTGAAATTAAAATTAAAACTTTAACAATTCTGTTTTGCAGTGTTAGTCAGTCAGTGACTGGCTGCTCCCGTATGGGATTAGAACGATGCCACCTTATCCCATAGTCCAGCCAATAACGCGATTCACATTCGTATATACGCAGCTAATCAACGTCGTTGACAGGCTATGACAGCGTCCTTGTGACACCGGTGTTTTAGCGAGCAAAGCGGCGTGGCTGATGTGGAGTGAAGCCACGTTAATGACAACTTGGACAACCATTGGAGATGTGAGCAGGACAGACGGAACAATTGACGGAAAAAAGTGTGGACTTCATACCAGTTTTTAAATTGTGTTGATCGGCCACGTAAAACCAGAGTTATGATAAAAATATCTGCAATGTTTGGTTTTCTTCCTGAATACTGTCGTTGTTTATATTTACTGCAGGAAGAAACGGTAAAAACTGAGTTTTATAAGGAAAACGCTCCAAAGCACTCTCCACCTGTGAGCAAAACCAAAACCCCCCACCCTTTCCTATTGGTCAAAAAATGTACCATGTCGACCAATCAAAAAATGATATAGCAACATGGCATTTAGTGTTTAGGAAAGGGGGAGTTTTAGGAGTGATGGCGGTGTTTTGAGATGTGAGAGATTTGCAACGTTTAGTGCAAATCTTGTGTAGTTAGTGTGTAGTGTAGTCAATAGTTTTGTTGTGTGTGTCAGAAAAATGCTGTAATTATATATTCTTGATTTGAATACTGGCTTGTGTGAAATCCCAGAAATAAACCCCAGACAAAGCGATTCTGTGAACTAAGGTGCAGGTCTATTAGGTTATGCTGTGGTGATCCTCGGGTTGGGGGATGGGTGTTCATACTGGAGTGCAAAATTAAAACCAATGGAAGATGGACAAGAAAAGTTCAAAGCCATCAGGTGCTCAGTTTAGAAAAACAGAGGGAGTGTGGCAGTGGCGGCTAGGACCGCCACTGCCTGCAGGTATCAGGCTGTTGTTCTCCTTTATCTCATAGTGGACAGAAATTATTTTTTGAAGTGGCACAAATAATTTGTGTGGCATCAAATTTGATGCAGAACAGCTGATTGTTCTGTAAATAGTTTGAAATACTTATTTTAAAAAACACCTTGGCTGCATTTTTAGGTAAACAGCTGCAAAAAACTTTGTTTTTTGCATAGCTCAGTTACTTTTTTGAAGAAGTAACTATATAATTAATTGCACAACATTGGTCATTATATCCTGTATTTTGCAGACAGAGTTACAGGACTCTCTCCCAGACCACAGACTCAGAATACAAGTCAGAGCTTTATACAAATAGAAAAAAGAAAGTTGTGTTTTCAAAATTGGAGTTCAAGTTATTTTTACTTCCAATAGTGTTAACATGCTACACAGGTCATGAACAAGATTATTTGTAAGTGAGCTAAAGCAGTTAATTAAAAGTAGTCTAACATAAATGTAAATGCTGTAATTTGATTATTTTTAATAAACCGTGTAACTTCAATGCTGGCGTGACCACAGTGCACACGTCTGATGTCGCTCACAGTGGTCCAAGGGACCGCTCAGGGAGTTTGTGTGTTCGCTCAGAAACATGAAAAATTAGAGGGAACATTGGTGAAGACACATAACAACAAATCATATCTAAGTGCATAAATGTCGTGGAAGCGTGTTGAACAAGCTCCTGTAAAATATTTGTAGATGCCATTTTATCAGACACCATGCACATGCCTGTTTGTACTATTAAGAAAGCAATGTTGCAGGTGAGGTGTGCGCACAACCGTGCCCAAAGTAATGAAAACAAGATGGCTGAAAGCGATAAAAAAAAGCTAACCTTGATCCCTCTGGCTCTCGGAGAAAGAACGTCTTTTAAATCAGTAAACACTTACAGACTAAGGAATCATAATTGCTGCCAATAGAATAAAAGTGTGGCTATATTTAGCAAACAAAGAAAAAATGCCCTTGGAAAAAGCCGCATTTAACTGCCCCCTTCTCTGTAAGCTGAAACAGTAAATGCAGATAAATTTTATGTGGAAAACAAAAACTCCACCAAATAGTTTACCATCTGTTTTAAGGCTAAGAGCATATAAACATCCTCTTGGTGTTAAAACATTTAAGATAGAGAAAAAGAGCAAAATGAAACCCTTTTGTGAGAAGACAAGATAAATTGGGGAGCCTGTTTCTCTTGCTTCCTCTGATAATAAAGTATGATGCTCTTTCCTAATGCAGACACAGGAGTCGATCTGGGCCAGTTGGGCCACCTGGTGTCTTGGAATGAGCCTCGGCCATCATTAGGTCTGCAGAGGGGTCTTGGGTTAAGCAATGCAGACGCATTGCTCAGTATGGTAAAAGTCCTGGCTCCAGGTCTGATTTATACCGGCTGTGGTGAAGGCTGGGGGTCTCAGTCATTCTTCAGAGCCACTGGTTGCACTCCTTGGCTGAATTTAAATTGATTTGAAGACGGAACTTGCCCTGTTTTCCTGCCCTTGTGACAGGCTCCCTGAGGGATAATTTATTTCTTTTATACCCCATTGCAGCCACACGGCTGGAAGGAAGTGCTGCCCTAACTGTAATGAAGAAGTGACCTTGAGTTTAGCCGTCACCCATGCTTCTGCATGGAAACCGTGAGCATTAGGGCATTCAGCATAAATATACACACACACACACTGCAAGATTATAAAAACAGCAGTGACCTACCAGTTAGACCATCTATCATATGCTCTGACAAGAGAGAGATGGTGGTGGCTGTTTCAGTGAAAAATAGGAAATGCCAAGTCTTTTATAGGACTACTCAGGAAACTAAACTGACTCTATAGGAAATTCTGTCTGATGATGGGTCTATTTTTAGGGGATATTTAAAGGTGTTCGTGCTATCTGCTTCTCAGTCAGTTGAAGTGCATTTATTATTTAGCCGTTTTAATGCTCACTAATGGCTGTACAGAAAGCACAATGCACAGCTGAGGAGTGTTCGGCCTCTCCCATCAATCTGAAAGGCTGGATGAAACTGAGGTTTGGCTCTTTGCGTGGAGAAGAATCATCCTCTGACCTCTCAACTTCCTGCTTGGGAGAGAGAAAAATACATGAACACCCTGAAGGTTTGGGAGAAGTTCATCTATTTCCTGATATAACAAAGTGAGACACGGGACATTGTTGCTGCAGAGTTTCATTTGGCTGATAATCAAAGCAGAGGCCTGTGTCTGGGGAACAAGTTTGCAGTGGCGTGCTGTAAACCCAAACACCACGGCCACGCAGAGGAAAAGGTGAGGCTTCTCCTTCGACCCAGACAAGTACTCTTGAGATACCTTGAAAGCATGCCGGTATTGTCCTGCAGACTCGAACAACACTGTTCTCTCACGAAAAAGAAAGATGCACCAAAGTGTCTCACTGTGAGTGCACATCATTAAAAAAAAAAGATTATTTTCAACAGCATCTAATGGATAGACTGATCAAATACACACAATGTTATCACATTTCCTGTATGTACAGTAGCTTATATAATTATGCTATTGTAAAAACATACCATTAGAATATTTAAGTGTGTCATGCAGCTGAGGGCCATAATACTTTACTCTGTGCACAGAATAAAATGCAATATTATAAAAACTGTACCTGGAAGGCAGAAACAGGGAATAATATACATATATACTATCTAAGTATACATTAAAGATATATATATATTTGTGTGTACATTTTCATTTACACAACAATAAATAAATAAAGAGATTAAAGAACACATGGCTCATGGTGTGATATAACATATCCTATGATCCCTGCTCTGGAGGTATGCTCTGTCTAAAAATAACTTGGCTGACATCATTTACAGATTAATCCAGTGAGGGAGGCCCCCTCTAAAAATGTCTACTGACATTACAGGCACTTGGTTTGGACTTGGAGTATTTGCAATATTCATGTGAAGTGTTTTCTTAAATAGTAATTGTTTCTAGATGTACGCTAACGTGTAGGTTGGAATATGTCTACTGATAAGACTTTAAAGTCGAGCTTTTAAAAAACAATCTTTGGTTTGACACCGCCTTGTTTTCTTTCTTCCTTCTTTTTTAACTACACTGTACCTCAGACCATTGCAACATTCAGCTTTTATCTAGCACAAAATGTAACATTCTCTTCAATAAATATACTTTACAAGGTTGATCACGATACACGGAATGCTGATAAATACTTCTCATGAGTTTCTTCTGTGCTGTGTTCTCGTTTCATACTTTCCGAAAAGCATGACGGGAAGGTTCTTTTATGTGCCTCATATGGCGTGTTTGTATAAAATACAGTCACATAATTGTGTCCCAGTTGAGCAAGGAAAACCAGGTTTATTTTTTTGTGCGGTGCTTTCCTTCTGCTGCACCGTCCTCAGGAGTGAATCTTAAGCCCATCTTGCTAACAAATCACTATTGTTGGAACCTGGAAGTGAATTCTTTCTTTGCCTCAAGCATCCTTCTCTAATCCTTTCTTTCTTTCTGTGGAATAACAAAGTTTGATCACGTTATTAGATTTCAACTACAGTCCTCCTGGGACCACTGCTGTAACATCCATGACATCCCCTGTCTGTTCTCCTGCAGTCTTATTCTCGTGTACTGTCTGCATGTGCTTCTTTTCTCTTCCTTCCAGCTTGGTTTTCTCTGCACCCATAGTTTTGTCTGCTGCTTTATACATTAGGCGTGCCATTAATGTAGCAATCCACCCCTTGCATTCCTGCTGCTCTACTGTATCCGAGCAGAGTAAGAGACTGTCCACAGTTCTGTTCAACAGCTACTGAGGTGAAAATGTTCTCACCTTCCAGTCCATTTCACCCCACAGATCCACCGAAACACTGTGTTATGAATGGTGCTGACATCTTCAGTGACAGCCGTCCTTACTGCTGGGGCGAGTAAGACAGGTGATTACAAATAGAAGTCCTGGTGAGAAGACAGCTGTCCTTTGATGCTGAAAACATCTGGTGGAGGTCGTCACAGTGCGTTCTCAGGCTGCGGCGCTGGAGGCGGTGACATCAGCAGAGTTGTGTGCAAAAGTACGTCCTTGCAGTGGGCGCGTGTGCACCCATGCATGCCTTTCGAGCATGTCTCTGTGTGTCTCGCTCTCCAGCTCATCAGTCTTTGTCAGTACAGGCTGTCCTTGGTGGTGGAGGTGTGTGTGGTGGTAGAGTCGTCAGGCAGGGAGCCCCGTCGTCCAGATCTTGACCCACAGTGGAGCAGATTTTGCAGCTCTCTTGACACGCTGCTGGAGAAAGCCGTGTAGATCCATGGGTTGGTGCACGAGTTCAGACTGGCCAGCAGCATCAGGATAGTGAAGGCCACTCCTGCAGAGGACACACACCGCCAAAAAGACAAGTCCAAAAATACATTTTCAAATGTACAACCTTTACGTTGGAAGGAAACATTCCTCTTAAAATGAGGACAAACAAATCACAGTGCAAGTCACATTAGTCTCTCACCCCTTAGGAAACAAACATAAAAATGTGCAAATATTTAGCAGCAGAGCACTGTGCATTATTTTGTTTTTATTCTACTTCAAGAATTTGATTATAAATATCCCAGGGGAACAACTCCACACATACTTCCTCCTTCATATTTTTCATTTCTAATAGCAAGTCTATTGTGCATTAGGCAAAACACACTGAGAGCAGCTGAGAACAATGAATGAGACCGTTCTGATTTTAGAATAAAGCTGACAATAATCAGCTGAGTGTGGGGCTGTCTGCCAATCGGGGCTTTTATTTCATGAGAGTATGCTAATCATGCTTGTAGCTGCATGTGAGTACACTTTGTGTATGCATCTGTGCTCGTGTGTGTGCGTTTGTATTTGCGCTTGTTCCATGTGTTGCTTATGATTTTAACTATGCATGCCAGCTGCTGGCACCGATCATTGTTGATGAAATGTCAGCATCTGGCTCTGTTTCAGACTCTACGGGGGACATAAACAGGTTATTTACTGGCCTCTGGTGTTTGTCTTTAGTTTCAGCTCAGGAAAAAACAAACTTGTTTGTGACCTTGTATTATATTCTCTGTTGAGAGCTGGAGCTTGTACTTAGAATAATGAGTTAGATAGCCTAATATTTGGACCCACCAAGATGCTCAAAAGCATTGATTGGAGTTTTCTGTTAAAAATAGGAGCTTTTCAATTAGCTTTATGCTCTCTAAAGTGCAAAACAGGTAAATTAGCTCCATTAGGGCGATTAAATAGATTACATGAGCTAAGGAGAATCAATCCATCTGGGGTAAACAACATAAATGATTCACCTGACCACACAGATGTTGCTTTCATTTCTTTTATGGGGTAGATTGGAAACATAAGTGGATGTTGCATCCATTAAGATGTTTATGACTAACCTTGGTCTGGAGGGTCTGGATCCCAGGCTGCCCACAGCTGGACAATGAAGAAAGGTGACCAGCAGATAGTATACACCAGCACAATGACCAGGGTCATCCTCACCGTCTTTGACATGGCTTTAGTGATACTTGGAGGTGGGGTGGCGGGGCGGTGAGGGGGAGCATAATCAAGGGAGCAGCGGGGAGAGTTGGTGTAGGGCTCCTGGCAATCTGAGCCGTTCACTGTTTGCTGATGCGCTGTTGTTCTTGTTGTTGTCACATGTTCCCCGTGGCAACTGTTACACTGAATATCAGGTGGTACATAGTCATAACATTCTCCCACTTGGCTGTTGGGTGTGTTATTGTGGGGGTTGTTATTTGCAACCTTTAAGAGTTGTCCTCCTCTTCCGTCCCAGCCTCCTCCTCCAGACGCCCGTCTCCCCCTCTCTCTGGATCGCTCGTCCTCCTTCCTAAAGCTGTGAAAGCGGAAGAGGATTTCGTTTTTCTTCATCTCAGCCATCACCATCCTCTCTGACTTCAGGTAGATGTTGTTGTGAATCTCGCGGAAGATTCTTATCTGAAATATAAGAACATTTTGAGAAATTACAACAGCTCAGTGAGAGGGAAAACTAGACATTCACGACCTAAAAGGCCCGAGGATTACGTTTTATCATGGGAACGTGGCAAATTCAGATGCTCGTGTTTGCTGCAGACTGTCCTGTTTGCAGTTTAGGTCAACACTGAACGGAAATTTGAAATGTAAAAAAAAGAGAGTATGTGTTGGCCTTAACCATCGGCCATAAACCAGTGTCAGACATTTTTATGTAACATTATTTAACGCCACGATTCCTTCGCTCTGTTACATAGCTACCATAAAACTTTATTGCACCAAAATGATTTGTGGTATTCTCCGGAGAAACCAAAACAACGACATGAAATCCATTACTAATAGGCGATTCATCCTTCCAACTATTTTTACTTTGATTCTGAAGGTTTGTTACAACTGAAGCTACACATTAATCCATCTTTCCATTCAGTTTATGGGATTTAATCGGGCGAGACACTTGAAACTTTCCAAATTACCTCCTTCAGCAGAAATAACATCATTCTCTCTTCCAGAAACGTTCTAAATATCCCTCTGGATTTGAAATCTGATATTCAAAATAGTGGGAAAAAGGTCCAGAATTCTATGTTTGGCACAGATCTGGTACATTCCTCTCCCTGGCAGGACGTTTTCAGACTGGGCAGGCATCTCGGCAGTAGACCTCCAAGTGCTGTGTTAATTAGGGGAAAAAGCTGGAACCTAGAAATATCTTTCCCTAAATAGATCAGGACTGATGGGAGGCACCCCAGAATGTCATATCTGCCTGGGGATGCGACATAACACCAACCACAGTCTCCACAGGTTATTGAACAATGCGTGCCAAATACACTCTTGAAACCAAAACAGCATTTCATTCATGCCACAAGCCTCATTACTGGATAATGTTGCTCTGAGCATGTAATCCTATAGTCAACACCCTTTGTGGACAGTGCAGAGTTCAGCCAGTACAACTAGAATTACCTGACAGATGGTGATGATGAGGGCGGGCAGGAGGAAGACAGTTACCGTCATCCAGGTGACGTAGGCTTTCAGCCCCCACAGCTCAGCAAAGTGACCCCAGCACTCGAACTCACCGGGAGCCACTTCTGAGCGAGAGAAGATGAACACCTGACAGAAACAACAAGGAAAAAGTGGTCAGCACACCCACAGACACTGATAATCTGCAGTGATCTCTTGAAGCTAAAAATAGACAAACATCTTGAGTTCTCCTGTGGAAATCAAGCTGCCTGTGTGTTCACCCCTTCCTACCTGCGGTATGCTGAGGATCAGTGCCAGGCCCCAGGCCACCATGACAGGAGTGTTCCAGCGGGACACTGTGCCCCCTCGGTAGGCCTGCAACGGGCAGCAGATGGCATGGTGCCGGTCTACTGTCATGGCAACTATCATATAGGAGGAAGCAAACATGCCAACAATCTGCAAGTACTTGATGGACCGGCATAGCAAATCCGGCCCTTGAAACCTCTCTGTAATGTCCCATATTAGCTGAGGAAGAACCTGAACACACAGATAAAAAGCAGTTATTTTTAAAATAAGTGTTTCTAATATATTCAGTGTATCAACAAGAAGTGCCTGTGCAGCCCAAACCCAATTTAGCACTTTGTCCGAGACTGTTATCTGAAAACTGCTTGAGCACATCAGTAAGCCACAGCATGGCACTTAATGACATGTTCTTTACTATCCATGACAAGGGCACTGGGCAAGCCTGTTTTTTCATTTGTTTGTTTTTACCTCAAAAAACACCAAAGATATGGTCATCTACATACGAAAGTAGTTCTAAAACAAAAAAATCATTTATCCTGTTTGAATGATGTTTATAATTGCATTGCACAGCTGGACTGGGAAAAGCTGATCTTTTATATACATATATATATTTGACTGCCATTTTAAGAAATTTGTGCAGCTGAGTCACCGAGAAGCCAACTGGGTAGGAAAGCAGCAGAGACTTCAGAAAGAAATACAGATGCATTTCATTACTGTGAAAAGCCCTGACAGAGCCCTCACTCACTGCAGTGGGTTTTTTAAAGCATCTGAAAACAGACATTAAAGTACACTATAAGGCAGACAGTTTGTACAGTTATTACAAGTTTGAAAGTCAATATTTGGTATGACCAACTTTATTCTTTAACACAGACTGAGGTCTCTTAGTGAAACTTTCTTGTAAATTCTTTAAGTAGTCTACAGGAATAGTTCTCCAGGCTCCAGGATAGTTTCTCATTGGCTGTTTTTCTACCTACGTATGCACTGACAGTGTGCTTCCATGGCGGTATTGAAAAAAATCTGATGGTACTTTTCTGTGTTCATAATTCCATCAATTATGACAAGATCTCCACAAAAGCTCCGACATGTTGTTCAGATGGCTGCAGACACTCGCTGTTGTGCTTCTCTCCTGACCTCCTCCAACAGTACATATTGACATTTTGAACTAAAATTTTAAAATATGGATTTGTCCTTCATTCGTCCTGTTGCCACTGATTTTCGGTTCAGTTCTTGTGTAGTTTGGCACACACCATCCTTTTCTTTCTGTTTCCCTTCCTTAAGAATAACTTCCACTGAGACCATCTCTGATTAGGCTTTGGCAGTATAGTATATGAATCAACTGAAGGGCCAGATGCCTTTATCATTGTGGGGGTATAGCTTAGTGGTAGAGCATTTGCTTGCAGCTCAAGAGGTCTCTGGTTCAATTCCAGATACTCCCTGTGGAAGCTTAAAAAGCCTTTCTTAAAAATGGCTTCTTCACAGCCAGCTTTCCACCGAGATCTTTTTAACAAACAGTAAAAGGCTCATTTGAAGGCTCAGATGCACGTGTCGTCTTTGCTGTTTTGTTTTTTCTTATTTCTTAAGGACACAACTTTGAGATGTTGTTCATCTGCTATTGACTGTTTTTATTTTTTTAGGCCTACTGTTTCATCTTTATCTTCCAGACCTAAAAATTTTTTTACGTTTTATTTTAAGTTCATTTATTAAACACTTTTCACGGACAAGCAGCCTGTGAAATGGAGCGAGACAAAGATTTCACATGCGAGAGCAGTTGGGCAGAAGGAGGCAAGAACCTGACTGATTTTAAAATGTAATTCAGCAGGAGCTATAATTATGGTCTCAGTCTTGTTAGCATTTAAAACAAGGTAATTACTAGAGAGCCAGTCAGTATTCTTTCTGAGTTAAGCTGTGGACTCGGGTGGACAACCTATCAAGCTGAATGTCATCAGCATAGAAATGATAAAAAAAAAAAAATGTAATTAAAAAATTGAATAATGGCAGCTAGAGGAAGCATGCAGAAAAAAAAATGGACCCAAAATCCCTTTTTAACCCCACAGGTTAGGGAGGAAATGTTAGAGGTGAACTTGTTTGTTCTAACAGAGAAGTTCCTATCAGAAAAGTAAGAAGTAAATAAGTCTAAAGCACAGCCAAA
This sequence comes from Maylandia zebra, assembly GCF_041146795.1. NCBI lineage: Eukaryota > Metazoa > Chordata > Actinopteri > Cichliformes > Cichlidae > Maylandia > Maylandia zebra. Next base: position 3,182,647 of record NC_135186.1, on the reverse strand, counting down.
TTCACCAGCCAAAACATGAAGCCTATAAAGCAGGATTTTTATGGTCAATGGTATCAAAGGCTTCACTGAAATCCGGCAAAAATGATTACAGAACAATTCCTCCATCAGAGGCCTTCAACAGCATGGTCTCAGTGGAACGCTACTTTTGAGAGCAAGACTGTAAAGGGTTAAAAATATAAAATTTGCATAGTAAAGATCTGAACTTATTTTCTGCTGTTTTTTCTAATATTTGCTTATAAATAGTCTTTTTTTTTTTTTTTTAATTTTAATTACCACATTCCTTTTAAAAAGGTCAGGTACAAGGACTGGACTGAAATAACTGAAAAAGCCTCCAACGGCCAAAGAAATGCTGGATAACTATTCCTCATGACCACTTTAAAAATTACAGGAAAGTTTGAAGGTCTGGAGGCAAAATAAAAAAGAAATGCACAGTATTTATATTATAGGTATTTTTGTGGAACAGTGTATACAGCTGTAACAGATCCAGACAGTATATAACTCACAATTACATAGTTTAACACAGTTAAGTGAAAAAGAAATTCCCATGGAAGATAAAAATCAATATTAAGATGAGCAAGTTTTCAGTGTGACAAAAATTGTTAGTAAAGATGAAATATTTAGACTTGAATAAAGACTCAAAAAGAAATAAACATGTTTTACTTATGGCAAAAACAAAACAAAACAGGCCTTTAACAAACTGAGACCATTTTGTAAATGTTTGTTTCATCCACTGCTGTGATCTATGTATATTCATGTTGCTATAATGCCTCAAAGAAACCCCTGTACTGACCTGAAAGAAAGCCACCACCAGGTCAGCCACACACAGGTTGACCATGAATATGTGCATCGGCGCGTTGTGCTTCCTCCGCCTCAGAAGCACCCACAACACAAAGCTGTTCCCCAAGGTGGTAAGAGCCAGCACCACCGCAAGCACTGCAATCTCAGCCCGGGCCAAGCCGATATCCCTCACCCTGGGCTGGGGAAGGGTGCGAGGTGTGCTATTGGAGCCATTCTCGGCAAAGATGCCAAAGAAGGATCCCCCACTGTGAGACGTGTTGAATGAGTTCAGTTCAGAAATAAACGAGGAAGAGAAGTTGTTTCTTCCTGTGGGGCCCAGAGCGGAGAGGCCTAACCTATCCCAGTCCGTTTCCAAACTGATGCTTTCCATTCCTGGAAGACAAACAAAGTGTTAATTTGGGAAAGCCAATAAAATCTATTGTTTATAGTTTGTATAAATGATGCTCTGCACAAACACAGTCTGCAGGAGTCAATCTGCTGCAGGGCTGTATGACTGTCCACTAGTGGATTTTGGCCAAGTCCAGATTATTATCAACAGACAATGAAATTGCACTGAATTATTACATCTGTGCATCTTATTGCATTTCCTGCAGTTGCCTAAAAATGCACTGTTCCTTACAGTATTGCTGAGAATCCAAAGCAAAACACACACAGACTTCTCACATAAGCTGATGCAGATATAAATCACAGGAACTCTTTGTTGTTGGATCATCAGTAACAGTTTCACATCATGTACCACAAATAGCTCCTGTTGGGTAACCTCATCACATTCAACTCAAAGTAATGAGAGCCAGACACTCTGCCAATCATGCAAGTGTAATTATGTCTCAGATTTTAATAATTCTCCTGTCTGTTTGTCCCTCTCCCAAAGCTTCCCATTCGATCTGACGCAAGTCCAGTTTGGTTTATTTTCTTTCTAATTCTTTCTCAAGGTTGATTTGACAGCTTTGCCTCCTATCCCACCACCCTTATTCCTTCACGTCCCCTCTCATAATCATTCTCATCCCATGCTTACCCTTGTACATTCCTGTTTCCCCCTGTTTTTGTTCCCCTCTCTCCAGATTTTCTCTCATGCATCCAGGCGTTCTTTTCTCTTCTCTCTCTCTCCCAATCTAAATTAATTTTACGTTTATTTTTCTTTGCTTATAAATAAATGGCTGAAAAGAACAGAAAGTTGATAGGAATTAGATGACAATTTAAGAAACAGAGTCATGGGATGTAGAGGGCAGCCTTGGTCAAATAAACTGCATGTAGAGTAGCGTCTGAGAAGGGGGGGTGGGCGGTGGTGGAGAGTAGCGATACAGGCGGTGAGGAGAAAGGAGAAAAAAACTGCCCAGAAAAGGTAAAAGAATTGATTTTTGAGGGAGGGCGATTGGATGAGACTAGAGGAGTGGCAAAACATAGCTCCAAGGAGAGATGTGCACTTTTAGTTATTTCGCTGTGAGTGATGATTGACACCGTGTTGATGTAATATTTTGACTAATATGCTGTGGAGTGGTCGTATATCTAAATGTGCCACTGAATGGGTGATAAGAGAGCTTCCATTTCTGCCTGATCAGAAGGAAAACGTGAGAATATTGAGCAATTGAATGTGACTATACATAACAAGGTTGTTCTCACTATTACGCTACCACCTAATGACCAGTTAGTAACAGTGGACGCACTCCTGGGTGTGTAAGGACGGCCGAACATACTGTCAAGCTTTACATGCTGGCTTTGCCAGAGGAATGTAATCAGATGAATGCATGACAGGCCTGGCCTGGTTGACTTCTCTTCCCAGCACAAATGTACAGCTGTGGGTGAAAAGAAGAGTATCTCAGTGGGATCATTCCTCAGAAAACAGAAAACTGCTCTCATGATTTGAGTGAATCCCTGCCGCCACACGAGGCAAACACAAGACTGCCATAAATGTCCAAACTAAATCAATCATTTTCTTTTTTTTATTAACATTCCTCTATATTTAAAGGGTTGTATTAGTGGGAAGGTCGGTAGAGGAGAGGATCAGACGTAGCAATAACAGTTGTTTTTTTCATCTTTGTTAATTAAGGGTGTAGACAACAGGGCCCTTTTTCAGTGAGGAATCTCTGGGCTTCTTTTTGTTGGTTCTGAGGAGCCTTGTGCCCCTCTCTGTAATTACAGTATAATTCATGAGAAGGTTCTTTGTGCGGCTGCACCCACAACCTAATTTCATTATATATTTCCATGTGATTCGTTTTTGATGTTCAGTCTGTTTTCAAGTATGCCTCGGTGCAGATAAGGTGCAATGGAGTTGTTACAATACCTGGAGTAAAGCTTAATTAAAGCTTTACTCCAGGTACTCAAGAAAGTCAAATAAAAGCATTGAAAACTGCTAAGTAGGAGCAGCTGTTAAGGTCCATCTGTCTGTAGATGACCACTGATGAGTACGTGCTGCATTTCTTTCTTCATAGCAGATTTTTATCTTCAAATTTATGACATTGTTCTGAGAAAATCTGAATCCCTTGTTTACCTAAACTCCCGGATAAGAAAATATGCTGAATGCTCATTTGCATTGCATGTGTATCCAAGAAATCTCAGTGAACTGTCTTCCGATTGCTCAAGCTCATCTACAGGAGACCCATGCATAGCCTGAAACCTGTGCCAGGAGTGCTCTCTGTCATATCATGAAATTTCTCAAACTGAAGCTGCACGATGAAGGTAAATAATGTCTGCAGAACATTGCTGGGTGCAGTTTAATATATTCCAAGCAGACCCCATTATTTCCATCTGTCTGACTGACTTAACACAAGTACAAATTATTCTTTGTGTGCTTGATAGACTGTAGACAGTACTTCTAGTAAAGTATGCTTTCTTTCTGATTGATGATGGAGTCTATCCCTCCCTTGCTTTGCTCTCCAGAGGCAAAGCAGAATGCAACCATCCATTTTCATAACCTCTCCGTGCTGTACTGCTGTCATAGGCACGGGGTTCATGCTCACAGAGCCTCAGGGAAGAAAGGAACATGTAGTTAAAGTGCACAAAAACCATTATAGATAGCATCCACTCACATCTTTCAACATCCGTGTCATCATTTCCAATTGTTCACACGTGTTTTGGTCATTCCCTTTCACAAACTACGATATGTTCAACATATGCCAAGATCCAAATACCAGATGTGTGAGACAAAGTATTTTTAAACCATTCTGAGGTGTGTTAAGGAACGAATGTCGTATAAAACCATGTTTTGATGTCAGTATTACAGTGTGTGACAAAATGCTTTTAAAGGAAGTTGAAAAAAAGGGTGCTATTATCCTTTAAGGCAAGACTTCACCCATTAGACACTCTGAAGGAGGTGCTTGTGCACTTGGTGGTTTAATCCAAACATAATGAAAAAGCCATCACCTCTCTGCCTGTCTTGTCAGCCCCTGGATTAGTTTCCTTTGACCAAGTTGACCGAGTCTGATTAATGAGGACCTCTTTGTTCTCATTACCAGCCGCCCAGACGATCTGTGGCTAATTTCTCCTTCTACTCAGTCTTCCTTCTCTTCTACTTTTTCCATCCGTTACCTGTTATTTTCGCTACACTTTCATCCACCCACTCCATTTCTCTGATTCTGATTCCCTCCTAACCATTCCACCACCTGTGATCACAGACAAAAGAGGAAGCCGCTTCTCCTGTAGAGGAAACTGGCTGTGACATGTTTTTTTGTTTTTGCTTCATTTTAATCACCGTCCCCATTAATTGACTTTGGCAGCAGGAAACAGGATTAAAAAGGTCTGGCCCAATCTGAATTCAAGTCAACTGAAACTAATAAAGCAAGCATTAGATGACAGCGTGTTATATATTTACCTTTGGTTTTCCGCTGTTTTTCCTCAATGTGATTCATGCACGACACAAATGAATCATGTGGGGTCACAGACCGGGCTGCGTGGCATTTCATCTGCATGATAAGGCAGCCACGGCCACGTTTTTCTCTTTAAGCCCCACAAATCTGTAAATTAGATCCCCGCTTGCACCCTCGCTGTGGCATTGATTCACCTCCTGAATGAGTTGGGTCAATGACAGCTAGATAGTTTGTGTATATTTATGCATTTCAGTTTGTGGAGGAACCTGCTGTACTCATTAAAAATCACATTCACGGTTCTCTATTTGAGTACATGTCACTCAGGTTCGCTCTCCAGCTGCAGCTCATATGAGCAATAATACAAATTATTCTTTTACTGTCTTCAACCCCAAACAGCCAAATAAATGATAATTATGCAGGGCCACACCTCATTATACACAGCGATTCAGTCATTGCTTAGATTACAGTCATATTGTATCAGATCAGATCAGGTCAGGTCAGTAGACAGAACTCATGCAGAAGGTCCAAGTCCTCTTATCGTTACTGATAAACCCCGTTCATTAGACCACTGGCTGTTTTTCTTGTTATGTATCATTAACTAGCACACCACCAACAAGTGAACCATTCAAAATGGGACCTTTTTTCACATCACATATAGCTGATAAAATATTCAGAGTATTCCCCCCGAAGATTGGAAAGTGGGCTGCAGTGTTACCACATCAGCTAAAACAGGCCTGGAGTTTATTTGGTCAGAGCTGCAGCACATGATGAAATGAACGCAAGTAAATGATTCCCTGTTAGAGACCAAAGTAAATTGACTGTTAAAATAACCGTGATGATGATTTTTTCCTGATGGAGGCTGCAATCAAGGAAGTTATTATTCCTCCATAATAGTTTGTGTGAGGGAGAAAAAAGAAGAAAACTTTGCGATTTATGGTGGAAAAAACCTTTTTCAATGACTTTGGTTGAGACAAAGAGCTTCCACAAAAAACACGTCTGCCAAAAAGCATTATTTGATTTAACTGACAGACAAGAAAGTTTGGCTTTTGTTGTTGTTGTTCATTTTTAAGTATGGGATCTGTTTTTGATTTAACTTAAACACAATTTTTGATTATTTCTTCACTGTTAGGAGGAAATTTACCATTGTGATAATAAGTTGTGTCAGACAATAAATCAATGACACTTGAATATACAGACGCATGCATGCCGTCCACTCACAGCCTGGGAAAACAAATCTTTTGTTTGTCTAAAGCCCTTTGAGTTTCCTTTAAAAAAAAACATGCGCAGGGCACGCACGTGTGCAAAAAACACTCACACAAAGAAGAGCAACCCAGTGTGAGAAGTCGTCTCTTACCTTGTTGTCAGTGCATGGTAAGCATTCTCACGCGTGTCCTTTTCTGTTGGCTTTGCTCTTGTCTTTGCGACTGTGGGACAGAGCATTAAAAGCCATCACTGTTACAGCTCATTTACGTTACAGGCAACAACAGATAACATTAACATCGTGACAGTTCCCCCGAGCTTCTGTAATCTGTGGAAAAACAGGACCACATCCATTTTCAATTAAGCTCTGCAATGACTTACATCTAATCAAGCACAATAACATACATGCTTTATGTTAAGAGAAATGACATCCTGAAAGTAGCTCTGGGAAACAATTAGGTTAGAATGATTTATTCACATTTTTTATTTCTGTTATTTAGAAAATTTGGAACAATTTTGTTTAATCAACCCAATAATTTACTACTTTGATTTACAGTCACCAGAGCACTTTTTCAAACAGTTGTACTGTTTCCAAAATATAAGATGTGTGTTTTGTTCCTTTTCTTGTTAAATAAAATATGTAAAATAAATATAATAAAATATATTTTCACTGTCTACAAACATGAAAGTAATATTATTAGATTATTGTATTATTATTATTATTAATGAGGAAACATGATTCTAAATACAAATATAAAAGAAACTGATAAAGCTCAGCCTGTTTATTAAAATTCTGCACACTGGGCTTTGATGGCATACTTGAGTTTTGAGCATAAATGAGATACTGTAGCCACACAAAGGCATGACCTCGATTGGGTTGTAAACAAATTGGAGGAATACAATGAGATTAAATTTAAGGCCCTGCTGGAAAGTTTTTCAGACAATGTTGAATAATGATTTAAATAATTAAAATAATTGTACATTTAACATAATAAGTATATGTTTAGCCATCAAATCCAGCAGTCATTATGGACTCAATAAGGTACTTACTTGTTCTACTTCAGTGGTGCATTTCTTTTATATGTCGCTTAATTTTACCCAAATTAATTCTTCTCAATCCATGTCTCTCCTTTTAGCCTCAGCTGAATCCTGAATGAATTAGGCAGCACAGGAATAAAAATCACTCTTCATCAGAGTCAGGTGTTGGTCAGTGTTAACAAAAAGTTCTTTAGGGAGCTCTTTGTTAGTCCTTTGCCTGCTGAGTGTACTCTCCTTGAGGTGTTGTAGTTCATTTGTAGTTCATTTTATTAAAGTAATCCATTTGATAGCCATGCGTGCCCTGGGTCCATTTGCGTCAGGTTATGCTTTTGCAATCTGCTGTGCCTTCACTAGCAGAAATGAATTTGATCTCCGTCCGTTCCTACCTCCCCCCTCTTCCCTCCACAGCTATCTCCTCCTCCTCCTAGGTCAACCAGCTTGTCCGCCAGGACTGAGGGTGGAGCCTGCAACCAGGAGTGGTGCAAGAGAGAGGGAGCGCGAGGGAGAGAGAGAGAGAGAGAGAGAGAGAGAGAGGGGAAGGGACCTGTTTTGTCATCCATAGCATTGCACTGAAGTATGGTGTCCACTCAATCACTGTGAGTCACTGGCAGACACAACCATCAGTCTTTACGTGCAGAATTCCTTTATATAATATTACAAGTAAGCAGTCCAGAACAGATACCTGCTGATATTATAAAAGAGAATATTCAGCTGTTAATTATAGCTCTAAATCCAGCTTCCCAGACACCCTCAGCTCCATTTCCTTCCCAACCCAACAGTTGAGCCATGTCAAGAGTCCCCACATGTCAGCTGAGGCTCAGACGAACCGCCCACTCTCACATTTGCTCTGTCCGGTCTCACAACAATACTGCCGTCAAAACATAAATCATAGCAAACAACACAATGTGCTAGAGACATATTTGAATTCCCAAAGAGAAAAAACTAAGCGCTGAAATAGCCAAATGTTATAGTTTCCTAGAAAATGTTATTATGAATCGGCAGAACATCTGCCTGCAGAGATGGAGACGCACTTCCTTCGACAGTGTAGAAGAAATTGTAGAAATTCAAAGGAGCTTAATCACCTGAAGTCGCAAATGCTCTCAGGGCAAGGAGGCAAAACATATCGTGGGGCCCAAGATTTATATTAATATCCAACACTCTAAAAAACAGTCACTGACAAAGAAACACACAAAATGCACAACCACATGCACACATTTGATATAATAACATGCATAAGAGCATGAATGTAAGCATCACTGCATACCGTCCAGCTTTGTTAATATTGTTTCAAAACACAACCAGAGAAAGTGAGCGCTGGAGAAAGAGACACAAACACACACTCCTGTGTTCAGGCGTGTTTGTGATACAGAGAGAGAGATGGTTAAGATGGAGAGGTACCACCCCGCCCTGTAGTGATTTATTGCTTGTGTAGTCATTGATACATGCTGCTGGTGTTTTTATTCAAAGCTCTCTCCTGTCCTCTTCCCTTCAATCTGATTTGTTGCTCAAGGACAAGGGCCGAAGTTCCACCCAACTAGGAATGCCGAATAGCTGACTCAGCTGAGCCAACCTCAGGTCCCACCTTTGGCACACAAACACAAGGCTGGAGCACAAAAACAAAACAAAGGTGCTTAAATGCCGTCTTTCAATTTGGATTTCAAGGCTCTCACTCTCACGCGTGTTGCTAAGAAAATTATGTTGGCCTGCACTCAAACACTCCAAGGTGTACACAATGAGCGAATTCACAAATTCATACTGGCAGCCACTTTAATGCGCAACTTTAAATGAAATAAATCGAGTCCAAAGTGGCAAAGTGATCTTCCCAAATTTATTTTGACACGTAAATTGCAGCTTCCCCTTACTTTCCCCCCAAAAGCTGAAGTTAACAGGACAAACTATAGTGATCCGACATTTTGCAAATATTATATCGTTCCAATTCTGTGGCCCTTATGCACACATACAAACACACACACACACACACACACACACACACACACACACACACACACACACACACACACACACACACACAGATCTAGGCACAGATAGCATGGTGCACTAATGAGTGACTTTCAACCCCAAATCCACTGATTGCTGTCCAGCAGAGTCTGGATTGTCCCATGATGTCAGAAAACCTGGCCATTTCCCCCAGTGCTGCATCCAGGTTTACAAACGAACCATCCCTCAACCAAACCATTTCATCCTGCTGCTGACAAGGTGGGACTTTAAGCTCCCTGGGAATGTCTCAAATCTGGTCTTAGAGGACATTTTGTCCCAAATGTAATCCACAGTCCACTTTATTTTTTTTAACAGCCATACATCACAACGGATGGCCACAGGAAAACTGAGGGAATTGTAAGGATGGACATTAGCCGTATAATTAAATTAGCTCGACTGGGAGTAAGTTTGCTCAGACTTTTGTTTCTTTTTAAGGTCATGTCAAGAGAACTTTGAAAAAAAAGTTACACTGTATGAAATATTTTATTTGGAAATGTAGAAGCTCATCAGGTAGAACATCTTTAGTTAATTATATCCAGTCGCAGGGCAGCACTTAAGTTTAAAAGGAATGTGGGGACCTTTAAATGTTTCAATGTGTGACAAACCTTTCCTCTGACATTTTTAACTGGATGTTCTCCCACATGTTTGGGCTTATTTCCAGCTCCTACGATTGCGCCAAAAATAAAAATGACAGCTGTTTTCCTCTGAGATAGTGTCTCTTCTGCAAAGACCTTTTAGTGAATCTTCTCTGGCTGCTCTTAATTTGAACATAGGTGTTGGAAAATAACAAAATTCTGCACTGAGGCAATTGCTTAATGGGGTGTTTGGCCAATGTGTTTGGCTTTATCTCCCACACCTGTTACAGACCACAAACACAGCTACCCTCAACCTCAAAAGACAAAGAGATGAGGCTTAAGCGATCTTTGCTCAGAAGGACAGCAAGTACAGCAGGGCCATTTCTCTTCCTGCAGAATGGCCTGAATCCACCCGTGCCTTTGCTTAAGAAGCGCATATCACAGAACAACACCTGGTTTGACAAAGTTGGCGAAGAAAAGTTAAAAAAACATCTGAGGGAATTGTTAACTGTCAGATGAACCACAAATAACAGAGACAAACGAAGAATTTGAGATTTATCTTCTCTGAGTCTAAAATTACCAGAAAAGATGCCGAGGGAGACGTCTTTGCCATCGACGTGCAGTTTTACTTCTATTAAAGGCCGCTTTGCTGTTACTGCTCTCAGAGCTCCTTTCCAGAAGAATGCCAGAAACATGAAAACAACAGACCTTTGAAATCCTCATAACTAATTTAACAGAGCTGCAGAGGTGAAAAAGAAGTCATTTAACAAACTTTTTTTTTTCCCCTCACAAACCGAGTGGTAAAGAAACTATATGAATTGTTTTGACTGGCCTTTCTGCCTGCACACCAATACAATGGAAGTGAAATCAATGTGTGGTGTTCACTGCAGCAGTTACATAAATGAGCATCAAGGGAAACATCCCATCCAGAAATAGTTTTTCTTTGATGCTAGCTAAACCACAAAACATTTCTTTGGGAGAGTAGTTCCACTGAACTTTGAGATTTTTTTTAACGTTCAGTATATTTCCATTCACAAATAGTAAAGCAGCGCAGACATATCTGATATGAATATCTCATGCACCTGGAAAAAAAATATCTCAGTGGGGATTTATGCACCTGAAATGGATCAAAGTGGATCCCGTGGTGGGATTATAAAAAAAACAAAACAAAACAAAAATGCATTCTTATGTTTCGTTTTTATAATTTTTATAATTTTATTTTATATTTGCCTGATTTCATTTTTTAAAATTAATATTCCATTTTTCATATCCCTGCATTTGCATTTAGAATTCTTAAAACTTAACTCTTCCCCTCCCTGACCCTGGCTCTGCTTGAAGTCTCTTCCTGTTAAATGGTAGTTCTTCTTTCCCACAGTCACCAAGTACCTGCTTATAGGGTTACCTTAAAATACGAGGCAAAGCCTGAATAATCCACATGAAGATGACTGATATTGTCTCAAGGTGTAATGTATATAAATAAAACTGAACTAATTAATTTCAACACTTCCTTTGCACTTTTGTAATTTCAGTCCCTTTCAAAGTAAGCGCACAGGTGGCTAGACAAAATGATAAAGTAATCGTTTTTCTATGAGCCCTTCAAATATCTTCAGTGATGGAACTGCAGCTAGGAGATCAGTGTGGAAAGAGGATATTGATGAAGCACTCTGGCAGGACATTATGTTACTGTTGAGATCAGGTTTGTGGTCTTTCAGCTACAAGATAATCTCTGCAAACAAATGTCCTGCTGATAGAGAGTGAAAACATTTCTAATATGTTTTGTTTAGTTCATATTAATTTCAAAAACTGTCCATGACATAATCTGTTCTGTGAAAGAACACATTAACGCAGGGGTGAATTAATCTGTCACATTATGTAGGGAGCTCTGCATCTGGTCACACTATGATAGTTACAACCACTTTTCATGGAAGAAATAGAGCTATTATCTGTGAGCTTTAACATTCTAATATCTGTCTAAGACATAGATGAATAAGCTGAATGGCAGACCTGCAATTCTCCCTGCCAAGCTGGATATTTATAGAAGCTTGTGAAGACAGATCTAAGCCACTGGCCTCACACATACAGATGGAGCACACAGCAAAGTCATTAAGTTGATAGCACACAAGAAGTTTCACCAAGCACTGCCGTTGTTGTTCCTGATCCTCACTGCTCTGCAAATGTAGGTGCAGAAGCGCGTTGATAATTTTACAGAATGTGAAAAATACATGACATTTCAGACGTTTCAGACCTTTATTTTATATTACAGTGTAAGAATCATATATCCCAGGTATAGTCTAATGTCTGTTTATAATTGTCTCGATTTATGTCACATAGTTACAGAGCACTTTCAAAAACTTTTTGCGTCTTTCATCTGTAAACTGTTGTTTTCTCAACACTGGAATTGAAGTAACGGCAGAAACCAGTATTTTTAGTACCTGATTCCTATACCCAGTAGCACTGTAAATTGTCAGCTGTGTTATGAAGTGAAGAAAGAGAAACTGTGAAAAAAAATACAGACAGGAACAAAAATCTACCGGTTAAATGTGTGCATGAGGAATGTGAGTCCTGAGCCATCAGAAGGATCGGGGTCTGCCCAGTCCAGGCATTTCGAGGAGATTAATAAATGCTGACTTAGCTTTTTCCTGATCTGCTGTTCATATTGACCGGACATGCCACCTGACAAAATCTCCTCTAAAAAAAACCCAAAAACGCTGCTTTGATTGAAATGCAGGTCTTTCTGTTCATATTTTGAGTCCAGCAACATTTCACAGATGGCCATGCTTCTGCAATTTATGGAGGGAAGCTGTCATCATTCACTCCAAACTTTCCTGCCACAAGAATTCCAGGCAGACACTCTCTCTTCCCACAAAAATATTATAAAATATTACAGCACACTTAATAAAAGGAAACTTGTGAAAGAAAGCTTTGATGCCTGATGTGTGTATGTAAATCTTCTTAACGGAGAGATAATTCAGCACTCATAGATTTGAGCACTGCTCTGTCAATTTACAGTGTGAAGGATAATATCAGTAACAGGTTTTGTGGGAAAAATAAAACAAAACAAAAAAAAACAAGGACGCTCCAAAATTAGAGCATGTGTGCAATATCAATATTTACAGTAAGCCTATAGGGGACCTGAGAAGTGAGCTTATCAGCGGAAGCTGCATATAAATTTTTCCATCTAAAATTCAAACTTGTTTTTATTCATCTTTTTCTCTCTTCTGGTGGGTGCTCACTTTATTGGTCTGTTCAAGTCCCCCTACTGCACGACGCCATTGATGGATTATCTGTGTGCACAGCAAACACACAAAAGGCTTAGATAAGCGAAGGATAAACATCCAAGCATATCGACAGAAAAGACAAGAGACCAGAAAAGAATCAGGTAGGGAAGAGACGCAAAAGAGAGGAAACGAAAAGAAGCCTGTGACAATCACCAAAGCAAAGGACAAAGGGCAGTGCTTTTGTGGTCATAACACAGCATGAAGATGTTTTCAAATTGTTTTATTTGTGATGTTTCAGCTGCAATCAGAAAAAAAAAAAATCAAAAATCAACTCTGAAAGCTCTCTGGCTCGAGTATTTTCTTCCCTCCTTTCCACTCTCCTTTGCAAACACTATCCATCCTGCCTAAACCTACATCTCCTCTGTGGGAAACCAAATGTTTGGGAACAGGAAAAACTAGATTGACTGTAATTCAAGCATAAAACATGGATAGAACACAGCGGAATGGCAGACATCTGCAACCTAGGCAAAAAATAAGAGACACCATGAGGAAAAAGAATTAGAGAGATTAAGTGGGGAAAGGATGGCAAATTAGCAGAGAGGAAACTATCTGTCAGCGTTTAGAAAAATGAATAGATCTGTGACATCACAGTGGAAGACAGAGGAGAACTGTGCCAGAGGAGCCTCGGACGTGATGGTCCAGAAAAAACAGACTGTAAGCACAACGTGATGGTTGTGGGTTGGTGTGTACACGCAGCGTGTACATGAGCGAGGAGTGCAGCACACGTTTCCGTACAAATGGAAGTTTGTTTACAGTAGCGTAAGTGTGAGAAGTGGGTATGCAGATGGAGATGCAGATGTGGTGAATAGCACTCTGTGCTCTTCAGGGGGCTCTGGCATAAACTGGCAGTGTCAAGGTGTTTTTTTGCTCTCCACATTTCTTCCACTTTCTCAATGTCAGCCGACTCCCCACTGAATCTGGACATGATCTGTGGATGCATGCAGTGGGTCAAGGCGGCCTTGGTGCTACATTATGTTTGCTGCGTTTACTAGAATGATAATGATAATGAAAAGCCCTTATGATGATTTCTGCCTTTTGATTGGTTTGCATTCATGCGGGACCACGCTAAAAACAATAGGTTGGCTACAGCTATAACTCGGGCTAACTTTTAGATCTTGTCGATAGAAATGAAATGGGAACTGATTGTTATGTTTGATTATTTATCCTATAGACTTTTAAGTCTGTGCTCTGTTTAGCAGGACTTCCCGGTGAATACCTCTTTCCATCCACAACTTTGGTCGAAACTGAATCATCGCAACAAGTAACGGATGCAAGAGAATGTGTCACCCTAACTTTGCCATACCTCTGACTCCTCTCTTTGCACCATTATCAGGTCCATGCCTATTAAAATGTCTGAATATTTGCTTCCCCACAAAACTTTGCTCATCCATTACCAGCTGATAAATTGCAACTTTGCTTGAACCCTGAAGTCACCACCAAAGTTTACATTTCTTGTTTGCTTGTTGGTTTTGCAAATCATCTTAGCATGGATTGGGTGATTTCAATCAAAATTTGGCAAAAATAGTGCATTTTCTCCAATGTATGAGAAGTATAATCTCATGATATCTAATCCATTATCACAACTATTTATTTGAAAATGAATAACTGCATAGTATTTACAACCTGTCAAACTGTCTCACTTGTATGTCTGTGTTTTTTTAATTTATTTTGTATGTTATGCACAAACTGGTACCTATAAAGCACTTTTTACTACAAGCCTCATTCACCCAGTCACACACACACATTCATACAGCACTTTATTCTATGCCTAATAGCCTTGTATTACATTCACACACACACTCACACTCCAATTTATGCAACAGAAGAAAATTGGGGTTCAGTATCTTGCCCAAGGCCACTTCTACTTGCAGACTGAAGGAGCAGGAAATCGAACCGTCGACCTAAACGACCCAGTCTACCTCCTGAGCTATAAACTCACATGATTGCCCATCTCAAAGTCCTGCAGAGGGGCCATGGTTCAAAATCTTGTTTAGATTACACTTTTAAGTTTGTATTAGGTGTACATGGTACATTTTTCTAAATGATTTGTCTCTTGAAATTACCATGAAACAGCTGTCAGCCCGAGGGCAGGTTCATGGAATGCAGTTAGAGCTAGTTTCTAGTGCTGCAGGCAAAATGTAATTAAACTGAATTGTGTAGGCAGTGGTGTGCTTGATTGATACTTGAAGGCAAAAGGGAGGGTGTATGCACAATGCACAGAGAGTGGGAGGAGTTGGGAGGGTCAAAAGGAACCCATTAGCTCAATTTTTGCTAACAGGATGCTTGCAGCAAGCTATTCAGGACATAAAAAAATAAATCTTTACCTGCATGCCTTAATGCAGTCCAGACTTTTAATGATCAAGAACAATAGAGTATGAAGAGAATAATGACACTGACGGAGTAAAGATAACTACCAGATGAACTGCAGCTATTTGAGTTAGACTCAGATAGGCAGTGTTATTTAAACTGGAAAAGACAAATGAAGAGTTACAGCTGGGGGAAAAATAGTGAAAATGTAGATCTATCAGTTTTACTTTGTGAATAGTAAAAGTCAGATAAAGAGGAAGCCCGGGGAAGAAAAGCAAGCCTTCCAAGGGAGTTTTTTTTATGGTAAATGGATGTAACATAAACACTACGAAGGCAAAGTAAACCCAGCTTGTAAATCCACTCTAACTGTTCAAGAAGTAAAGATGGAAGATGAATTGTAGCCGAAATGTAAAATAACCCACACGTGCATGTGAAAAAATAATTTTATATTATAGATGTTTGTGATCCCCTGTGCAAAACCACCATTCAAACCCACAAGTGTGTGCATAGGTGTGTCTTTGTCTACACAGTCCTGCATGCATGCAAGTGCTGACATCATAACTTTAAAGATGATTATGGGAATGGTGGAAAGAAGGTGAATGGGGTTGAATGAGTGCGGCGTCAAGGGCTCCACAGAGCTGAGTCTGACTGAGGACAACCAACAGATCGAGGAAGAGGGAAAAGAAGGGGAAACGGGTGAATAGTTCCCTGTGTCCACAGTGAAAGAAAAAGAGGGAGCTGCTTGGTATGTTTACATGTCACTGTAGTCCTTCAGTCTGATTGATTAGGCTTATGTGTTTGTGAACCTCTGTGCATGTGCCCCCGTGTGTGTTTCTGCATTAAAACACTACGCTTTCCCATCCCATTATTAAATGGAGTTATTATGTCTATTATGCAGTAAGTGTCAAACAGTGATATGTTGCTGAGTGTTGTTTCATTTAGTAATTCTTGGACACTGTAAGCAACGTCTGGGATATGCTAAGAGGCAAAGTATGCTAATAGGCTATAATTTATAATACCTTAAACTGTAAATCTAAGCTTGGCTCAGTGCTGTTTTTGCCAGAGAGATGACATGGGAGGTATAGTTTACAAGATAATGATAATGAAGAAAATCTGATGCGGTTATTTGAAAATAAAAGTAACCACAGGTAATAAAGCCACAGTAACCAAAGCTGTAATTGTATCCAACAGTAAAAAGGATTATCTGTACTCTTAATTCATGTTTTCCCAAACAGCCCTGACCAGTAAGGTATAATCATCCCTTACAAACACTCTACTTAATGAGACATGGGCATTAGGGTGTTATTATAAGCATAATTCCATTATGCACAACTTCCACGAGTCACTGATCCGAGCGTGTCCTGATTTGTTCACTTATAGGGGAGCATTTCATTATAATAGCAGAATTTATAGCAAAGTGGGAGGCAAGCGCAGCTATTTACATACAAACGCAAACATTATTATATACGAGTGGACGTGTAGGAAGATTGTTCTCATCTCCTGTTACAGTCAATTAAACATTAAGTGTGTCAGTCACAATAGTGTTTGTGAGGTGTCGGGTTAGTGCCCTTTGCGGAGAGGCCCTCTTCACTGTTGGGGGTGTTTCTCTGTGTGGGAGCATGTGCATGTACCAACAGTCATGTGCACGTACATATATCTGTTTATTTAATGAATCCCTCTCGTGTGGTAAATGAGTCTTAACACCTGATCAGCCTCGGGGTGTCAGCCTGGCCAGTGGTGCTAATCTGATAGGTTAACTGTGTTAAGCTACACTAAACACACACGTTTGGTGACTTTGTGCTAAAGATACTTGGGATTCATATTAATGAGGCCCGATGGTTCCAATGTCAAGCTTTAGTGTGAGTGATTTCTATGGCACTGTGCCTTTAGGCACATGACCCCATAGTTCCCAGGAAGAGAGGAAAACGGGCTGTGGAAACCCAGCAGCAGTTTGACCACTCAGGTCATAAAAAAAGATCTCTGTGTACTGTTTTTTTTGGCGTTTCTCTCCTGGGACAGAGATGGCACTCGAAGTAGTAACTCAGAGTAACTGCATGAAACAAACTGTTCAGCTTGTTTAATCTGATGGCAAACACCTACAGAGCTGTGAACAAAATTTCCTCCCCGCCTGATCTCTTTTTTTTTGTAGGTTTAAGGGGAAATTACTTTTTCACTTAGGGTCAGGTAGGTTTGGAATTTTGTTACTTAAATGCTGCATTTTTTTTTTGTTTACTCGTGTTGTCTGTGTCTAATATTAAAATTTGTCTGAGGATGTGTCTTTGCTCTTATTACTGCTTACTTTGGGTATCTGTGTTTGTAATGACAGGGTGATAAAAGGGCGGCGACTTTATCTCATCAACCGGTGAGATTAGATGAATAACACGTTTCAGTGTGTTCACTGTTCTTTCGACCACTTCTTCTGTGCTCTGATGATGCATTTTGAAGAAGTGAATACAATTTCTTTATTACTAAATTTTTAATTGAAGAATATTTAGAGACTAGAATATATTATAAGGGCACGAGACAAGGTCCTTAATAGGGAGTAAACCGTCTCTGGGTGGAGCCAGTTCTTCCGAGCTTCGTAGCAGATGTCCTGGGTGCACAAGGTCATATAGTTTAGAGTAACATAAACAGCACAGTCTGGGATCACATTTTATCTATCATGCAGGCTGTTAGCTTGAGTGATTTTAGACTTATTTATACAAACATCTTGATGCATGCACAATCATACAGGTAAGGAAATCCCAAAAAGTTGTTTCTGTTTATTTGGACATAACGCTACAAATACTTTAAGATTAAATACATCCTGATGTGTAGTCCTATGTCAAAATAACATCATAGATTTTGATTACACATTTGTGGGCATGCATAGTGGTTAATGAATGTGAACAAGGACGCAAAGGTATACGAAAGCAATATATTTAGTGTGCAGTCTTTGTGAGTCTGCTGTGCAGGGACTAGAGCTGATTTCTGTATTATATTTCAGTGGAACATGAGATGGTGATGGGAAGAGCTGACAGGGACTGAAAGGTGCCAGTGCATAGGGTAACCTGATTGCCCCGACTTGCTACCATTACTATTAAATCCTGTGCCACTTGCTTGCAGCCGATCTCCATGGTCACTGTGCACCTGACCTGCAAGACCCACTCTCCCTCTTTCTACAGGAGGAAGTGTCAGCACAATTGAGTGGAGCAGAGCAGAGCAGGAGCAAAGACCCACACACTGTGAAACACTGAGAGCAGCAGCACCGAGCTGAAATGAAACAGGTACACGTGACAGTTAGACCTTTTTTGCAACACCAACTCTGACTCGTTAGTCCCAAAAGATTTGTTTTTGGGGGGGTTTATGGATAACACTGCAAAACACCATATTTCTGAGACTTTCATCGGTACACTGGTTTTTGAGCATGACGACATGTCTTCAAGCCCAGAAAAACAACATATAGTCTTGTGAGCAATAGTAAAAACCTGATTTTTATTAGAGGCCATCTTAAAAACAAAAAAACATTCGGGGGAGTTACATAAACACATAGCTCGTCAGAAGATTCTTTCCGTGATTTGATGTAATCGTTTAATGGTTAATAATTTCATTTTGGCAGGTTCACAAAGCGCAGAAGTGTTTGCTTTCTTGTACGAGCTGAAATGAGCCAGAACGCCTCACACTGAGCACCACGCGGACACAGCGTGACTTTGCATTGCTGGAGCGAGTGCAAGAGCTGAGGTGCACACACAAACTAAGCTGCTAGAACTCAAGCCTTCGGCTGAGTGTTTTATCAAGTAACAGCTTGCCGAAATTACAGCATGAGGTCATAATCTGTAAAAATCTGAAAAATGAAGCCATATGTAGAGAATATAGGCCATCAACAGTTGGCCTGTGCGCATTGTTTTTCTAAGATTATACAACCGGATGATGGGAAGCCACGGATAAGACAGCTGGGGGAATCTTTGAAGTGAGCAAATTAAGGGGCCAGGCAGGTATGCGCACTTGAAGGCCTGCTGAAAGAAACTTCAAATAAGCAGCAGCAGGAGAATGTGAGAAAAAAGTAGTCTAAGAGTCTAACCTTCACCCTAACGGGTATCATTCTTCAGGAAATGAACACTACACTACAAGTTTATAGCAGACCTATTACAGGGTAAACAAGCTGCATGTCATGATACATGACTTCGTCTGTTATTCCATCTTCATTCTTTCATGATCCTCCCAGCTGTTCCACAACAAACCTTCAAACACAGGATAACATTTAGAAATAAAAGCAGAATTATTAGATATTTCAATATTATTGCTTGAACAACTAAGAAACACTTTGAGTGATAAAAACTATCAACAACACGAGGCTTTAGAACTGTGAAGTCTGAGACGCTTACAGCTTCATTCGCTTTGGATTTACCCAAAGACGGGTTGACTGGAGCTATTCAGAGGTGGCAAGATAAAAGAGTTGATGGAAGCGCAGTCAATTCTAGACTGTTTTCATATCTACTTCATCTCATGTGGTTTCGCAGCAGGTCACATCTAGTATGGTACTAATTAGCCTGCTCCTGAGGCCAGATCTGTTCTGGGTGCTAGTTAGGACTGTACTGCTTCTTTTCAGCTGATTCGCCAGCATCAGATCTTCCCTAAATTCACTCCTACAACCATGGATCAATACTCCTGACAGAGAAAACTAACTTTTTAAAAAACACTTTTTTCAGTATATATATTCAGGTCTTCTTTGTATTGACTCAACGTAAGAACAGTCAGACGCCACGCATTTTAAGTTTTTTTGAGAGAACAGCATTGCCGGCCCCTTCAAATTTCATTTACGAACAGCAAGACGCAAGAATCCCACTGAGAAGTCACAGTGACGGCAGAAATATAATCAAAGTTAGGTTTTCTGGTGGATTTGCAGAAATCTGCTTTCATCAAGTCTTTTGAGATGCTTGAGTGGAGAGAGTAGAGCAGACATTCAAGGCAAAGGAGGGGGTCAAAACATATATAAATCAAGAAATGGTGAAATATATGAAAGGCAGAAAAAGGGAGTGGCACAAGCAAAAAGCATGAGCCCTTCCTTTGACAGATGTATGATCTAGATAATCGCAGAAAGAACTTTGGTTTAAAACATGAAAAATGGATAGCAAATTTGTCATTTTGGGGAGTTTTAGAGGGGTAGCATGACATATTTAGATTCTTAATAGCATGTATCTGGCAACAGGTGGGGGAAGAACAGTCATTGTGTGAACTGTAAGCTGAATTGCAGAACATGCATGAGATTTAGTAGAATACACGAGTGTCACTGGGAAATAGGGTTTGTTTTGGCAACCAGGAGAACAGACTTTTTATAAGCTGGTGAACACAGAGCTGGAGGGGGAGTTGTCAAAGTGCCAAGATGCTCCAGTTTCAGGGGAGCAGAGTTGTAATGACATAAGAGAAGTGTAATGTGGGTTGTCAAGCATGCAGCATGCTTGCCTTGATATAATGCAACTCTAGCAACACCCCCTGAACCCTGAGCAAGGGCACAGACGGTAAAACATTTAATAGCATCAGAGATTAGTAGAGTAATCAACAGAGTGAAAGAGACTAGAAAGGGAGCGAACAGGAAACGCTGGCAAGAATGCCATGTATGTTTCATATGGAACAAATCGCACACCAGTAAACAATCAATTACTGCTTCTCGTCTCTTTCTTGCTCCTCATCTGGCTGTTTTTTTCTCTGATACAAGACAACAAATCAATCTTGTCAAAAAAATTTTTTTTTTTTTTAAACAGCAAGGAAAATAAGCCAGCAAATTTATTATGAACATAAAACCAAGCAGAAATGGCTCCCAGGCTCTCTGTGCTCACGTTTTGCCAAGTTTCTCAGTGGGAGTGGGGAAAGCAATGCGTGAGGTACAGGAAAAGTGCTCAAGACATCAGGATTCTATTCAGAAACAATGCAGAAAGTGCCCCATGCTGACACTTCTTCATGCAAAATGTAACCACAGTGTGCCTCTGAGGTCAGGTCACAAAACTGAGAGAAGGGCAGTGCAAAGGGCTAAGATAGTGTAGCACGGGTGGAATTACTTTCTCTGGCTGGACCAAAGGTTACAGCGGTAATAAAAACATATGCAGATGTGCACACATAATCACATACATAAAATCAGATACTGATCATATCGGTATGCACATCCACTAGGACACGGCTATGCCTGGAGCCTTGATTTCCTCCCAGGGGATGAAACAAAAAACATTATGGCTTACAAATTAGAAAGCATGTGTGCTTTTCTTCAAATACTGTAAGTAACTATGGTTTGACTTTGAGCTCAGCGTAGTATCTCTTGTGTTTCAAGGGGAGTCAGGGTGGCCACCATAGTCAAAACTCCGGAAACTATGAGGTCAACATTGTGCTTGAACAAAGAGTCATCAAACTTTGTACAGATGCAAATTCATCAGGTAGGCTTAAATAGGATAAGGAGGAGAAACCACAGTCAGTGGAAAACACCTTATCAGAGCTGCAGCGATAAGAGTCATATGAGCTCACTCGGTGGCATTCTGCTGGTGTTAAAACCAACTGTGCAAAACGAATATATCAATTTTAAGCTCCTGATAAAAAGATAAGACCGACTCTAGTGATTTATCTGGCTCCTTTCATTCTGAAAGATAAAAGATGAAATTAACCAGCAAACTCCCTGATTATCAAACTGTATTCCTGCCCAGCAGGCATCACCCCAACTGCCTATTCTTCATTTTCCTTTGATTACAGATGTGGCTAATAAAAATCACAGTGGAAGTCCCTGTGACGAGAAATCCAAGAGCGACCAAAACACACAAAAAGCCAGGCCAAAGAAACAGAGAATAGCTGACCTCTGACGTAGCTTAATGTAGCTAAGCCATAGCTGATGAGCGGGGGAAAAAAGTCCCATTAACAGAGAACAGACTAGACTAGATGCAGCTGTGCTCAGCAGTGGCTGATCCGAGGCAAAATGAATGATTACGATCACCTGCACTGCAAAGCGCAGTAGAGCTGACGTAACGTTTCATTGACTGCACATATATTTGTGTGCGTACCTTTGCTTCTGGAAACGATAACCTAAGTAAGATAATGGGATACGTTAGGTAGGTATTAATATGGTTAAATTAAGATGCCAGAGAATTACTGTAAGTCAGTGTGTAAGCTGTGTATATGTGTGGACAGTGATGGGGACACATTAAGGACTGTGGAAATGATCTGAAGCAAACTAGGGCACTATCATGGGCCACAGGCTAATGAGCTCACATGTTTTAGAGCCAACGTCATATCACATGGTTTAACTAAAATTTTCAGATTAACATGCATCTTAAAGAGGTGGATGAAAGATATTAAACAAGGATTTCAAACACAGATGAAAAGGAAATGAGGGGGGAGGACTAAGATAATTATAAGTTGGTTAACCGGGCAGCAGGAGGTTTAGTGAATGATATCAAGATTAAACATGCCTGTATTAGCAAATTAGCAAAATTTCTCACATTAGTGTGGCCGGCGATCTAGAAATGGATGGTGTGCACTCTCATTTCGTTTCCTAGCTTAGCAGGAAAACTGATATGAACGCGAGTTAGATTACAACAAAGGTTACCATGAGCCACTTCACAGTAACACTGCTCTGCACAAAGCTATGCTGTTCAAAAGCACCAGAAACTCCATGCCCCTCAAGTTAATTTAGCACTTTTAAAAAATAGTTTTAAAAACAAAAACTTTTTTGAGTTACACTGAAACAGATGTTTTAACCAATAAACAAGCACAAGCATACATGTGGAACATGTTAAGTATGAAAAATGATTTGAAACTAATTGAAATCTTACCTTGCATGTGCTTCTGGTTGTACACAGAAATATTTCCAGCAGAGTTTTGAGATATTTGTACGTCAGCCTAAACCAGGGGTCAGCAACCTTTAGGACCCAAAGAGCCATTTGGAGCCGGTTCCCACGCAAAAGAAAACACTGGGAGCCGCAAATACTTTGTGACATCTAAAATGAAGACTGCATATATTGTTTTTTACCTTTATGCTTTGTGTGAACAACTAAGGTGTGTTGCCATGAAGTGGATAATTTCATTTGAATGTTCTCACTGAAACTATTTTGAGATCTGTAGATTATTTCTAACCAAGGACAACGTTTCAGCACAGAAAAGATTGTGTTGAATTTTCCAAAGGCGATTATTGAAAATTAAATTCCACGCACCTCAGACACTGATCACCATAAATCTGGGCATTAAAAAGTAACCATTTTGATGGCAAGATGATACTTTATGTAATATGGTTGCACCAGCCTTTTACGTGCAGCGTTTGCAGCAAAAAAACCTACAGTGTAGATTTTATACAGAGTTCCTACAAGGTCTGAATAGTAGCCCATAAAGGTCAAATGTCTGGTGGTTTATTTCAACATCTCTCTCACCCCTCACAACACCAGATCATTTGCTTAATGGCTTTGGCTCCAGTGGAGGCGCAGAGAGGAGCAGCTCAGGAGAGGTAATAAGACGGACAGTGTCTAGTATATCGACAGTGATGAGGAGTGACGGGAGATGTAGTGAGGTAAAAAGCCTGTTCCCCTGAGAGGAACAAGACCATTCAAAAAAACAAAAACAAAAAAACTAGTTCAAGGTAGGAAACCTCGCACAAAAACTACAACATTTAAGAGTGAATCCAAGTAAAACGGAGCACATGTAAAGGTCTGTCCATCAGTTGTGTCCGTGGAACAGACAAAAATAAAGACGAAGCAAGAGATTTAAAGAGCCAACTGGCAGGAGTTAAACTACATGCAGCACATTTCACACACTACACATCTTGATTCCCTGTGACAAGTAAATCTAAAAAAGGATGTGCCTCATCACAAAGGATTTTTCTCCTCAGTATGCAAATGTGCACACAGGGAGAACAGCTTGTAAGTTTCCCACAGAACTGCACAGATGATAAATTGTCTACTATCACTACACTGGGATGTGCGCCTATGACTGGAGGCCTTGCTGACGATAGTGAGCTAAACCACGATTGTTTGTATTCTGTAAGCAGCAGGCCGGTGCTGTGCTAGATCTGCTGCCTCACAGGACCGGACAGTGTATCTCAAAGCTGTGTGAGCAGAGAATTTTAAATAACTGGATCAATCAGTGGCAAAGGGTTTGGTTCGACCACATGAAACTATAATAAATTGGTTTCTAACATTTTCAGGCAGTGATGATAGTAAAGCCAAAATCCTTCACATTTTTCTAAGAAACACGTGGTCTAAGCCCAAGAACCTGCTTCCTAGAAATTACATAAAAAAGCACAAGAATTATCTTAATATTCCCATTTTTATCCAACAATCTTCCTGCCAGATATTTTTGCATCCATGATTCCCCTACTGTGTTTACGCAATGCAGACAAAGAGCACACTGTGTGTTCTGCATACTGTCAAGACAGTGTATGTAATGAAGCACACATCCAAGCAGCTGTGAGTTTTTTGAGTGGCAGCTATAGAGAGTTGTGTTGCCACCTGGTGGCAACATGTAAAACAGCAACCTACCATCTAATTTTGAAGGTTAAGAAGTTGATGGAGCATGAAATTGTAAAACAAACAGAAAGATCAGCGAGCTTTTCTTACTTACTAATCTTTATCCCCAGAAAGAGGCCAGAACACAAAGCTTCAGAAGCACAGAGTCAAAGTAACAACGAGGCTTCCTCTTGAGCACATATCTGTACACTCAGTTGACCATTTATGAGACACAGCTACTCAAAACAAATCCCAGTTATTAGAACAATCAGTATGACTTGTCAGCATAAAGCAGTACAGTTCTACAGACTCACAAATTAAAGCCTGAGAAATTATCATTAAAGCATATTAAACATTTCCAGAACAGGTTCAACAAAAAAAAAAAAAAAAAGAACTGTTAAAGAAACTATTTCAGTGGACAACCTTAATTTCAGCTAGGTGTATCTAACAATCTGGCAGCTTGCTCTCTCTGCATTTATATCCAATTAGTTTCTAGAGTGCATGTCAGCCACGTGCATCCTAATTCTTCGTAGTACTCAAAATACGTCTCAAATATGCTGAGAATTCAAACCTCTCTTCAAAAGAAAGATGTTAAGACATATAATTACTTTATTGATTACATCTTATGCTCACACACATACAAACAAAATGAAACCATTCTTTTCATATCAGGCGTTATGAGCATTTTCTTGGACAGACCCAAAAACAACAGTATAATATTGTGATATCATCCCTAGACCAAAAAAAGCCATTATGGCACAAGCAGTAAAGTTCCGGTTTGACAGCAGTCACGCTCCTCTATAGTGTATCACCTCTTCAAAGTACAGTTGCTGTGATAAGAACATAAACGATGTAACAGGACATAATGGGCACTTTACATTTATATTAAGCATTAATGACATTTTGGTTAATTTAAAGTCTGTGATGTAATCACAAAGTGAAAAATAAATAATGGCTGCTGCAGAAGGTATAGTGGAAGATGCGTGCCTATACTTGTATATTTAAATATCTAAAGTAGGCCCTTTCATGTTTCATACGAATCTCTAAGGAGATTCATATTCAGCTGAATAAGCTCCAGCAGTAAAACCGATGCTTGCAGGAGTGATAATGGAATTTTATCAAAACCCACCTTTTTAAACAGGTCATGTGAAACCTTGAAGTGAGAAAGCAGGCTCATTTGTATTGTGAACAGGTAAGTAAGCTGTGTGAAACGAGATGCTATGGAAACACGGACATCCTCTCTCAGAAGGTACACCTGTTTAAACTCAAACCACCTGATAAGAGCGTGGGTGCATGAACCTTCCCGGTCATTCTTACAGCTCTGCCGTGAACTGTCCTTTACTCTGGATGACCCTCATGACGGACTGCACCACCTCTGATGTGGTTCCTTGACCCCCGAGATCTGCTGTGTGCAACTGCAAATAAAGAGAAAAAAAAAATCATAAATAAGCTACAACAAACAAAAGAACAGGGTGCTAACAGATATGGTCCAAAATCCGTATTAAATTATTTAAGACCTTAACGTATGCTATGAAATCGTAGCACTGTGGATTGCATCTCATGCCGCATACTGTATTTGGATAGACGCTTTGTATTTTCTTTGTGCGTGCAAAGTGTAATCAGTTTCCCACAGTAACTAGTCCGATGCTGCACATGATCGGCAGATCAGGTTTTGGAATTTACTCAAGAAACAATCAGATCCCATAGAGTGTAGAGCTGCACAAGAGCTTTGTGAAAGGAAAAGGGGCACAATGCTGCTTTGTGTGAATGTATTGTGATGCCTTCTAGGAAGCATGCCAGAATTGTCACTGCGGCCTTAAATCCTATGTCACGCAACAATGGCCTGTGAGCTTCATGGCAGCGCGATAGGTGAGGAACCCATCAGTGAGGAAGGCTCACCCTGGTTTCGTTCATTGTGGTGAGGACTGCATTCCGGATCAGACTTGCATAATCATTAAGGCTGGAGACACAAAGAAGAAAAACATTATTTAAATATAATACAGTCACACCAATACACACACACACACACACACAGAAAACCAATGAAGAAGAATTTTTATCCGGAAAAGCTTACTTAAGGTGGTCCAGCATCAGGCAGCTAGCTAGCAGCATGGCAGTTGGGTTTGCAATGTTTTTTTCTGCAATACTTTTTCCTGTGTTTCTTGTGGCCTGAAACACCAGACAGACATGACTCATACATTTTCCATCCTTCAAAATTCTGAGAGAACTGTGTCCTACAAACCTATTCAAGCCTCCAACACTCACCGTTTCAAAGACAGCATAGTCACGACCATAATTGGCCCCAGGCACGAGGCCAGGTCCTCCCACCAGCCCTGCGCACACGTTGCTCACCACATTCCCGTACAGATTGGGCATGACCATCACATCAAACTGCTGTGGTTTGGACACGAGCTAAACGGCACAAATGGAGTTAAGTAAAACAAATAAAATCAGAAGAAGAACATTCCCCGGATTCCCTAAAATGTCATCATCTGTTACCTGCATTGTGGTATTGTCCACAATCATGCTGTCGAATGTGATGTCTGGATAACCCGAGGCCACTTCTCTGCAGCACTGCAGGAACAAGCCATCACCGAGCTTCCTGTTGAAACAGAAATTCCACACTCAGCATATCCAGGACTAAGAAACTCACCGTAGTAAACAAAAGGCCAGACGTGTTTGACAGGATACGTTTCCCAAAAGGTAACTTACATGATGTTAGCTTTGTGTACAGCAGTGACCCTGCGGCGACCTCTCTCCCTGGCCAGTTTGAAGGCATAATCAGCAATCCTGATGGAATTATTCCTGGTGATAATCTTTAGACTCTCCACTACCCCGGATACACTCTGGAAGTAGGACAAGAAGACAACAACAAATGAAATACAGTGACATGAGTTTAAACTGTACTAGAAAGATCAATAAGACTGTAGTGGGAATAAAGTGTCGTCTCTAAGACTACGCGTAATACTACATAAAGTAAAACTTCTGTCTACAAGGTAACACTAAACATTGAAAAAAACGATTAAGTGCAACAAACACAGAACAAAATTAGCAGTAAATAAAAAATAATCATTTTAATTAGTACTAAGTGGTTAATAATATAACATATGTTTCTGTACAAATTGTAAAACAGCATCTATAACTGTATTGTGTAAGCAAACATGGCTCAACAACTACAGTTACTGTGCTCAGAAGTTTATATACATTCATCATAGAGAATAAATGTAACGGAATGATTTCTTTGAACTGTTCTGTTTTCCCAGGGTGGAATGATTGTATAGCATCCATCTTTAATGACTTACAAAAATAAGGATTGGGTGCACAGGTTTTTATTTAGTTTCTCTGATTTACATACGGCCAGAACATAAATATGGGCACAAATATAAACATATACTTAAATCTTTTAATAAGTGGTGCTGAATCTTCTTCAGTGTCTTTTAACTCGACAAGGTCAAGGAGTATCAACTTCTTTTTAGTCATTATGATTGACTACTGGTTCTTTCTCTTTACCAGAGCAAAAATGATTTGTCTGAGCACTCATTGGACTGATCAGTACTCTGAAAAAACTCACTGAAGATCTAAGAATGAAAACTGTAAATTTACACAAGGTGTGAAGATCTCTCTGAAGAATTTTAAACAACAGCAGATTCCAGGATCCTCAGTTCAAACAACTGTGCATGAGTACAAGTTATTCAGAGATGTCATCACTTCCACCAAGATCTGGAGGAAGACCCAAACCGTCACCCACAGGTGAGAGGAAACTGTTCAGGTACAACCACCAAGGCTCAAGCCTAACATGAACCTGAAACAGACAAATAACTAAGGGACAAATAAACAAATAATGGACTATGTTAGAGCCTGAATGTATACCTTTGACCATGTGTGCATTAGAGAAACTGAAATAAATTTGGACTTGTGCACCCAATTCCTTCTTTTTAAGTCATTAAAGATGTATGCTGTATAATCATTCCACCTTGAAAAAAAAAAAAAACACTTTGAAAGCCCAAAATGACAACATTCACAGTGTAAACCTCTGAGCACAGTGGTAGCTTCGTGCACAGCAGGTACACATCCCGGCACACCAATGCCCATTTTAGTCTGCTGTAGATTTGGATCTACAGCAGACTACAGGCTCAGGGGGTTGGGAAGTGTATCTGTAACCGGAAGGTCGCCAGTTCGATCCCCGGGCTCTCTGTCCTGGTCGTTGTGTCCTTGGGCAAGACACTTTACCCTACCGCCTACTGATGTTGGCCAGAGGGGCCAATGGCGCAATATGGCAGCCTCGCTTCTGTCAGTCTGCCCCAGGGCTGCTGTGACTACAACCGTAGCTGCCTCCACCAGTGTGTGAATGTGAGAGTGAATGAATAGTGGCATTGTAAAGCGCTTTGGGTGCCTTGAAAAGCGCTATATAAATCCAATCCATTATTATTATTATTATTATTAATGCAGGATTTTCATGTTTCTTTGCAGCCCAGAAGTCTTATTTAGTTTCAGATAATCGTATTTTATCTGTTGCATTCTGAAGTCAATATTGTCTATATTAAATTCTATCATATGACCAAATCAAAAGATTTTGCACAGTTATTTTGATTTGGAAAATTAATGATGCATAGATGGCACCCAATTCCCTTTTCTAAAAAGAGACAGATAAGAAGTGTTTAAGGGACCATAAACATGTTTTTCAGCAGACAGTAGTATTGATTGTTTTTCCTCTTGCGTCTGACCTCATGCTCCAGACTGCTGTACTCTCCCTCTGTGTTCTCCCTGATGATCATGATGTCAATGTTCTTGTGGCGAGTCTGGACCCCGGGGAGGGACTGACAGTGCATCACATTGGCGTACAGGTCCAAACTCGTGCTGGTAGTCCACACAAAAGACCAAATTACGTAAGAAATGAGAGCTATTTCACACAAAAAAATGACCCTAATCTAGGAAACTAAAGATTTCATCTAAACTTACCGCAGCACATTATTTCTGGATTTGACAGACGCTGGCAGGGTATGTTTGGTTTCTATGTTACCTATCAAAAGAGGTAAGCAATTACACAGTTACTTTAGTTCAACTGTCTTATTAAAAATTATACTCTACTTACAGCTATGTTCTGTTTTTCATGCTTTCATACGTTGATCGAAAAAAAAAGAAGAAGCTGTTTGCTTACCCTTCAGGGCAACTCCATTTCGCCGGATGGCAGTGATGGCATTATTCATGTCATCATCGGTCTCCAAAGCAGAGTTGACATTCACCATCTCAAAATCAACTGGCACACAGGTGAACCTGCAGCACAATGTTCACAAACCACACAATGGATTCAATTCTTATGTGACTGTAGATGACATGTAATCACTCAACAGGACTGCGATTCAATCTAACCAACCTGAAAACTTCTCTGACATGATTGAGAAGCTCTGGACCGATCCCATCACCAGGTATGAGGGTCACAGTGTGCCTGCCTCCATACTTTGCTGGAGGGGGCTGGAAGATTGTTAAATGCCAAAGAATCAACTTCAATAAATAGAGAAAATTGAAGGTTTGGCACCTTTTAAAGACAGATCATCCACTACAGTAAACATATGTTATGAAAAAAAAAGTTTACCTTTCTAAGTCTACAAATAATCTCATGAAAATAAGGTACACAGTGAATTTGATAGTTTTTGGTATCTGGTGTCTGCTTATGTCCACATTACTAATGACATAATAACAAATAGATATGGTGTAGTAATGTTCACTGTGGTGGGTTGACAATATCATGCAATACTTTAATACACAGAAGCAGTAGGAATTCTGAAGTCAAAAGAAAAGAATAATAGTAATAGTAGTAGTAGTATTAATAGCAGTAGGAATTGCTGAAAATGCTGACAATGGACACAGCTTACAAATCACTGGCCAAAAATCAACCAGCACATGTCCAGAGCACCAAGTAAGTATGTTTGAGAGATTATTCTCAGGCAGTTAATAGTGTTTTTAGGTTTGACAAATATTTAAATAGATTTGATGATGTCATTACTGTGTTTATTATTGTGACTCAAGATGGTTAGAAATTCCAGTTGAAATTGATGGTAACAAAATTTCCATGCATCCATGCAACATGATGTTTAAAAACTGTTATATTATTTTGATCATGCTAGTGTTTTTATTCTCATCACACATCTTTTTTCCTATATCATAACCCCGTTATAGAAAATATTCTCGTTTAAGACATGATGCAGTGAATTGCAGTGAACCGTGTCACGAGTCAGCTACTTACAATGTTTTCTCCCTGTTGTTGAAGGTGAACAGAGGAAAGCAGAAGGACAAGAGTCAGTTTGATGTTTAGAAGAACAGGTTTGGTCCAAATAGTGGCAAACAGAGTAGTGTCATAACCTTCACCCCACAACAAAGTGGAAAAACACATATACACACACACACAGTTACACACAGTTCAGTTACACTGAAAAAGACAACTTCCAATGCAAAACATCCCGGAAACTGACAACAATCCCATGTACCGATCTGACTCACTCACAGTAAGCGAGGTCTTATTCCGGTGTCTGATCAAAGTTGTTCCAAATACCTGGAAAATACAAAGTGCAAATGATTTAGAGCGTGTTTTTAAATGGATCCCGTGTACGGATGCCGTAAAACCTGTGACCAACCCACAGATGTGGAAAAGCCCGCTAGCTTTGCTAATCAAATGATGTTAACAGCATGACCTTGTGTTAAAAAAATTATAACGGAGTTTAAATTAGAGCCACGCAACACCATTCACAAGCGAAAGAGCAAGGGCTGCGTGTCTTGTCTTACTTTAGCAGTGTTTCCAAGGCGTCCAACCCAGAAAGGATTCATTATTTTGGACGCGGAGAGTACGGCACTGTGGGCAGCCATCTTGATTTTGCAGCGCTGGTCGCGTGTTTAATAAGAGGAGCAGATGTGCCGATGTGACAGAAAGACTGTTCCTTTTTTTATTTATTTAATTTATTTTATTATTTCTTAAGTGTGATGTATATTGTAAGAATTTGAGTAAAAAAAACAAAACACTAAAAATAATTTTTAGAATCTTTTTTTTTTGGTCACGTGAGCCACTTCACGCAGACTCTGTACTGACGGGTTGAGGTCCGTGGAAAAGGCTCGGGGTGGGCTGTAGGTTATATCCGGAAGACAAATGGGCTAAATTAAACCAGGTCTTTTTCCATGTTCGTCGAAAGAGGATACCAACTTCAGCCTGTCTTCTTACTGAAAGCGTATTTATGTCAGGGACGACTCAATGAGGAAACAGCGCAAGAAATAGCAAAAAGTCCAGGGTGACAAGAGCAACAGCTCCTCGTTACTGTTCGTTACAGCCGGGCAAAGGCGGCAAAACAAGGCGATCCTCGCTTGTAAAGGTAAACAAGTGAACTTTTCCGGTTCTAATTCTAGTAGAAATGTAATTGACAACATCGCTAAGGGTTCATTCTTCAGTGTCTCGTCTCTGAGATTGTTTGGGTTCATTTTAAAACCTTTAAACGTCATCTCTGCAGAGCCATTTTGCAGGGCCACTGTAAAAAAAATTAATAAATAAAAACATAAAGCTAGGAAGAGAAACGTCACACAGAGGAAAAATACCCTTTTAAATAATTTAAAATAATTACATTTTTTATTCATGACTGTGTTTCTTTCAGATTTTATCATCTTTTAAAACTAAAGGTAGACTACAGGCAAAGACTATAATATTTGGTATAACTAGAAGCTGGGAAATGGTATTTTAAATAAGAACGTTTTACTAAAAAGTCTCCTGTCTTGTTAAACTACTTAAGCCACTCTAATGTCAATGCTTTTCTTCTCCCCAGGTCTATGAAAGAGTGAAGCATGAGATTAACAGGTGGGTTGATATTTTCAATGGGGATTTATTGATAAACCCATATGTTTCTGGCCTGAGCTGATGTGTCCTGATCATTGTGACAGGCCCCCTGCGAGCTGTGGCTGTGGTGCTGCTGGTGGGTTTCACCTGGCTGCTGGCAAACACCTTATTTGGAGGGGAGAGTGCGTCCTCTGTGCTGCATTTCTTCAGCGGTAAGAGGAATCAAGCGGAAACCAGTTAACTGACAAGCAAATAAAATTTACCAAACATGGAGGAAAATATGACTTTACACGTTGGATTGTTAGGTGTGTTTTATGCGAGTTAAATCTTTTGTGTTTGTATTGCTAACTGGTCAAAACAAGCAGTTGTTAAACTGCAATCAGTTTTTAATGTGTCTGCCATCTTAGTGACGAAGCTACAGACAAGTTATGTGTGTTGGTTTAAAGTTGATGCATGTTTGATGGCTGGATTTTCGGAATATAACATTGGTAAGTTTAATCAAGAAATCAGTTGTTTTTTGTTTGTTTGCTTTTTTTCAGGTACAAGTGAAGACGCAACACCAGGTAAGCAAACTGTACAGCATAACCTTACTCATTAATTAATACTTTCACAAAGTTGCATTCTTATCTTCCTTCTTATGATCAACATGTTTTTTAACAGAACCCCACCCACGAAAATATAAATGTGGACTTTCAGCCCCTTGTCCTCCAAAACATCTGGCTTTCCGTCTGGTGTCTGGTGCTGCCAACGTCATTGGCCCTAAAATCTGCCTAGAGGACAAGATGTGAGATTCAGTGTTAATTATTTCTGGTTCTTCATCTATGTCTTTGTCTCTCCTTAGTCCCTCCTTTTCCCCCCTTTTTTTTGTTTTGTTTTGTTTTCACACTGTTCTGTGTTTTTTCCTCTGTGCTGTCATAACCAGGCCTTCAAGCCTGTCTGGGGAGCTGAATGCAAGTATTGTTTCTTTCTGCTGGTCCCTCTCACCGTTTTGCCTGTTGTCTTGGCCCATATAAGTGTTACATAGTGTGAATAAGAGTTTAAATAGCTATGTATAAGCCTTGTGGTTTTGTCTAACAGGTTAGTGAGCAGTGTGAAGAACAATGTTGGCAGGGGACTAAACATAGCCTTGGTGAATGGTAAGACTCTTATTCTTCACGTTTTAGCAGACTATATTGTTTTTGTTTTTTAGCTCCTTTTTATGGTGCTGTTTTAACATTTTACTGATGTATCTTTGCTCCAGGGGTGACTGGCGAGCTTTTGGAGACGAAAACCTTTGATATGTGGGCAGGAGGTAATAAAAACCAGACATTAATGTTTAATATCCTGTAGTCCTGTAGTCCATACACTTTGGCAGTAACAACCCATAAACTGCACTTCAGATCTCATTTGATGCTCATTTTCAGATGTTTCTGACCTGTTGAAGTTTCTCCGGCCTCTTCATGAGGGAACACTTGTGTTTGTGGCCTCCTTTGATGATGCAGCTACAAAGTAAGGATTTGTGTTGTGCTCCCAGTTCCTCCCCTTTCACATTAGCCAATTTTAATAGAAACCTGGGAATAGTTCATATTATGAAGTATTGTGTTATAAATATTTAGTAGAGTAAAACAAAGAGGATTTTGCCTCATGTGCTGTCACATTTTCATGTATTTAATTTCTGCTATAAAATAAATTTGAATGCATTTATCTGGGAAGCCTAACAAGTTAAACAGTCACTGAGCAGTGCAAGGAAGAATATATGATAATGTGACAGTGAATGGCAGGCTTGACACAAAAGTTTTTCACCTTTTAAGATTTATCGGGGGTGCTACATGTGAACACCGACTTCATGATTCGATTTAAATTAGATTTACAAAGTGTAGAACTGAATTAAATCAGACTGATTCAATTAATTCTTGATGTCTTGGATGATGGTTATTAAAGTGTTCATGATGAGAATTTATTGCAGAGACCACCATATCTTCCTTATTAAGCAAATGGTGTTTGTAACTTTGTGGTTTCCTTGAAATAAAATTGTGCAGAGAGCATGTTTAAAAAAACCCTCTAAACTTGTTTGTTGTCTTTGGTTTTTTGTTTGTATTTTTCACTATGTCAGGCTGAATGAAGAGTCTCGACGGCTTTTTGAGGAGCTCGGGAGCACAGCTGTGAAGGATTTGGCCTTTAGAGACAGCTGGGTGTTTGTTGGAGCCAAGGGTATTGAGAATAAGAGTCCCTTTGAGCAGGTTTGTTCCTTTTACTATTAGTGCTGATCGAGGGCTGAAGGTGGAGTCGGTGTGCTGTCTTTGATGTGACGCCAATGTTCAGTAGAAAATATTCTTCCTGTGCGACTAGATCACAGTGCAACTGTCACAACAGTATTACAAAACAGCATTATCTATAACCACTCCTCTGAGATTATGGTCCATATTGATGTGATAACATCACACAGTTGCTACAGATTTGTAGGCTGCACATCCATGATGTATGTTTTTCCATTCAACCACATCCCAAAGGTGCTCTGTTGGATTGAGAGCTGTGACTGTGAGACTAAGACTGCAGAGGCTCTGTTTGCACTAAAGGCCAGCACACGACCACATTCTGAACTGTTGATACAAAGCAGGATGGATTCATGTTTTCATGTTGTTTACGCCAAATTCTGGCCCTACGGTCTGAATGTTGCAGCAGAAATCGAGACTTATCAGACCAGGAAACATTTTTCCCATCATCTATTGTTAACTTAATGTCAGTGACCCTGTGTGAATTGTAGCCTCAGTTTCTTGTTCTTAGCTGACAGGAATGGTACCCAGGGTGGTCTTTTACCACTGTAGTCCATTTTCTTTAAAATTCAACTTTTATAGATCCTCTTCTGTAAACCTGCATTTTAACAAGTCATAATTTAAGTTAATGCTGCATTTCTACAATGTGTCAGTTCTTCTCTGGCGTCGAGCTGCTGAGGAAAATCCCAGCAGTTTCTGAAATACTCGCAATGGCCTGTCTGGCACCAACAACCATGCCACGTTCAATGTCACTTAAGGCATCTTTCTTTGGGTTTCAGAAGTTTAAACATTAACCTGCTTTAAAAAAAAAAGATTAACCTACTGAAGTTTAAAGTTCAACAGGTCGTGTTGGCCATGGTAGCAACTCTGTACCTACATGCTTGGTGTTGCTGCCATGTGATTGGCTAATAAGATATTTGCATTTTTCATTTGATTTAGGGTTTTTTTTTGCATCTGGACTACCACATGATAATGCAGATTTTTCTTTTTTTTTTTTTTTGGGGGGGGGGGGGGGGTTTTCAATGGCTGTTCAGCACTCTGTGTACAATTATTCAGCAGCTACTGTGCTATAGGAACCTGATCCCAGTCTGTTTTGCTGACATCATTTACGTTTGTCTTTCCCCCTTAGCGTATGAAAAACAGTAAAAGCAGCAACAAATATGAAGGCTGGCCCGAGTCACTGGAGATGGATGGCTGTATTCCTCTGCGGCCACCACTGGAAAGTTAACTCTGCCTGGTACCCCTCATATGCATTGCAACAGAACCTGGAGGAACTGTCAGAAGGTCCAGGAACTGCTTAATGGGTGACAAAATTAAAGCTCTGGACCACAAATAACTTTTTTATTTGTCCTCTCATGGCAGAGGCATGAGCTCAGTGCAAAGATCGTCTTGACTTGATATATTTAAAGTTGCTGAAACCTGCTGTAGAGGATTTCTGATTTAAGCTTTGTGAGCCACTTTTGAGCTGAAGTAATGCTTTGGAATCAAGTAAGATTATGTTAGGCTGTGGGAAACTTCAAAGTCCAACTCAGTGTTTCCATTATGAAAATTACTGCACCTGAGAAGAAAAAAAAAGATATGGAAAAGTTAGTAGATCGAGGCAGCCCTATACTCTCACTATGCAAATGTATAGAGCTTTTGGACTTACGCAATTCCTCTGCTTCCGCTCTCACATGAAACAGTTTGTCAGTGTACACAGCTTTGATGAGAGGATGAAGACTAATTATCTTGTTGGTTATAAAAACCAATGGACAAGTATGGATTATAGAAAGAGCTATCAGGTGAACTCAGTTGTCCTCCAAGTTTTATGTCCACATATATAAGGCTAAACTTGTGGTTTCCTTTAAGTTTCTATAAATGTATTTTTTTCCGTTACAATAACAAAATCAATTGATAATAATAATGTTGACTGATAATGAATGTTCTGCTAGGGTTATGAGTGTGATGGCAGATGGAGAAAAGAGAGAGTGAGCAGAGATAAAATGCACAGGCTTTAGGGCTGGGTAAATACACACACACACACACACACGCAATGTGTATGATACTTATCAGGGAAAAGAACGTGCTGCCAGCTAGGCTGCAAACTTGCCAATGACTTAATTCATAGTGCCCTCTGTACATATTTTCTTACATTTCTTTTCCAGTAAGGCACCGCTTTTTTGACATTTACGGTGTGATTTATTCACTTCAGTCATCACCCAGGTATACTTTCCCTGAGCGCTGGAAAAAAATCTTACAGGAAACACTGCAAGTGTCAGATAACCAAAGTGTAACAGTGATGAGTGGATGAATACAGCTAGAATAGGTCTTCCAAAGCCATTGTTGGAAATAGGTACATTTCTCTCTCTTCAGGACTGCCTATAGGTTTGTTTTGTTTTTTGTACTTGAGCAACAGCATAGATAAGTGTTTAATACTATGATGTAGAAAAAAATAAACATCTAAGTTAGTGGTTTCATGCTGGAAACCCTAATTCAGAGTAGAAAGAAAAACTGGGTCTGTGGACGTATTTTATATTTCATACTTTAATATGTTTTTGTTGTGTAATGTCAAATTCATTAGTAATAGTGCTTAGCTGCCATTGTTTCCGTAGAACATGATGTACACTAGTTGTTGCTCATCACAAGTTTACAGTTTTGTTTTTTCGTCTGTTTTTTTCTTTTTAAAATTAGTCTTTGTCATTGTCCTTTAATAAAACTATTTATTTTTAAATACTTAAACAGAAAGCAAACTATTTGTGTGGGTTCATCACAACACTGCCAGTGGTTCTGAAGCTGTCCCAGGCCTGCAGGCATCTTTACACTCTTTGCTTTGCTTAAAGATTATTGGTATGGTTATTGATTGTCTTTTTTTTCTTTCTTTTTATGTTGAACGGATTAATTTTGCTTCTTGAAAGTCTAATATATATATATATATATATATATAAAGTGTAAAGACCTAGTTCTTCTCTATCGCTCTGTATGGTTAAGTCTGTTTCAGTCGCCTTTCTGAATTAGGTTGTGCTACCAAAGTGTAATTTTTTTTTCTACAAAAGATTACAGTCTGTGCTTTTATTGTGACGACAATGATGATGAATAAAGTATGTTCTAATATCAGTGTGTTTTTGTTTTTTTTTGTTTTTTTCCCCGTGGGCCCTAATATTGAGTCATCTGCCATGCTTGGAGAAATTCACCAGAGGGCGACAAAAGGCAAAGTCTCACTGGGGTTACTCAGTTCATCCTGCTGAAGGCATTTGCTTCACTAAGCATACGCTCTGCTGGGGATAAAAGCTTCGGACTGAATGCACCGTTTCTGCTTTGACGGAGTTCAGTGACAGCAAAGAATCGCGATGGTCGTTGAATCGGTACACTGTAACGTAGTAATGTCAAACACGATCAATTTCATTGTTTCATTGAAATGTGTTATGAGGCATTCAAGTCGTGGGAGAAAAATCGTGAATTCGCAATATGCGTTATTTGACGTTCAAAGGCACAAACTGGGGTTGAAAACCTGAGGTAGAAGAGCAAATCTGCACCCCAAATGCCTGACTTCTATCTTTTAGAATTAGATTGGGAATTGTTTTCACTGTCACAAAAGTAGAACTAAATTTAGTGCTGGATAGAGACCGGAAAGACTTTTTGCTCTCGTGGAAATCTTGTCATTAGCGTCATACCTTGCAAGAAAAACAGTATAACATGGATGTATATGCATGCATGTGTCCATATGCAGTTAAACGAGTAGTATAAACTAATTTTTATATTCCACTATTGCATTAAAATAAACTTTGAGGTACTTGAGCATTTCTCTTTAATAGTAAGTATTTATATTAAAAGCTACTTTGCGCTTGTACTAAGGTGTGTGTTGTGGATGTGCAATATCGTACTTCTTATCTGATAGTTAGAAGTTTCTATTTTAATTTATATGGATAATGTGGTGAATTGTTACAGAACAGAGAATGAAAGCTATAGTTAAAATCAGCTTCACCTTAACCAACTAATTGCAATGAAAGCATGAATAATGTGATGCAGGCGTGTCAAAAGACTCCAATCCGACCCCAATAAAAATGTTGGAAAACACGAGAAAGGCATAAATTATGGACTTTTAACTGTATTTTCATATAAGTTTTACAGAATTATCTTTACTGATAAAGGCCAAGCGTTTGCTCATTCTTGCTACACCAAATTCATAAAGCAATACATTATTTTTTACGACAGAGATAGAAATAGAAATTTATAGAACTATCTGGGGTTTCGGGGGGGGGTGGGGGGCTTGACACTGTTAGTTCATACGGTTAAGGCCAACGAGTAGT
Source organism: Maylandia zebra (assembly GCF_041146795.1). NCBI lineage: Eukaryota > Metazoa > Chordata > Actinopteri > Cichliformes > Cichlidae > Maylandia > Maylandia zebra. Next base: position 3,143,847 of record NC_135186.1, on the reverse strand, counting down.
GCTGACACTTTTTTTCTTTTCTTTTTTTTTTTAACTATAGCAGCATTTATATATCATAAAGGGAAAAAAGCTGTCATGTTCTGTTGAAACTGTGCTTCTTTTTCTTATATAAAGACATCCTAATGATTCAAAGTGGGATGTATGTACGAGGTAACGTGAGTTAGTCATTCCTGATCTAATGTATCAAATGAAAGTATAACATGCACATGATTTATTTAGAGTTTTCAGCTTTTTAAGTTTTTATTATTTTACCTCTATTCATGCTTTTGGTTTTAAACTTCAGATTTTTAATTGAGAAATTTCTTGTAGTTCTACTGAATACTTCTTCCACGAAAAGCTAACAAACACACATATAAACATAGTGTTTGAATTAATTATTTTTTATAATAGTATATAGATTTATGCAGCCGTGTCTCTGTCAGTCACACATAATGTTTCAATTGCCTTTGCAAGACCGCTGAAAACCCTGCTTCCTCCCCTGAAACAGATTTTTTACGACGAGCATTTGAATGCATCACCATATCCACACGATAAACTGCGGGCATAAACACGCGGCGTATCGCCCTCTAGTGGCGTAGTAAGCTAACTGTCGGTTTGTGTTCGTCCTCTGGCTGATGATGAGCCCTGTGGCAAGTGAGAACTGGCAGGCGGCGCGCGCTCAGTACACGCGAGAAACTGCAGAAGGCCGTTGGACTCGTACGTTGTAAATTATGTACATAAGTTGCTGATATTTTCCGGATACACATGAATGGCGGGTTGGTCAACTTTGAGCCGACAAACCGAGCAGCGAGTGAGAAAATCTGTAGACCGACGGCAAGCATCGTCTAAACTGGATACACGTATCCCAAGTGCTCCGCGCCCGTGTCTCACACAGACCGAGGATCGACGACTCCGGTGGGGATTTTCAACCTGACAACACCGCGAGAAGCCTGTAAAATGTAAAGAGGAAAAAAAACGACAGCAACAAACGAACCCAGCGGATTTTTTATTTTTGTTTTGCCGAAGCTTTTTTATTATACATTTTTTGAGCGTGTGTAAAATATTTTTGTAGGCAGAAAGTCCAGTGTAAATCTCCTGTAAATAACACCAAGGTTTGTAGATAGATAGCCGACTATATCCAGTTTTCTGTGAGTTTGCTAGCTATTCAGTCTAAATAACGCTGGACCGACGAGCTGCGATGTTGCATTTGGGTGAGTGATGTTTGTTGTTATTTTCATTTACAGTGCAGATAGTAATTTGCGTGATTACTGGACTGTGGTGCCCCGGTGAGGTGCTGTTGTTATTTTGTCCGTCTGTTTGGGCATTAAGAGATCGCTCAGGAGGTGTTTATCATCCCGACACATAATATTCCATTTTAATTCACGCGGTGTTAAAACACTTAGTGCAGACCTGCGGGCCCTCACACACCAACAGTGAGCCCATCATTCGAGTGATTTGAAATGTGCTCAGGGCAAGTCCTGGAGGTTTGATGATTTATTTATTTATTTTTTGTGATGGTGTCAGCCGTCTCAGTCACTATGCTCTCGCCCTGTATCGTGATTGTACTCTATGTTATGCGTGGCGTTTCCAAAGTCAGCTGAGCTATCTGCTAGCCAATAGCTGTACATCATGGTGCATGCACATCCAGGCATCACTGTGTTGGTACCATGTATTTATATACCTATGAATAACATACACGAACCAGTGAGTACTGCGTGACCGGCCACATCATGGGGGCTTTAAGCAATTTGCCAATTAATGTTAAAAAATGAAAATCACCCCTGCTGTCTCCCATCAGCAGCAAAAGGTATTGATATAATATTTATAAATGTATGCATTCCCTTAACTTCACCATTGATCTATAGCAAAACAGTGGTTTTATCCAGATGAGAGTAGTAGTGGTGCATTCAAAACATTAGAGAGGGCACTTGCTAAACTCCTGAAATCAACACTATGCTGAGCTCAGAGTACTCCAGCATCCATGAAAGTTCAGTGACTGAGGGAATGGGAAGGCTCATAGGAACTCCAGGAGTGGTAAGCCAATTTAGTGACATGTAATCCTGTTTCAACTTTGGCTGATTAAGGAGCCTTTCCCGCACCTGGACCATAGGAATCTCTCAGAACTGGACAGCTCTGCTCGCAAAGGGGAATGGAAGAGAACAAAAAAAAAAAAAAACAGGGTTAGATAACATATTCCCTCTCTCGGTGAACAGTACTCCGTGTGTGCTACCTACACTCTACTCTCCCATGCTTGACCTGGATTGGACAAAAGTCCTTGTTGTGTTTTCAGCCTTGCGTTTCCCTAATGGGAAGAGAACAAATAATTGTGTTTGATCCTGGTAACCAGGATTCGATATTTTTCATTGGGCTCCAGAGAAGAAAGCAACATGTGCGGAAGCACTTGTGTAGTCGAGGTGGAGAAATAATCACTTTAGTCTCAACTTTTTTTTTTATTTTGTATTGAAATTTAAAAAGTATTTATACCCGTTAAACACAGACACATCTGCCTTTATATTTTATCTGTGGCCAACAGCTGAGACCTGTGTTGTTCTAAATAGCTTCCGCTTGACATTGGGCCCATTCAAAATTTGGCCAGCAGCTCTCAGACCTTGTGTTACCTCTAGCCTGTCTCCCCATATCACTCGGCCTCCATCTCCTCTTTAACCTCCTAAGACCCGAACTCTTCCACGGCATTAATTAATAAATTAAAAATGTAAAAAAAAATTAATAAATGAGAGCCACATATGAGGATATTCGTTTAAAATTTTGATAGAACAGTAGCAGTATAACGTCCTCGTAAGAGGATATCAGGCCCTTGTAGAGCAACATTGAGTATTTTGGCCTAAATAACCCAAAATGTGATGTCCACATATGTGGACGCCAGGTCCTAGGAGGTTAAATCTCTGTGGGACGAATTTGCAGTTGTGAGAATTTGGACAGATTCAAGTTGTTGTATTGGTTATGTGTGGAAAAGTTAGTGTTGCAGACGGGAAGTGGTTTTATGTGGTTAGGTTTTGATCTGCACATGAGACATATTCAATGAATCAGTCACTTAAATGCAGCCAGATTTTTTCTTGCCAATTGGATCTTCTAAACATTTCTACTAATCTCTGACTCCCTGGTACACTGTAACCGTGCTCATTCAGTCAAGAAAATCAACAAAGGGATAGTATGCAAAGTTCTGCCTCTGACTAGACTAGACACATGCAAATGACCTGATAATACACTTTGCTATAATAACTTCATGCCTAAACTGCATCTGAAACTACCAGTTTAGCCTTGGAAGTTTGATTACAAGGCATTCGTTTTGTTATTTTAAATGAAGAACGAGTTGATGGAAAACCTTTTTGCCCCGTGGTAATTGTGTCTCTGTAGTAATGCGTTATTATCATTTCCATTCCAGAGCAGCGAGCGCAATCTCCCATTTATTTGCTTAATTAACTTTTTTTGATCTACATTATGCAAATGAAAAATAAAAAATAGCGGAAAATTTCACAGTTTCTAAATCCAGTGGTAATATTTTCACATGGCCTCTTCTGTCTTATTTTAACCGTGTGAGATAACCGCTCACATGAGACCAAGAGCGAGTCCTAAGAGTCGAGACGTTGTCACGGCGGGACATTTGGTGTTTATTGCTTTAAAAATGATGGGATCAATGATGAATGGAGAACTGAGCTCTATTTATTTAAATATTTTTTAAGAATTTATTTCTGATTTTAGGCGTGCACTTAAAGTACATTTATATGTTTATGGTCCTTTACCCTGCTCTCCCTCAGCCTTCTGCACCGAGTCGGGCAGTGACACAGAACATGCCATTGGAAACTATTCCTGCGCTAATATAATCACCTCATGTTTTCAGCCTTTTCTAAACACTAAAGGTATGTCTCCACTCCTCTCCGTGCACAACTGTAGCTGCTTTTGTTGGTGCAGAAATTTAGCTATAGTCACTGCTTTCATTCACACAAACATTGGCACATATTTTATCAGGCCGCCCCCACCTTTTGTCTGTGCCAGCCCACCGCCCTCCCTTTTCGCTCTCTTGTTCTCTTTCACACACATTTTTCCCACCCCTTCTGCCCCCACCCCACCCCCACTCAACTCACTCCTTCCCTCTGCCTCTGCTGACCGCCCGCTCCCACCAACTACAATCCCTTGCTGTACCCCTCGCCACTTTATAGTCGCTCTTTTTTTTTTCTTTTTTCATCTGTATGTCCCCCTCAATTGCAAAAACATAGCCGTCTGCACTTACACGCACACACGCACACACGCACACAGTCCCCTGGCTCTTCCTTTGTATGCCTGCTTAATTTTTCAGCGGCTTTTTGTTTTGAGGGATTATTCTGCTTCCCTGTGAAGTGATTTATGGAAGTTATGCAACCGGATTGCAGCATATTTGTTGTGTTTAAAGATATATGTTTGTCTAGGACTTGTGCTTTTGTCTTTAATGAGCGTAAACACAAGTTGCACAGAGCACATTTTTCCTGTGCTTCACACGTTTAAGCATAGAGGTAAAAGTTATAAGTGAAAACAAACAGAGGCTTCAGTGGGTATTGAGAATAGAACAGAAGTCACATCACTGAAGCAAAGTTGTCACATTGATTTTTGGTGCACATTTCAATAATGATTAGGCAGCTGCAGGTGTTCTCCCATGCAGGAGCCTCACCGTAGCCTGCAGGGCAGGAGGATTGCTGCACGTCAGTTGTTTAGTTCTCATGTACTTCGGCACTGATAGAAAACTGAACAGACAACGGCTCTGACACGGGAACTTGATGCGCGCTACGCACCAGAGTCATTTTGCTGCCAAAGCAAGATGTCATAGTTTTAGCTGCAGCATTGGTTTTATTATCTTTAACTTTAGTTTACCACGCTTGCCCACACGGGCAGTTGCTTGGTCATTTGGCTGGTGTCAGGAAATTCCTTTCGGCATTCTTTCATTGAAAGGGGACATGCAGTTTGGGTGCTAGTGACAGTTTGCTTTCGATGTGTGTCTGTGTGTGTGGTTTTTGTCTGTGTATAAAAGATACAAAGAGTGCTGAAGGGACAGAGGGATAAAGTTTGTTCTAACCTGCTGTCTGATATCTGTATCGTGAGTCTATGTGGGTGTGTTTGGAAGGGAGACTGATCGGGTGTGAGAGACAGTGATGGTTGAACGTGTTTGATGTGCTGTGATAACTCTGTCCGGTATGTGGCTTTCATGGGAATTCCTTGCCCTGGGGACATGGGCAAATAAGCTCTTGCTTAAAGGGCAACTTCCCTCTCTTTATCGGCTGTTGTTTTTCCCCCTTTATGCTCCCTACATCCTGTTAGCCTTTACCTTTTTAGACTCACTGTACACTACAGTATGTCCTCTGTGGGTTACCCAAACATACCCAGTTTTCTGTAGTTTTTTTTAATCACTGTGCAGCAAGTCTTCGATTAGATGCATGCTTTTTGATAGTCTATCTAGTCTATCTAGTGATAGTCCGGTACAGGGTGCAGCACTTAAATGAGTAGACGACTGAAAATGAAACAGGGTTATGGTAATTGAATCAGTTCATACTTACTAGACTCAGCTTTTTAAAGCATGAGGATTTTCTGCTCTTTTTCTTCTGTGTTTATCATTTTAAATTTGGATACAAAATAATAGGACCTCAATTTTGAATTGTAAACACATACTGTTAGCTCCATTTGTTCTTGAAACAGTGACACAGCTGTGCTTCTGTACACCAGATCAGTCAAGAAGTAATTGAAGTGCATACTTTCAGCTTTTTTTTCAAGGGGATTAAGAAAAATATTGCATTAACTGCTTAGGAATTACAGCTGTTTATATGTAGGCCGAAAAAAGAAATGAAAAACTAAGTAAGATAATGTTAGATTTAACAATTGTTTTTAATACTTGGATGAAAATCCAAGTCTGATACTTCTATCAGCATTTACATTATCAATAAACACTAGTGACCAGTTCCACTTGCAACCATACATCTCCATGCCACAACATTGCCTCTGCCATGTTTGCAAATAATGTGCTTTAGCTCATGAGCTGTTTTCTTTCTTGCTCCATACCTTTCACTCCCTTTCATTCTGGTAGAAGCTCATCTTGGTTTCATCTGTCTGTGAAACTGCTTACTTTTTCAGTTTCTTCATTATTTTTTTGTGTCGTTTTTTGCACGTTATAATGGCTGTAATTAGTAAATTACTGAGCTCCTAAACAGTAAATAAATACTTTTGCAAAATAGTCTACACTTCTGTCACATACAGCAGCAAAATTATCAAAAACAGTGTCTCTGTCCAGAAACTTATGGACCTAACTGTGTAGGGTGCCTAGTCTTGCTAAAGGGTAAGGATAAGCAAACTAGCAGCTGTCCCCACATTCTGTTCTCCCCTGTTAACTTTAAGAAGTACACTCTTGACTATTTGTCAGATTCTTCTAAACATAGCTACAGGCTGAGAGCCTCTCACCAGAAGCGTTACCTGCAGCTAGTGAATCAGAGGGAAGTGCAGGGGAGATGCTGCTGCAAACATTAGTTAATCTTCTATCAACTTAATTGAGGACTATTTGATTCAAACACTGTTGATGTTTTTCTTTTAAAAAAAGTTAAAAGTAATAATAACAAACACATTTCTTAGTAATGTCAAGTAATTAATTTTTAGAAAATACAGAAAAGGGTAATATTACAAAGCCCTTTCTGAAAAAGCTGTAAAGTTTAAATGTAAGGGACGTCCTGCAACTAATTATGTTAATTAGATCAGTAACATGATTGGAGTATAAAAAAAAGAAGTTTACCAATCTACAAAAATAAAAATAATAATACTAAAAATCACATCTGAAAATTGTGGAACAATTTCTGAATACCGGTAATGTTCCTCAATGTAAAATTTTGAATATTTTGTCATTATCTCATCATCTATAGCAGCGGTCCCCAACCTTTTTTGCGCCACGGACCGGTTTATGCCCAACAATATTTTCACGGCCGGCCTTTAAGGTGTCGCGGATAAATACAACAAAATGAAAGTAGTACCGGTACCGAAAAAAAGAAGATTTATTCATAACACACGTGAAAAGACCCAGGAAAACCGAGTTAACGGTAAAAACGATAACAAAATAACGCTGAAAACCGATAAAAAAACTGAAAACCACACATTTCACACCTGAGCCTCAACTCTCGCGGCCCGGTACCAAACGACTCACGGACCGGTACCGGTCCGAGGCCCGGGGGTTGGGGACCGCTGATCTATGGTACATAATATCACCAACAGATCTGTAGAAATCCGTGCTCAAGGAACAAGGCCAAAAAGTCAATGTTTCATGCTCATGATCTTCAAAAAGATCATGAGCATGTTTTAAATGCATTCTGTTATGAAAACCACTCAATTGGCTCAGAAACACTGCCAGAAATGGTACATGAATACTGTGCCATCCACAAATGTGGGTTAAATCTGTGCCATGCAAAGAAGACCCAGGACTGTTAGAATCCTATATCAGACAAGAATGGTACAAAATTGCTCTCCTCTAAGTCCAGTCTCCTCAGTTCAGAGATGTTTACAGACTGTTGTTGGTCTTGTCCCAACTCTTTTGAGATGTGTTGTTACCATCAAATTCAAACTTATATGTTTTCTGTGTTTTGCTACAAATAGAATATGGGTTTACGGCATTGCAGTCTATGTACATTTTACATAACGTCCCAACTGGAATTTGGGTTGTAGAATAGCCTTATATTTATTATTAACAACTGGCTAGTAGCTGCTGGACTTTGGAAAGAGAAAAAAGAACCCTCACTTGAGTGGTGCTGCTGATCGATCCATTTTCTTTATTACTTAATCTGTTTAATTGGAGAAGTGCAAGAAAAAAGACAGATGGAAGTATTTCATTTGGTGGATATTTGAATATTTTATTCATCAATCGGATTCCTAGAAAACAGCCTAAATAACAACATATTACATCACATTTGAAGGTTATTATTTGATGATTTTTTACAATGTTTGTTTTCTTTCGTTATAGTATTTGGGTGTGTCTTGCTTAATGCTGATGATGGCTTCTCTCTTAGCTTACGTATCTGTTCCTTGGAAATGTTGCTAAACTTGAATTGCTTGTTCATCGGGAGCTTAGGCAGTTAGTCAACAGACAGTGTATTGCGCATTAGTTTGACTGACAGCTACTAGCATTGCACTTCAGACTCACTGCGTTTGAGCCTGGAGACACAATAGGCTTGATGTGAGTGTTAATGTCATTGTAATAAAAGAGATAATGGCTGTTGTGAGCTTCCAGATGATTCCCCTGTGGTAACCGTGGGCTTTGTTCGAGCTTAAAGACAAGTTCAGATTTGCTACTGTGACATTTCAGGGTCTGAGGCCGGCTGCTTCGGTGGGTTTCTTCATAGCCAAGTCGCTGTAACCACAGATTGTTTGGGTGCATAATTGCAGTAGGTTTCACATGTTCACTTTCAAATTAATATGTGTGAAGGTGTAAACTTATATTTGTTAATATCCTGAATTGGACTGCACTTCCTATTCACTACATTCCCATAACAATCCTTGTCTACGGCTGTTGTTGGTATCCATTAGTATGCTTCCTGTAACTTCAAATGCTTAGTCATAAGGTGACTTTGGGCCTTATTGCAACTTTTATTAGTAGTTAAACCCTGGCTCTAAGATGCACTCTCCAAAGTAACTCCAGGCTATGAGCCACTTAGAGATCATTTGCTGTAAGAAGGCAGGGGAGATACAATACCATGGGACAGGTGGGGAGTGATAGAGGAGAAGTGAAGATAAAGATGCCACTGGAAAGCTGCCCACTTCTGTCCACACAATGACACAAAAATCACCAAAAAAGCCTAACAGCAATCTGGTACTTTTTATAGGAAGATCACTATTTCAGAAGAAACTTGCTTTGTTCACTTCTGCCTCACTTTACCTAAGGGCCAGTCAGTAGTTTCAAAAGATTACACTGCTTTAAATGGTTCCCAGGGTATGAGTAATACTGTAGTGGTGATAATCATAATCACAGTTGTGTAATCTTATGAGGCTTTTGTTGCATATGTGTGATAGTATCTCTCATACAGTTCAACAATCCCTCTGAGTATGAATTATTCACACTCAACCGAACTGGCCCATAGTTCATCATCCATTTTTAATGGTTGGGATTGTATACTCCTAACTGCAGCTTTCTGTTCGCTAATGGAGCTGTTGAGCACAACTTCAGACGCTAGACTCTGGTAAACATGTGATTGACGATTGATGAAACCATGTGTGATCACTGACCAGGCTCACGGGATATTCTTCAGAGACTCTTTCGGTTTAATTGTACACAAATGAGGCGTTTGTTGTGTTAAAATTACAGATGAAAATGTTTCTTTCTTAAGGTTCACCCTCTATGTGATTATGATGATATCTTGAAGTCATTCTTTCCATCCATTCACACTGGGCTGTTGGGGCTATTCCAAGTGTATCTTATTAAATATAAATAATGTACCAGTGTTTTTCTCAACAGATTTAAATATGTCAATCGACTGTGTTTTGTTTTTGTCTTGCAGGTTTACTTGAAGATTTCCGCATCAGAGTTTGAAATAATAACAGCGCTGCTTACCCCAGCTGGCTTGAAGAAAACCCTCCTGGTTTCCTGTGTTTGTTTGAGCCCTGAGATGTCTGATTCTTTCTGATTAGCACCAAACAAGTCGCTCCTGAAGAAAATGTAGGCAATGTTGAGAAGGAAAGTGAAGATAGAAACATCTCACCCTGCTTCTGTGCTTCTGTAAAGCAGCAGAGTAAAAGAGTCCGAGGAAGACGACGGAGGAAAAGAGTGACAGAGTGACCCGTTTGATCAAGGACAGCAGTCTCTTAACACGTTAAAAGAAGTGAGAGGGTGACCACAGAAAAAGAGAGAGACGGGGACTGACGGAGGAACAAAGGTTTGGAGGAGGAGGTCTAGCAGGGGTGGGAAAGCCCATTCCCCATGGCTACTGACCCAGGAGAGCCCGCAGGCACCGAGGATTCCTCGGAGAAACCTGATGGACAGAAGGAGGAGGACCCGGAGTGGGAGGGCAGGGTCGACCAACAAAGGGAGAGGACAGACAGCACCCCTATGGACTCATCCTCCTCCCAGACAGAAGCAGGGAGAGCAGCAACAGAAGAAGATGGAGGAATCAGAGGAGGCGGTGGTGGAGGAGAAGCCTCCCAGGAGGAGACCGTACTCAGACCTATTTCATTCTCCACACCCTCCCTACCCATCGATACAGGTCAGAAACGACTAAGAAGGGAGAAGCGCTTCTTCAGGAAGAGTGTGGAGATTTGTGAGGAAGACGATGAGGTGGATGTACCCACCTTGGCATCACATAGTGCCCCCCACCTGGAGCTGCGCTCATCAGACTCAGTCTTTAGTAGTAGTCCTCAGCAGCATGGGGTTGCTTCATCCTGTGCAACCTTGGGACATGAACCGTCTTGCACCAGCTCAGTCCATGAGCCTGGGAAAGATGCTCCTTCATCTGCACCTGTACCGAGGGGGAAGGAGAGGGACCGAGAACAGGAAGAGGAGGCAGAGATGAAAGCTGTTGCTACCTCTCCTGGAGGAAGGTTCCTCAAATTTGACATAGAACTAGGCAGAGGAGCCTTCAAGACCGTCTATAAAGGCCTAGACACCGAGACTTGGGTGGAGGTGGCTTGGTGTGAACTTCAGGTAAGACAGTCTGTTTTCTGCTTTTTTAAAAATTATTATAATCAGTGCACTTAAAGAACACAATGCCGTAGGTTTACTGGTAATACTTATACTTTATTTATCCACTTCAGAATTTAAACACAGTATTACTGTTGTAAAATGAACAGAGATCTGGAAATCTCAGCACGTAGTCTGCTTCCTATTCAGACTGTGTGACTGCAGTTCCGTGGAGACTGAGGTGAAAACGAGGAGCATCACTTGTAGCTGAGTGACAGCACACAGTGAAAGTGGAGGCATTGCCTTTTCTAGGACTGTATGAATAATAGAATAGACTGTCAGCATATCTTCTTGTTGTGATAGGTGTCCTATCAGAAAGACTATGCCATGTATTTACCTGAATTGTATGAAGGCGATTATTGTTTTTCAGGTTTGTATCAATGCTTGTTGTTCAAGGTTCTTTATTTGTATAACTATGCATGTGACAAATAAAGAACCTTGAACCTTGAACCTTGTAGGTGTAGTAATCAGGAAAGAAACAAATAACAGCACACATCATGAAGGGGATATACGGCATCTGCCTTGCTTTATAGAAATAAATTATTAAACAAGCTGTTTCTTCTTGTAATCATGCAGTCTAATGCATGTATCACAAGCACTAAGAGAAGATAAATTAATGTTTGCATTATTTGTTTTTGTATTATTCCTTTAGGTGTAACCAGGTCTACAAAGCACAGCCTATCTGTTGTTTATGAAATGGAATTATGAATGAGATGTATTTTGTGAGAACAGAGTAAATAGGAGGACTGTAGCATATGTAGGGGTGACTGCACCAAACATCACTCTGAGAAAGTCTTTTTCATGCATTGTAATTGAAGTGGGAGGAAAATGTCGAATTATTATAAATGTTTAATATGGCTCCTCTGTCAAAGCCTTTACACGCTGTAGCCCACCAAACGTAATTATGTGGAGAAGTAATGGGAAACATTGTTATATGGTGTGAATATTAAATATGGTGGGAGGCAGCCTCGTGGAGGAGCAAAGAAATGCATCCCTCTGACTCTTAGCCTCACAATAGACAGCAGTGTTACAGTTAGCCATCTGATCTGACTGCTGGCTTTGTGTGAGGAAAGTCAGTCATGTGTTTGGTTTGGAGCTAATTCCAAAACAAGAGTCTTGGCTAATCCTTGAGATCAGGCTCTTTCTGTTGGACTAACAAGCAGCAGGAATGCCCTCATCACCTTTGCTCGTATTACTCCCAACACTTACTGAAACAGGTTCATATCAGCAGTTGTTCAGAGCTACTTAAATAATCGACTTGCCCTTTTTGGGGGGAAATTTACAGAGCTTGCAAAGGTAGCATGTTTCACCTGCGGTATCAATGTTAGAATTGTGTTTTGCCACCAGACAGTTTTTTGTCATGACATCAGCAACAACATTTTTGTGATCATTTTTTGAAGATGAAAAGCCATCAGTGTTAAACTTCACCCATCCAGTCCTACTGAGAACAGCAAGTTTTGGGGGTAATTGTTATAAAACAGGCTGCTTCAATCCAAAATTATTAAGTCATTTGAGAAGATAATAGATAATTTACTGTATAATTAGATTTTGTATTACAAACAGATAGTGAATTGAGAAAAACAAACAGACTGTAATTCTGACACACAGAGCAACAGCTAGGAGAAGGGAAAAAGGCAGCGTGTGAGAAAGAAAAGTGACAGACACAGGAGGTGATCGTGAAGGGGAAGAGAAGGAAAGACAGAGGGGGACACAATGAGCCAAACACAGGATTACCATGGCATCCCTCCCAGTGAGCAGCCATGTAGCTAATGCTAAGCTACCATACGCAGGGAGACACATGAACACACACAAACGTGCACATACACAGAGGCCTGGTCACACGCCTATAGATGCATCCAGTGCAACATTCAGTGCAACATTCTAGTCACTCGGTGCACATGATCTGACCCATTTACTCTAAATCACCAAAGTCTACTCATGGTTTCAATGTTTTCAGGTTGCCATTGACTAGACAAAAGTGATCATAATAATAATGACTTAAAGCCGTGATGGCAATGAAAAAGCACAGGACAGGATGATAAATGACTTGTACATGACTAGCCAGTACACTGTTTGATGCTGTCCACTTTACTGTGAGACTGCAGCCTGGGAGCACCAGACTCCTGTCCTCCTGTGACCATAAAGAAAGGGAAGCCGGGGGATTAGCTGTCCAAATGCAGCTTGAATGAGTGGGTAATTAAAGTTCACAGTGTGGACACCATCCCTCTTCTTTCCTTCCCTTTCCCAGGGAATTCCACACCTCACAGAGCAGAGCTATACATCAACCTTGCTATTGCTTCAGTCGTATATTGCCATCCATACAGGGGAATGTGTTTGTTTGAATCCCATAACTGGGAGCTGTTGCCCTCTTGTCTGTCTGTGTCAACATATCACTGTATGTGTCTGCCTGTCACCCTCCCTCTCTCTTTCTCTCTCACCCCACTTTCCCCCTGCACCCATACTCTCCCCCATCACTTTTTTGTCTGTTTGAGTGAGCATGCAGAGTGATCCAGGGAGTTAATTACAGTGGGTGCCTGTCAGGCTGGAACAAAAATCCTGCACAGACAGCATAACTCGGGAGGCAGAAACCAGACTGGTTCAACCCAGTCATCCCAGACAGGTCCAGCACACCCCAGGCCAGTTACATTCACAAGACTAGAAGCATTTAGTACTGAGTTTAACAATAGTCACCACTTTGGGTTTGGTGATTTTACTTGTTTTGTTTCAGAGAATTTTAGCTCCATATCAAAAGGTAAATGTCAGTGTAGGCACTCAGTAAGGGAATGACTTAAAGATTTGAGTTAACTGATTTGGGTTTTGTTTTTTTTTGTTTGTTTGTTTTTTTTTGTTTTTTTTATTATATTTTATTTTGGGGTTTTTTCTGTTGTTGTTTGTTGGTTGTTTTGTTTGTTTTAGTGTTGTGAAATGTTAAAAACAAATAAAGACTTCAATTATAAAAAAAAAAAAAAAAAAAGTAAATGTCAGCTTAGGAGGCTGCCTTCTCCAAACACTGTACCATGTGTGCTGGCTTGGTAAAGACTGCATGCAGTCAAGTCTGACAGTTTGGAAGTGATAAGAGAACACATTTGGATTTTTTTTGTTAACTGTCATATTGTATATGTTCTATTAAAAACTGTCAATTTTGCAGTGATCAAAGTATCTTAGTGAACGTCAACATGCTCATTGACTTGCAAAAGGTGTTTATTCTGGATATACTTCTTTGGGTTGGTCTGATACGACAACAATAAAAACAATAAAGGGAGGAGTCGGGATTGTGTTTGTTGTTTCTCATTGTGAAAGACCAGTCTGATCAGGAAAAGCAAAGACGTAGTAATGATGGGTGACTAAAATTAGTTCAGGCTAAATCAAATAGACTACAGCTGAACTGACTAGACCGATTGGATCAATCTAATCAAACTGGCCAGGCACATATTTGCTGGGTCTCTGATAGCTGACAAGTGTCCCTGGGGCTGTATCCTCCCCCCAGAGTCTTTATTACCTAACCAGCAACCAGAGATTCAGTTGCTATTGATTGCTGGAAACATTGACCGCATAACACTACCATTAACTGTATAGCTTGATTAGAAATCAATAAAAGGTTAGCACTGGTGATCCATTTTTTATGGTATGATAATTGTCAAAGGCAGCCCATTGAAAAAAATCTGTTTGGTCAGATAGCAGTCAGTTGTCACACCATTTCATCTGAAGAGTAGGTTTCTGGTTTGACAACATGTCGAACCAGAAATCTGTGAAGAATGTGGGACTAGCAAAAAGTTTGGTTTGTTTTGAAAACAAAAACGTAGACACATAGTATAAAAGTATAGTCTCTACCACTCCACAACAGTAGTACTACAGTAAAACAAGAAACAATTGAACACATTTCTTGTAGTGGTAAAGGCCTGCGTGTTGGCTAAAGGCTTCTATAGATCTTTGTAAACCTGGCCCACTGATCTGGAGTCTTAATCTGGTATGCAGGCAACCCTTTTGCAGCAATCTGTCTTGTTAGTTTGGGCTGTTGGAGCTTAGAGTAATCTAATCTTAGCCATCCACCACCTTAAAACGCTAACTGCAGAACAAGATACGGTGCATGCACCCTGATAAATGTATAAATATACACCTTCAGTATGAATAACGCTCCTCGGATAGTGCTCCAAATTAGTCCCCTTTATCCTGCTATAGCCATCTCAGATAAGAATGTAACCCCAGTGTAATATACGTATATGTGATACCTATACAGTGCTTGCCAAAATAGATGGTTTAAGACTCACATGGTGCATTCATGATCCAAGCTTCATGCCGTCGACTTATGTACTTTGTAAGCTATATCCTTCCCATTTACCCTGGTGTTTTATGAGGCTACTTAATAACCCGCGGCTTGACCTTCTGCTCTACCAGATGTCTGATCCAAAAAAAATCTCACGGTGCACATGGTGCTTAGATCTTATTCTGTTTACTGATTTATAGTACTGAAGTCCCTGCCACAGATGCACCATGTAAAAAAATACATGATGTTGAAAGTTTTAACAAAATAAGAGGAGCATTACAAAGTATCAAAGCCCTCCTCAACAACAAGAAGAGGGCTTTCAGAGGGGGCAACAAAGAGGAGGTGAGGAAGGTCCAGGTGTTACTAAAGGACAAGATCAGAGAGGCTAAGGACAATTACAGGAGGAAGCTGGAGTGGAAACTCCAGCAGAACAGCATGAGAGAGGTGTGGAGGGGCATGAAGACCATCACTGGATTCAGGCCAACCAACAGCAGGGGAGCTGAGGGAGGTGAGAATAGAGCCGACGAGTTGAATCTGTTTTTCAATAGATTCGACACCACAGTGTCTGCTCCCACCCCCACAACCTCACCTGCAGTCAGCCTGGAATCCAGAGCCACACCACTGTGCCAGCCTCTCTCTTCACATGTTGCCTCCTGTGAGATTCCTGACACCCCTCCCCCACCCATCACCTTCACTCAATACCAGGTTGAGATGCAAATGAGGAGACTTCACTCAGGCAAGTCTGCTGGACCAGACGGAGTGAGTCCCCTTGTCCTCAAGACCTGTGCCCCCCAGCTGTGTGGAGTCTTTCATAAACTGTTTGTGCTGAGTCTGAGTCTGCAGAGGGTCCCGGTGATGTGGAAGACATCATGCCTCGTCCCTGTACCAAAGACGCCTCGTCCCAGTGGCCCCCAGGATTACAGGCCCGTGGCACTGACCTCCCACATCATGAAGACCCTGGAAAGGCTCATCCTGGACCAGCTGCGACCCATAGTAAGACCACATCTGGATCCCCTTCAGTTCGCTTATCAGCCTCGTCTCGGAACAGAGGACGCCATCATCTACCTGCTCAATCGTGTCTACACCCATCTGGACCAGCCGGCGAGCACTGTGAGGGTCATGTTTTTTGACTTTTCCAGTGCTTTCAACACCATCAGGCCGACCCTCCTGGGTGATAAGTTAGCAGCGATGCAGGTGGATGCTTCTCTGGTGTCCTGGATTGTTGATTACCTGACAGGAAGACCACAATATGTACGTCTCCCACAGTGTGTGTCTGACAAGGTGATTAGCAACACAGGGGCACCACAGGGGACTGTCCTCTCCCCCTTCCTCTTCACCCTCTACACCACAGACTTCAGCCACTGCACAGAGACCTGCCATCTTCAGAAGTTTTCTGATGACTCTGCGGTGGTTGGATGCATCAGCAGGGATGATGAGACAGAGTACCGGGCTGTGGTCGACTCCTTTGTCACGTGGTGTGAGCAGAATCATCTGCAGCTCAACGTGGCAAAGACCAAGGAACTGATCGTGGACTTCAGGAAGACCAGGAAACACTTGACCCCTGTTTCAATCCAGGGGGTCAGTGTTGACATTGTGGAGGACTATAAATACCTTGGAGTACACATTGACAATAAACTGGACTGGGCTAAAAACACCACAGCACTTTACAGGAAGGGCCAGAGTCGTCTCTATTTTTTGAGGCGACTGAGGTCCTTCAACATCTGCCAGAAAATGCTGAGGATTTTCTATGAGTCTGTTGTGGCCAGTGCGATCCTCTATGCTGTTGCATGCTGGGGGAGCAGGCTGAGGGTCGCAGATGCCAACAGACTTAATAAACTGATCCGTAAGGCCAGCAATGTTGTGGGGATGGAGCTGGACTCCCTCAAGGTGGTGTCGGAGAGGCGGATGCTGTCCAAGATAAAGACAATGTTGGATAACACCTCCCACCCACTCCATGACATGTTGGTCAGTCACAGGAGCTCGTTCAGTGAGAGACTGAGATTACCGAAAAGCACCACTGAACGACACAGGAAATCATTCCTGCCTGTGGCCATCTCCCTGTACAACGCATCCACTTAACACACTGTTTGCTGCTATAACTACACATGTTTCTTTTCCAAATATTTATTTATAAGTGACTTATGTATGTATGTATGTATATATATGTATATATTGTACTATTCTTAGTTAGCGTATTGTCTGTCTTGTCTTAATGTTGGTTTAAAATGGAGCACTGTAACAAAAAATAATTTCCCCCAGGGATCAATAAAGTATTCTGATTCTGATTCTGATTATTACATACTTAAATATTTTGTGCAGTAACTATGGCCAAAATCAGTCATTATAATGCAGGGTGAAATAATTACTTCACATGTCTGAGATTCTTTTTTTTTTTTTTTTTTTTTTTTTTAATTTTAAATGACATCAGAAACAGCAGTATGCGACATTACGTGATGGCAGAGCTTCAGTTCATCCTTTGTCATTTTTTTTTTTTTTTTTTTAATAAATAGGACAGGGGGAATGAATGAGAGAGAGAGGGGGAGAGAAAGAAAGAAAACCAAAGGGGAGAAGAGACGGTGAGAAGGGGGGGGAAGAGAGAGAGAAAAAAAAAGAACTCCTGGGTCACCTGTATGGAGAAAAAAAAACAAACAAACAAACAAAAACAAACAGAGGAGACAGCAAACAACAAAGAGCAACATAATAATAGAGAAAACAAAGCACCATCACAATAAACTAGCTAGTCATAGATATCAGTATTTACTAAGTAATAAACGATATTGTGCAGCACGCAAGATAGACAGCGCACAGTGTGCTTTGAGGCAGCAGCCAAGAAAGCTTTAGTCCGCGTCTGTGAATACCCATGTGTGCATACCTGTGTGGATCAGCATGCTTGCATTCCAAAGGTTTCTCCATGTAATGATCTGCTAGGGAGTGTGGGGGGGCCACAGCCCCGTCCTCAGGGTGTGAAGCGGGTATGGAGGAGATCAAAACTCCAGACATCCAGAGGCCCCCAGAACACAAGAGACCATGGAAGACCAACAGAGGGGCAGCCGCGCCACTGTCCCAGTAAGAGCTGAGGAGAGTCCCAGATGAGGGCTTGCCCAGCAGTCGCGGAGCAGAAGTCAGGGGGAGTTGCAGTGACGCGCCCGTGAGCTCCGCCGGCCCCCAGCTGCGCCTGAGTGACCGAGCCCCAGGCCGAGAGGCCGGGGGCACCCCACCTCCAAAGGGGCCCGAGCGAGCCCCAGGCCCCAGGCCCCGACAAGCGGCCGCCAAGGAGTGAGCCGGTGTGTACCCGGACGCCCACCCCCAGACACATGTCTGAGATTCTACAATTACCATTGTGGGCCCATCTATGACACACTTTAAGTAAAAACTGAATATCAAAATATTTCTGAAAGAGAAAGGTTCCTCCTTTTAGGGATCACCACAGTGGATCAACTGCCTCTGTCTCACCCCATTCCTAGCATCCTTCTCTGTAACACCATCCGTTATCCAGTATATCTACTATCCTTCCTCTGCACATGTCCAAACCCTCTCAGCTTTACTTCTCTAACTGCTTAACCAGAGTTATCCAGAGTTACTGCTGTCTTTTTGGTAGTTCCACAATCTTCAAATCATACATCATACATAGAAGACTGACACTAGGAGTACAATAGGTTTCTGGCCTCTCCCATTTATTTACACAGTATATGTGTAAATGTCGAATTTTTATGATTTCTCTATTTGAAAGCAGAAATGTGGAACTGTCTGTGTGTTTATGTTGCTTTGTCATTTAATTGATGGTTAACAAATTGCTTTGCAACTGTTTTTCTTTCCCTCTGGTGTCTATTTTGTCATTTTGTTTGCAAACTCCATGTCTGCAAATTGCTGTTTTACCAATGCATTATTTGTACTGTCATATCTATCCATTTATATTTTTGACCATTAATCTAATTCAGCATCTCAGGGTGGTGGAAGAAAGGGCAGCATTCACCTTGGGCACAATGTCACTGCATCACCGTCCCAACACCGAGTGATAGACAGCCCTTCACACCAATAACCGATTTATAATCACCAATTAATCTAACAATATCAGAGCTGGGATTTCTTCATTGATGCTGTGCCTCCATTTATGAGAATATTAGTGTGAATGTGTGAGCTGGTTCACAGTGGGCAGCAGGCTTGTGTGAGTACGTCTAGACAGATATTAACTGAACTCTTAATAACCTTTGCTGACCCTAAGGGTGGCTGATGATGCAATGCTCTGTGGGGAGACAAAATAGACGCTGAGGAGGCAACAGACACAGTCACACTGTTTCACAGTGTGCCAGACAATGAGGTAGACTGGAGCTCTGAACGAGGACACAGACAGTACTCCCTGACAAAATACAGCACAGCGTGAGCACACGCAAAAATATGAGAACAGGTAGAAGCAGGCAGCATTGAGACTCACATTTGCATAAGAATGCTCAAACATAGTAACATGACAGACTTAGTAGTAAAGGCAGGAAGGTGTAAGGGCAAGGCTATTCTGAGGAACTAATTCTTAGTGAGTGCAAAAAGGAGCAGCTTTTTTGTTGATGCTTCTTCTCCGTTGAGAGGGGAGGGTGAAGAGATTGCTTAATATTTCCAGAAAAGGACACCAAACCAGCATCAACACAGAGAGCAAAAGTGCTCTGAAAAGATAAGTACAGAGCTTTTAGTGTAGGCAGAAAAATGTATATCAATATATAACGTGACAGAAGGCTGCATATCGACATTACATGAAAATCTGTTGATCTGTGTCCAAATATCTGCAGTACTCCACCTCCCTGTGGGGAGGCGGGGTTTGTGGGGAAAAAAGCAAGCTTAACATCAATGAAATCGATTAGTGGAAACCAAGTGTTATGATGACTTCTATTTATAGTGAGGTCTGTTTGTGACACAGTAGTGGCTGCCACCCAATCCCCATTGATAATAAGTGAAACATACTGTATTGTTTTGTTTTTATTTCTTCGTAAGTTCTTTGCATAAATGGCATAAAATTAGATTTTTTTAATAATACAAAACCATGACACGTAACTTTCCTGTTAAACCTGTGATAATTCCCTGAAATAGCAGGTCCCTAGGTTAATAAAGCTCAAATGACCGCATACCTGAAAAGATGGATTTGTATACATGGATATAGCAACAGTTGTTAATGACAGAGTCTAAAAATACACACTCACTTAGTGGAGCCAGCAAAGTCATCTCTCACTGTGAAATGCTTTAATTGACAGTTTTATGTGACTCTTAATAAATTCTCAAATCACTATCACAACATAGCATATTCTGAAACATTTTTCCCACCTGCTGGGAAATTCATGTTCGTGTATTTTCTATGTGAATAGAGTACAGCAAATTATATTAATTAAAGTGTTAGTATTTTAAGAAAAAGCAGTATAATGTCTGGAAATGTAAAAAGAAGAAAACAAACATGCTTTATATATTCACAACAGAAGAAAAAACCTTATGCGATCAATCTTAGGGATTGCAAAAGACTATATACCAGTGTGTAACTGAGGGATTAGTCAGTGCTATCTCTGTTCCTATAGGAAGCTGCTTGTGCCAGTGAACTGTATTTCTGCAACAGCCATTCTGTCCGCCATACTAGGGATGTGTGGCAGATGCAGTAGAAATGTGTTTTATAAAGCCAGTGACTGGGTGTTGTCTTTGCAGAGCTACATCTATATGCTGCTAGCACCATCTAGTGGCAGTAGGTGTTATTGCTTCATTATGGGAGTGCTGTCCAGGGCAGGCTTATGTTTTGGTTTCCTGTGAGTAGTCACGGAGTAAGGGAGTGAAACAGATGCTGAGGCTCATGACATGACATGTACCTCCTATTTCAGGATCGCAAGCTGACCAAGGCAGAGCAGCAACGCTTCAAAGAAGAGGCAGAGATGCTAAAGGGGCTTCAGCACCCCAACATCGTCCGCTTCTATGATTCCTGGGAGTCTGTACTTCGTGGAAAGAAGTGCATTGTACTAGTCACTGAACTCATGACATCAGGAACACTCAAAACGTTAGTGTAACCTATCTGCTACAGATAGCTATTATTGAGTCTATGTTTATTATGTTCTAAAAAAAAGAATTATTTCAGTTAATCTATAAAATTTGTTAATCCACATTCATTTGTTTGTCTTGCCAACACCTTGGTACTCACTTCTGTTAATGAATTTGATGAATGGAGATTATTCATACCGCAAAACACAGTTTTTATTGTGCATAGAGTTAATGTACTATTAATTTGGACAGATGTGTTGCTTTATACAGAGATATATAATGTGTTTCAGGTGAAGTGTCATCACATTATCACAACACGTTCAAATTCAGGAAATATAAGTAATTCATAATATTTCGCTATCGCTGTCAGTGTGTTGACTTACACGTTTTGTCTATTGGTTGTTTATTACAATATCCTTTTGAGTTTGATTGCTTTTATTCTCTATCCACAGTTACCTGAAGCGCTTTAAGGTGATGAAACCCAAGGTCCTTAGAAGTTGGTGTAGGCAAATTCTGAAAGGCCTTCACTTCCTTCACACCAGGACTCCACCAATTGTCCATCGGGACCTCAAGTGTGACAACATTTTTATAACAGGCCCCACAGGATCAGTCAAGATCGGTGATCTGGGACTGGCCACTCTTATGAGGACCTCCTTTGCAAAGAGTGTTATAGGTAGGCTGCTTGCAGTTTATAGATTGAATGCTTTTTAGATCACTCATGCCCTGTCTCTACAAGATTAAGGCCTTTCCTCTGCATTCAGCACTACTGAGATTTTACAAAAGTCTCACTTAACTTCAGTAGACATATAGTTTATTTCTATGTTAGTGGTGAATGTAGAAAGAGGGCACTGATGATGAAATGCCAGCTCTCTTAGCCTGCAGAAGCAGTGCCCAGTAAAGATAAATTAGATGATGAGTAGGTAGATTATTATCAGCTTGAAAATTCTTACACTGAGTCTGAGGAAATTTCTGCTTTGTGGATGGTATTACATCACTGTAAATACAAACTCTAATCTGTAGTGAAATAATATTTCGATGTTTGGGTTGTCATAGAGTACTGTTTGGTTTTAACAGGAACCCCGGAGTTCATGGCTCCAGAGATGTATGAGGAGCACTATGATGAGTCTGTGGACGTATATGCCTTTGGGATGTGTATGCTGGAGATGGCTACTTCAGAGTACCCCTACTCTGAGTGCCAAAATGCTGCTCAGATCTATCGCAAAGTCACAAGTGTGAGTCTTTGAAATATTCGCAAGCAAACTCTATGCATTTGTGGTGATGATGCATAAGGATCTAATTGATTGTTGTTTTATTTAATTGTGATCTAAACTTTTTGGCTCAACTCTGAAAATGTTTTAATTGTTAAATGCAGGACTTAAAATCCTAATTACATAAGTTCCTGTAGAATACAATGAATTTCCTGTTTCTTTTATTTTTCAGGGTATAAAGCCAGCCAGCTTTGACAAAGTAAATGACCCAGAGATCAAAGAGATCATTGAAGGCTGCATTCGTCAGAACAAAAGCCAGAGGTAAGCAGAATTTGCTTTCATAACACTATGGCATCCACTCTATTATGCAGAGTGACTGGTAATGTGATCATTAAACGTCCCAGTCTCTTCTATCATCGAATTCTCCTTTCTTGACAGACTCTCCATTCGAGACCTGCTGAACCATGCTTTCTTTGGGGAGGACACAGGCGTCCGGGTGGAACTAGCTGAGGAGGACACAGGCATCCAGGACTGCCTGGCTCTCCGAATTTGGGTTGAAGACCCCAAGAAGCTGAAGGGGAAGCACAAGGACAATGAGGCCATTGAGTTCAGCTATGACCTGGAAAATGATAGTGCTGAAGAAGTGGCTCTAGAGATGGTAAGGCAGGAATAATTAATGCCTGATAAGCTGATCGGGTCCGTAGGTGTCAGGTACTGTTGACTGGGAAAAGGCCTTGATTTGATACTTAAAAGCTTAAATGCAGGTTAGGAATTACAAGCCCTTCACTTTATCTATCAGCCACTTCAAGATTTCTCCAGCTGATCTAGATTTCCTCACCTGACATTTGCCCATTAATTAATTACTCTCTCTTTGCCTCTCTACATTACAGGTGAAATCAGGCTTCTTTCATGAAAGTGATGCCAAAGTGGTCGGAAAATCCATCCGGGACAGAGTGAACCTAATCAAAAAGTCAAGGGAGCGTCGACAGCAGCAGGTCCTTCAGCAGCAGGGCTTTGAAGAACGAAGAGACTCCACTCTCACTTCCTACACCTTTACTCATCCATCTTACCCATCCTCGCTGGTGCAAGGGGTAGCTGGACACACGGGAGACGGAGGAGGAGGTGGAGTGCAGGAGTCCGAGGAGCTTCCTGAAGTGGACCAACATGTCAGGCAGCAAAATATTTTCAGTGGGGCAACCCTAAATCTGCCAGGTACAGTGTGCTCCTTAGTGACATATCCCATGTGCCAGTAGCTGATCAAAATGTATCTATATGAAACAATTATAATGGTGAAATTTTAAATGAAAATTTTAAAATACATGAATATGATTTGAACAAGTACTTTTTGTGTAGTCTGAATTTTTATAGTGTCTTATTTTTTAAATGTCTTTGACTACTCAGAAGGGGAGAGCATTGGATCTGCAAGCTGTGAATCTTATGCGAGTGGACAGAGCCAGGCATACTCTCTGCAGGGGGACTCATATACCCACTCACAGACCTCATTACCCACAGTTGCATCTGTAGGTGTATTTTTATATCTTACTGATAAAATTATTGTTTTTTGAACTTAAATACTATATATATATTTATATATGTGTTCATTATTTTTCTTGCACAACAGAGCACTGGTGCATTGCCTCATCCTCAGATGCCCCCCATTGGTGAGAGTACAAGTGTTGCTACTATACCTCTTGGGCCGAGTGTTAGTATGACAAGCATGTCCTTAGGACAAAGTGGAGGAGGACCCATGGGTCAGACATTTCTTCACTCCGGTACCGTGGTTCCGCAGGTATCACCAAGTGTACCTCAACAATACTTTCAGGTGAAAATGGTGATAATGTGCAAACTGACAGCCTAATTTAACATAGGGGCAATGAAGGCTAACATTAATGTTAATGTGTTCTTTTCCATTTAATAACTGTTTGTGCCAACATAAATCATCCTCATAATCATCTGAGATTCGCCATCTGGTTTTACACTACACAGGGTTTCCCCCAGGAAGTTGTTTGTCAGAGGTGGTGAGATGTCTCTCTCATTAAATACTATATTAGCTTGGAGTGTGAAATTGTGATTCTGGTTAATTTTGTGGGGAGGCAGCCAACCTCTGCTATAAAGCACTGTGGGACACCCTGATTAAAATTAAATGTGTTGATAATTGATGCTTCTTTCCAAAGCTTAATCTTAACCCAATTTTTCTGCTACTTTCTTTTCCCCCTTCTTTCAACTCCAAACATCATTCTCCCATTATCACTCAATAGTCACAAACATTCCCATCAGATGATTTTCAAACCGCCGCTCCCCACGGATCAGTTGCCCCTTCACAGTCATACATACCACCTGTTTCCCCACAGGCACCCATTAATGTTCTCACTGCATCCATGCCAGTCAGTGATACTGCTGGACTAGCAAGGACAATTGTGCCCCACGCTCAGCAGACCCAACACCCTGCCACTCCCATGCAGATCACTGACATCATTTCCCAGGCCGCACCCCAACAAACACAGTCTGTCGTGATCCCCCAGCAGACTATTGTCCCACAACAACAGATGGGAATGGATCCCCAGACCTCCACCCTTCATTTGCAGCAGCAGCCACAACTGCAAATAGGGGGGCAGTCAGCTGAGCTTGAACAACAACAAGTTACTGCCGCTCAGCCTGCAACAGAACAGCATCAACACAGCCTTTCAGCTACGTCCATCGAGAAACATCAGTCTGAGACTCAGCAGCAGATCTGTGTACAGCAGTCTGCCCCACACGTCCAGCCAGCTTCACAGCAGCATGTGTTCACACCACAAACAGGTATGGAGCAGCGAGCTATGCAATCAACAGGGGATCCCTGTGAACAGATAATGCTACAATCACAACAACAGCTTCAGCAACAGCAAACTTTGTTACAACAGCAGCAGCAAAAAGAGCAGCAGCAACAAGTTTTACTGCTTGAGCAACATCAGCTGTATGTCCAGCAACAGCTTGATCAGCAACAACAAAGAGCACTGCTTCAACAGCAGCAGCAAGCCCAGCTGCAGCAGCAGCAAGCGCTTAAACAAAAGCAACTGTTGGATCAACAGCAACAGCAACAAACTCTCATTCAGCAGAAACAAGAGCAGCAGCAACAAGGTCTTGGACCGCAAGAGCAACCAATTTTTCAGCATCAGTTAGAGCAACAACAACCAAAGCAACCTCCTTCACAGCAACAGAGTCAGTTATATCAACAAATTGGACAGCGCCAAACTGGAACACAAAAGGAAACAGAGAATCAGCAACAAAGTGGGAAAAACGAGCAACAAATTTTATTGCAGCAGCATCCCCAGCAGATGCAGCAGCAGAATGAACAACAACTGCAACAGCAGGCCTTAATCCGGCAAATGGAACAGCAGCAGGCACTGATACAACAGCAGTTAATGCTACAGCAGCAGCAGCAGCTTCAACAGAAAGCTCAGCTGCAGCAACAAGAGCAGCAACAAGCGCAACTCAAACAGCAGATAGAACAGCAGCAGCAAGCTCTGTTGCAACAACAGTTAGAGCAGCAGCGTCAACAGCAAGTCCTGTTACAACAGCAAGCAGAAAGATTACAGCAACAGGCTCTAATGAAGCAGCAGTTTAAAGAGCAGCAGCAAGCTTCCATCATTCAACTTCAGCAAACTGAAAAACACAAAGCTGTCCCTATACCACAAAGCAACAGTGAGCAGCAGATTCATCATCAACCAACCGATATACAGCAGATGTGTATCCCACAACTGAACTCTACTCAGTTTACACCTCATGCTTCTCAGATGATAGAGCAACAGCAGCAAGTAGCACTGATGCAGCAGCAGCAGGCATTTGTTGCCCAACCACAGCAGCACACATCTGTAATGGAACCTCACATATCAGTTGGCGCACCAGTCAGTACTGAGGTAATTCATCACCAAACTTATATTATATCTCAGGGCCAAGTGCCCATGACCATTCCTACTACTGTTCAGACGCCTGCAAGTGTCCCAGCTCAAATCCTTACACAGCAAGGACAAAGTGAGGCTCAGCCCCAGAACCAAGGCCAGAGCCCAGCCAAGTTTATAGCTCAGTCTGCAGCCCAAGCACCTCAAGCTATGACAGAGGGCCAGGTAACTACCCCATTATCATTGATTCAGGGACACACACAAGTCATCCAGAGCCAGCAGGTTCCTTCCCAAAGTAGTTACCCTGGGCCTGTTACTCCCACACAGAGTCAGGTAACTTCTCAGCCAATCCAGGCTCATCCTCTGACCACAACCTTTACTCAGTCACAGCCACTGCATGGCCAGGTCCCAAAGGCTGATGTTCAAATGATGGGCCAACAAAGTCAAACTACTGTCCAGCCTCCAGGTGCAGTTGCTTCAATCCCCAGTCAGATTCAACATGAAACTCTTATTCAGCAAAATGCTCCAATGCCAGCGCTCACCCAGCCCCAGATCCAACAACAAACTCAAGGCCAGCAAGCTAGCCAGTTGCATGCGCAGTCTGCTGCTGGTCCTTTGACCAGTCAGTATGTCCCTCACCCTACCCAGCAAGCCATACCACCTGTACAGTCTGATATAACTCATATTACCCAACAGCTGGAACAACAGCACCCAGTAATCCAGTATCAGCAGATGATTCTGTCACCTGGCTCAGCTGGAAGTTGTGGAACTAAAACAGATGGTCTCAATTCAGTAACTGCCCCTCTTCATCCTATACAGACCAAACAAGCACAAGTCCCAGGCCAAAGATCACTACATTCAGTTGTTCAGGGTGACCCTTCAGTAATTCAGTCCATCTGCCAGCCTGCTGTTCCTCAGTATACTGAGCAGTACCAACAACAGCTGCAGAAGCTTTCTCACGTGCAGCAATCTCTCGCCATGCCACCCCCACAGACCCAGCTACCGGCACTACCCAGCTCAACTCCCGTTCAGCAACCACTTCCTCTGAAACCAGCTTTGATAACCTTTGACGAGAGTCAGCTTCCCTCACAGTGTCAACCTACTTCACCTCTAATGACCATTGCTCCTGGACAATTAGGCCCCAATAATGTGGCTGAGCCTCAGTCCCAGGGCAAGACCCTGTCTCTGTATAGCCACCTAGTGCTAGGTGCCCCTCCTTCTCCACAGCACCATCCCAAGCAGATGCCACCAGCTCACACACAAACACAAGCCAGCAATCAGGCCCAAGCACACTCTCAAACACAGATACACACTCAGACACCTATATCTGAGCAGCCTATTTTGCCCCATGCTGTCTTTCCTACGCAGCAAGTGCCCCTAAGCCCTTTGCATACCTCATGTCCTTCTACACTATCATCTCTTACATCCCTGCCATCCACCTATCCTGCTGTTGCCCCTGCTCCAGAGCTGCCCACATCTTCACCAGCAGCCCAGGTAACCTTACCAGCGCAAGTCGACTTTATACCCACCTCCCCTCTGCCTGTTACTACTCTACAATCACTTGATTCTAATGCCCCCAAACCCAAACTGACCCAAGGCTCGCTGCAAGACTGTGACCTTTCCCTGCTGGGCATTGCTCAGGTACAAGAAGTATGAAAGTTTGCTTTATAAATTTGATAATAACTTTACTGACATGCTGGCACAATAAGTAAGCATACTGCTAAATCGAAATATTTGACAATAAGCTTTGACTGCACCTTTTTGATTCATACTAACAAATTTTGATTCCTAAGTGTATTCATAGAACGTGTCCTATATGTCATTTGTCATAATCACACTATTGCTTTACTTGCCGTTAACATAGCTAATCTATTTTTGCATTCTTTTCTTCATGCTGGCATGGTTTGTGTGTGTGTGTTTGTATATATGTCACTCTACAGGATGGTCCTTGTAAGACAAGTGCAGATCGTCATTCTTCATCAGGGTAAGTGATATCATTGCAGTCTGATTTCCATATAAATGTAATCTCAGTACTGAGTGAAGCTGTAATTTGCCATACAAGGACTTAAAACATGCTCAGAGACTTGGTTTTTCTTTTAAATTGAATTCATTTTGCAGCTAAGTAGTAGTGCAAAAAGATTGTTTTTTAGAAATCATAAGAGTCTTATGATGTAATAATGTTTTACATTTGAATCCTTTACAATTTCACATTAAATGTTGAGTGAGAGCCTTTAAACTGCTTCAAGCATGGCTGCTGCTTTTAGATCATTTGTGGAAAACTCCTCTGCATTTTTCCCTGGGTTGCACTAGATTTTAAACACTGTGGCCAAATCACAAGCCTTTATCTTTAAAGGCTCATTTTGGGTAACAATGCATAGTCTCAGTGATCTTTCTTTGGCAGGTCAGGAGTATTTGGTTTTGGTTGTTCTGGTTCAGCCAGAAAAGTCCATTGCACTGTGTGCTGACCTGCAATAACACTATGACAGAAACCATAGTTCAGGTGGTTTTTGTTGGATGTTCTTCTCATTGACAGTCTGACCCTCAGGGTCAGATTCCTCGCGCATAGAACTGCCGGTATTGAAAACGATGAGAAGTTTGCTTCTGTTTGGGCCTCTGACTGACGTGCCACATTTGGAATCGGACACACTGGTGTTTGATCTCTGCTTCATAGACAGGAACTTTGCTCTTATTAGCAGTGATGATTCTGGACAGCCATTCACAAATGCAGGTTAAAGCTTTATTATGCAAAGGATAATCCATATGTAAACATCAGGAACACAGACATCTTCTCTGGGCTAAAGTTCATTTAAAATGGACTGAGGCAAAGTGTAAATATGGTCTGTGACAAACAAAGTTTGAAATTCTAATTGGAAAACATGAATGCTGAGGCACCACACTAAACAGGGAAGGGACCATCCAGTTTGTTATCAGCACTCAGTTCAATAACCTGCATCTCTGACAGTATGTGGTTACATTAGTGCCTATGTAATAATAACCCTGAACATCTGGAAAGGCACCATCAGTGCTGAAACATGTATACAGGTTTAGAGCAACACATGCTCCCATTCAGATGACATCTTTCTTAGGGAAGGTCTTGCATACTTTAGCAAGACGGCACTAAACCACATACTGCATCTTTTACAACAGCGCTGGCTTTTTGGTAGAAGACTCCAGGTGCTGAAGAGGCCTGCCTGCAGTCCAGATCTGTCACCCATTTAATCCTTGTGTGGTGTTCGTATTTTTGTTACTCAGCCAGTGTTCATGGGTCTGGTGGACCCGCTAGAGTTTTGGCTTTCCAAATTAACACTATCAAACAATTTTATGTTAAATTACTCAACAGATGTTTACTTCATCCCAATTACAAGACATATGAACAGCAAACATGGTTAATTTTTTCCCTTTACCTTTGTTAGATCACATTTATGAATTAATGTGCTTCTCGTTTTTCTTTTATATAAAATGTTATAAATAAATCAGTTATAATCAAGTGGAGTGAGTGGAAAGACACAACACATTTACACGTGAAAAAATAATTAATTGTTTAATTTTTCTTTTGAAAAAAACTGAACACGGGTCTCACAGACCCGAACACCATACAAGGGTTAAAACATTTAATGCATCATGAAATTAAAAATACCACAAAGAAGACACAGGATGTTTGAGCAACTAGAATCCTACATGAGACAAGAATAGGACAATATGCCTCTCCCAAAAGTTCAGCAGCTGG
Organism: Maylandia zebra; assembly: GCF_041146795.1. Classification (NCBI taxonomy): domain Eukaryota; kingdom Metazoa; phylum Chordata; class Actinopteri; order Cichliformes; family Cichlidae; genus Maylandia; species Maylandia zebra. The sequence goes on along the minus strand of NC_135186.1, from coordinate 3,114,107 downwards.
TCTCCTCAGTTCACAGATGTTTACAGACTATTGTTAAAAGAAGAGGGGACGCTACCAAATGGTAAACAGGGCCCTGTCCCAACTTTTTTGAGACATGTTGCTCCAATGAAATTCAAAATGACCTGATTTTTGAGATTTGGAAATCATTGCATTCTGGTTTTTTTTCTATTTTATACAGTATCCCTACTTTTTCATAATTGAGTTTATACATTTATACACACTTAAGATTTACAATACAATTTCTAATCTCCATGACACCTTTAGGTGTATACCAGCCAGTGGTGAAGACCCCTTGCAGCTCTTGGCGAATGGAAAATTAGAGAAACTTAAGTCTCAGAGACGAGCTTCCAGCCAGAAGTCTGAGAAACACCAGTTTCAACTGAGCATGCTTCAGGTGAAAAAATATAGGAAACACCAACACCGACTTTATTACTATATTTGTTAAAGTATATTTATGGATATTAAAAGATTAATAGCAAAGAATAAATGTGATTATTTGTCTTGTACTTAATAGGTGTCCGGCAGTGGGGACAATATGGTGGACTGTCAGTTGGAGACTCACAGCAACAAGATGGTGACATTTAAGTTTGACATTGAAGGGGATGCACCCGAGGACATAGCAGATTACATGGTACATTACTGTATGATCCTGTAGTTTGCACTTATTTTGAAAAGTATTGTTTTAATTTTTGATGACTGCCATTTGATAAAACTTTGCAGGTGGAGGAGGACTTTGTCCTTGATGTGGAGAAAGAAACATTTGTTGAGGAGCTCAGAGCGATAGTTAAGAAAGCCCATGAAATGCTTCAGACACATTCAGAGGTACTATCAGTCTAGCCTCTTTAGTTTTTCTGTTTTGTTTGAATAATGCTGAATCTGAGAAAACGTGAATATATATACAAAATGATAAATCCTTATTTTCGTACTAGACTGGATCGACTGACCAGTTACAAGTCAGCACTCCCACTTACTCCAGTAAGTTTAGGCATATACAAATGTTCTGGTAGAATGGGAATATGTTCTATGTGATGCTTCTCAACTTAGTAGAAAACAGTAATCAATCTTTACGGTTTCTCAGTGGACCCAGTGCCCCATTCCTCCCCAGTGGGACGTTGGCGGTTCTTTATCAACCAGACTATCCGCCACAGAGACTCTCTTTCCAGTCAGGGAGCAACCACACCATCACCCACTGCAGAGACAAGGATTCCCCAGTCTCCTAAAAGAGAGAAAGGTGAGCACTCCTGGAGTCGGTTTTATTACTTTGGCTTATTAACATGGCCCATTTGGCCACATAACAAAAACTTAACTCCGTGTTCATTTCTGCGGCTGTAGAAAGTGAAGGATCCCAAAGTCTGGAGTCCTTGAGTGGAATGGGCTCTCCTTCCTACCCCACCCTTTCTGCCACCTCCCCCCCAGACTCCACTGTTTCAGTACCTACTTCCATGAGCCCCTCTGCTACCGCAGCCCCTGTTCATCACACAGCACCTGAAACCAGGCCTGGACCAGCCTCTGTCCCTGTCACCACCTCAACTGGCCTTATCTCAGCTTCTGCTGACCAAATTTCTATTGCTCCTTTAACTATAGCAACATCTGCTGCTGCTCCTGATGCTAACCTCACCAGCTTGTCCACTGCTCCTGCTGTTGTGTCTCCCTCACCCATCACTATTCATCCTGATAACCTGACTTCTCCTGGAACCAGTGTTTGTTCCACTGCGAGTCAAAGTGTAGATGATACTCTGATCTCTGCTTCAAGGCCCCGTATGTCTGCCGTGGACCAATCTTCAGCCTCTTTTCATTCCCCTTCTCCTGCTGTAGTCATCCCTTCTACTGTAAGCCAACTTGGCATAGAGCAGCAGCAGACATACACCCAAGTAGCCCAACCAGCCCCACAACAGCCACACCAACAGCTACAGTCTGCATCACAGCAGCAAGTACCATCACCACAACAGAAACTGCAGTCCCAACATCAGGTGTACCACGAACAAGTACCACTACAGCAGGAACGAGCACTTCAGCAGTCTCTCCAGCAGTTGCATCAGCAGCAGCTAATTCAAACACAAATACCACTTCAACAACAGCTGACTGAGGTGCAGGGAATGTCTCAGCATTGTCATTCAGAGGTGTTACAGCAGTCTCTGCCTCTGCCACCTTTTCCTCAGCAGCCAACCGAACAACCCCTTGTTCAACAGCAGACATCAAAGTTTTCCCCACAGTTGCTGCAGCAGCCTCAGTTACAGCAGTTACAACAGCAGATTATGAGTCCTGCTGGTCCATTGCCCCCCAAACAAGCCCACATTGATCAACAGCAGCAGCAGCAACAGTTAAACCTACAACAGACATTACACTTACAGCAGCAGCAGCTACAGCAGCAACAGCATCAGATGTTTATGGGTGCTGCAATTTTGAAACCAGATCAAAACCAAATGCTGCCCCTATCAGTTAGTCAGCAGTTTCTTCAACAGCAGACACAGCTAAATGTTTGCCCAGTACCACAACAGCAGGTCCCACAACAAACCCAAGTGCCTGTTGAGCTGTTATCACAACACATACAGGCACAGAAACAATCACAATATACTGAGCAGCAACAGGAGATGGTTAAAGCTGTGGACACGCCCCTCAAACAGCTGCAGTTTCCACTACAGAAGCAGTCCTCCTTACAGATGTCAGAGTCAGAGGTGTCCACGGGAGAGACAAGTGTTACAGAGGACACAGGGAGTTATTCTGCCCCCTTTCATCCCTCCTCTGACTCCTCTCTGCCACCTCTGCATCTGGGAACTGCTGAAACCCCCTTACCCACATTCTCCCACGTAATGACGCCATCCCCTGTTCAACCTTCCTCCGTAGCCGAGTCAGACAGCGAAGGCCCCCCCAAAATTGAATTTGTAGACAACCGCATAAAAACCTTGGATGAAAAGCTAAGGAATTTGTTGTATCAGGAGTACAGCAGTGGGACAGCACTGGCTGGGGGGGCTACCTCTGGCCCAACATCAGCTGCCTCCACATCAGCAGGTGGTGATGAGTCATCAGAGCCACAGTCAATCCACCACTCATCTTTCCCCCCACCTGCCTCCATCTCAGATACTTCTCCACAGTCCTCATCCTCCACTACTTCCTCCACCACCTCCCGTTCATCTTCCACTTCTCCTGACCCAGAGAGAGAAGGAGGTGGAGAGAAAGCTTCCAAAGAGGTGCCCAACTCTATGGAGTTGGACCCAGTGGAGCAGCAGCTTGGCCCATCACTCCTCACCACCTCTGTCTCATCCAGCCCACCCACCCCTCTTCTGCCTCCCAATCAGGATGACTCTGCTGGGCCCCAACGCCCACCTGTACCAGGAGAACCAACCATTCTTGTGAGTGAATACCACAGATTAGATTTCAAGTAAATTCTCCTTCAGTTTGTCTTTCACTGTAGTGAATTATAATTATTGTTCTGTTTCAGTGTGTAAATGTGACTCCACTATGTTTCAGCTGTCCGCGATTATTTGTATTATATAAATGTTTGAGTATCTCTGCGTTTTTTTATAGCTCAACTCCATGCAGCCACTCTTAATTGTCTTAACTGTTCTAGGCTGTACCCTCACATTCTGACACCAGTGCCATTGGAGATGCATCATGGCCCCCCAATCAGCAACCGATCCCCCTCCGGCACGGACAGCAGCAGCACAATGCAGGAGGTGGATATTTTGGCCTAAACCTGACATGTCCTAGTATCAGAAATCCTGTTAGCAAGAAATCCTGGACTCGAAAATTCAAAAACTGGGCATGCAAACTGCGTCACTCCGCCAGCTTGTTCAAGAAGCCCAGAGTCCAGCAAGGTAGCGTCCTTTTAGGGAGTAAGCGCGCGCGAGAGAGAGCGAGAGCGAGAGAGAGAGAATGGGATGTTGGGGCATGGACCTAAATCTAATATCTAGTACTAATTTTAACATAGCAAAATAACTTTTTTAACCTTTAAGGCTTTAAAGTTAATGTTAATGGACATTAATGTTTCCAGCTAAATAATACTGTTTTATGTATGTTTTTTTATTTGGTTATAGTCCCCCCTGTAAGTCCCTAGTGTTGACATCACTGCATACATTACTGTTTGTTTTTATTTATTGATTTTTTTTTTTCTAAATTCCTTTTTACTAAATTTCATTTTCTTGGCAGTCTTTCTTTTTGCATGACTTGCTCACTCAGGGGCGAGAACAGTGGAGCGTAGAGGAGGGTGGGAGATTGGCACAGTGTAGGAAGAGTTTGGCATCACAAATCTGATGTCCTCCCAGTGCTGATGAACTATGGAGTAAAGACAAGCTGTGCCTGTGCCAAGGAAATATTCCTTCACATCACACCTCCCTTCATTGTCCCAAGTCCACAGGCACTGCCAGCAACAATCATCTCAACTGCACCTGCTGACTCAGTGTAGACAGCGTAATGCAACTCACATCATTACACAGATAGCATAGATGCTAAGTTACCAAGCTGATGTTATGTAATTGTTTGTAGTTCAGAATACATATAGGCTTATCCTGTAAACTCATACACAGTAGCACTGCTCCAAAACAATAACATATGATGTAGCTGTAGTGAAGTAAGTGAAGGTCATAATATGTTAGAATACAGTGTGTGCATTACCAAAGGATTGTAAGTTACTGCCGGGCTCTTTTGCACACGTTTAGGTTTTCCATATGGCTACGTTTTATCATGCTTTTCAAGTATTCCAGTCATCTTGCATGTAATCGTGTTTATGTGTGTAAAGTGTGTAGCAGTAGCTTAGATCTTCTGTTACAAGAGCACATGCATGAGCATGTATGTTATGTTCTACACGCGTGACTAATAATGGACCATTACCTGTAAGTAACACATATACCAGGCTGTATATATTTTATGTTAATTTTTATGTTTTATTTTTCCCTTAAAAATGGCTGTGGTGATCCATGTACACACTCTAATGTCGCAATCCCAAATATCAAACACACTGACCAATATCACTGTTGCTCTGACAAAGATCTTAAATGTGATATTGGGCTACATTGTCTAATGAGTGGGTGGAGCAGTGATGACTTGGTGAGAATGAGAGCGTGGATGTGTGGGTGGGCTATACTGTATTTAACTGGTATTTTAAAATATGTTTTTGCTTTTAATGAATGCATTTACCACTACTCCCCACACCTCACGAAGTTTTTTTAACAACTTTAAATTCACAAAGACCTCATTTTAAAATTGACATCCACAGAAAGTATGTTTACACAGTTTACAGATTTGCATGCATGTTAAAGAAGTCACAATGTTCTGTGATTTGAATGGCCAATTCTTAACACTGTGCCTTTGTGTTTGTTCTCCGTGTCTGTCCTTTTGCATTTGTATGTCTCACTGTCATGTGCATTTTTCTGTTTCTGTTCCTTTCTTGTATGTCTGTATCATCATTTGTGTGTTTTTTATACGTGTGTTTGTGTTTTTGTATCTTTGTCCTTGTCTATCCCTTTTGTTTTCATCCCTTTCTCATTATCAGAAGCAGATTCAAGCAGTCAGCTGTTTAAAGATGGGAAGGCAGGAGCACCACTTAATCCACCGCAGCCTTCTAAAGGACGTTTTCAGGTAGGAGCACATTAGCTGATTCTTGTTAGTCTCAGTCTTTGGCACAGTCTGAACTAGGGCTGCAACAAAAAATTTTGGTAGTCGACTAATCTGCCAGTTTTTCTTTGATTAGTTGATTAGTCATCGATTAATATTTCATATTCATATGTTTCCGGGTCAAAATAATGACCCAGGAAGCGCTTAGCAAGTATCATCCTGAGCAGTTTCTGACAGTTAAGCTAACATAAACATGACGGTACGAACATTTACATGAACAAGGTATCAGTGTGACGAACTAACTTAACTTTCTAAAACTGACCCATTCAGAGTTGATGTCACAGCTCCAGGGGGCGGGCCTTAAATGTTCGTGCACAGCAGTACTGCTGTTGTGAAAGGAAAGCGCTGCTTTGCACAGTCTGCATTTAACTTTGCTTGTTTTCTGTGAAATGCTTTCACATTTTTTAAAATCTCTGTTTCCATTTTCTGCTGACCTCCTGTTTTGCAGTTCGCACTACATTCTTTTTCCTTAGTATTGTCTGCAGTCTTGGCAGACGATATAGGTGATACTTCCCCCATAGCTTCCTGTAGTGTATTGCAGTTACAAAAACACATTTACTTGGTATTAGTATATGAAGCGTTGACAGTAAAATTTTGCATCAACTAATTTTTATAGTTGAGTCATGAATTATGCCGACAAAATGTTGCAGCCCTGGTCTAAACAAGCAATGAAGATTTCTCACATTATTAATCACCAGGTGACTCCAGTGCCCCAGACCTCTCCTCCAAAGGATCGCCCGTCGGGCCATGGTGGTGGCACTCACAGAAAAGTTGGCCGTTTCTCTGTGACCCAGACTGAGACTAAGAAAGATGACAGGCAGACTGACAGCTCGCCAGTGTCTCCTGATTTGGTGAGGGAGAGGAGGAAATCTCGGGTAAAGGAAGGAGATAAAGAAGAAAGTAAGAGAACGCCATCAATGGCCCACGCTCCTCGAGGTCCTGGCCACAGCCACTCACCCCTTGGAAGCAGTGATGATGATGATGAGAGTGAGCTAGAGGATGAAGACCTGCGAAGAGAATTACACAAGCTCAGAGAAAAGTAAGTCAACAAGGGAAAGAAGTTTTATTATTGTACAAGACTTTTGCCTCTCCATTTATTGAATTTTCTTCTTTGTGTCTCCGTTTATTTTTGTTTCTTTCCCACAGTACATAACCGTTCTCTTTCTCTGTAGGCACATCAAAGAGGTGGTTTCCCTTCAGGCTCAGCAGAACAGAGAGCTCCAGGAGCTGTACAGACAGCTTCGTTCCCTCAAAGACCAAAGACAGAGTCTGCCTGCCTCCCTATCTCGTACCCCTCCTCTTCCTGCAGCGCCCCCTGCCCTCTCACCTCGCAGGCCCAGGCCAACCAAAACAAAGTTTCGGGCCAGGCCTCACTCTCACATAGACAACAATGGAGTTACACATGCTGGTGAGGCTTTTACTATTTCTTCCTCACTTTCTTGTTTTGTTTTTTTAGATTTGCTCTCTGCGAAACTGTGTCTTGTATGTCTCATCCAGGGATTCAGCAGTCAAGCAGCTTTTCAGGTAGTGAAAAGAATAGGCTGTCACTGTACTGCAAGCCAGAGCACCTTACTACGCTACCTGCTAAAAGAGGTACGGTTTATCCTCGTAGTGCTAAAATCGGGTCAGCATACCATAATTAATGTCAGTTGGTGCCATGACGAGTCGCCTTGTTTTTCCACAGATCACAGTCCTCTAAGAAAAAGTACATTCACAGACGAGCTGCACAAACTTGTTGATAATTGGACAAAGGAGACAGTGAGCACCACCCCGCCTAAGCCTTCACTGAATCAAATTAAGCAGATTCAGCAGGTGCAGGAGTTGGGAGGCTGGAGCCAGGGAACTGAGGTAGGACTACACATGAAAAGTGTTGTTGGTATATCAGGCATGTCTTTCTTAATAATTAATTATTTGGATAAATAAACTTTATATATTTCAAATGCATTTTACTGAAAACTGTGGCTTATTGTTTATGAGAGGAAAAAAAATCTTTTTTGAGTGTGATTTTGAATTACCAAACAATTCTTCATGGTTTTTGGTGATGATGATACAACTAAGTCAGAAAGCTTTAAGAGTTTTAGACAGTTCTTGAGCCAAAAGTACCAAAAGGTTTGTTTTGTTATTGTAGTCATAGTCTCTAAGTATTTACTGCTATATTTGTGCAGGTGGCTCCCCCAGGTTGGTTTCCAGTGGCACAGGCGCCCACAACCCCTGCCAGTTTGACTGTGGCACCCTCTTCCCATTACACGGGTGGAGGAAGCCTGTCCACCCTGCACTCTCCAGGACCTCCACCACAAACACACTTGGCTCAAGTCCCGCAGATGCAGCAAAGTTTACACCTTCATCAGTCTCTCCCCCTCCAGCAGATTAGCTATCCACAGTCCCAACTCTGCCAGCAGATACCACAGCCCCTGATGCAAACTCCCATGCAGTCTCAGTCTTTATCACAGACACCACCCATCGCCCAGCCTCAAAGCCAACCGCTGCTGCCTTCCCAAATGCCCACATCACCAGTGTCCACCGCTACATCTTTGCTGCCTGGTAGTGGTACCGCTGCACCCACAGATAGCGCTGCTGCTGCTGGTGGGGCATTTTGCTCCTGTTCCTCACCCTCTTCCACCTGTTCCTCATCGTGCTCTACTGCTGCTCTACCTACCAGTGCCAAAATTCACCAAACACCCCCCACCTCTACTCTTCCTCTGGGACAGAAATGAAACCAGGTGAAGTGTGAGGCCAATATGAAGGTCCAAGAGATGGACGTAAAGCAGATCCATTTAGAGTGTTAGTTCTGTGTACGTGTGCGAGAGTTGTGACTGCAATGACATATGGGTTCTAGTGTACTTGTGGATGTGATGGGAAATGAATGTGAAAGAAAGGTGATAGGTTGTAGCATGTACAGGCAGAGGGTAATGTGAAGCATGGCTGGGGTTTCTGAATCAGTATTGAGCTGTATAAAGTCTTTGATGTATGAGTGTGTGCATTTATGAGTGTGGGTGGATTATTTGAGTACATATCACTTCTGTCTTTGGACACAAAATAACATTAACGTTTTTGTTTGCAAACCAACTCAGCGGGACCTGAAATCTCCCTAAGCAGAGACGAGAAGGACAAAATATTTGACGGTGTTGACATTTTTCTTTGGATTTGTCAATGCTTACAGTGAAAGGACTATCAATTTTTAAAAGTGCAATTAGTAATGATCATCTAAATTGATCAGCACGTATTGTTTTCATTTGTCTTTAAGGCATAAAATATTTTTGTAGAAGCACAATGATTAATACCTGATGCATAGGGGATTTTGTTCATCATATTTTAAAACTGTAAGCCTACAGATCAAGTGTTTCAAAGGCAATCAGAAAAAACCCCCCAAACTGACAGCAGCATGTTTCAGAGGTCAGCACTTATCCGGCTATCCATTTAACTGCAGTGCAAACAAACACACTGTCGAGGTGTCGTGTACCTGTACAGCATGTGCTTGATTTTATATTGTTTTATGTTTGTAACAAAATTAATATGACCAGATGAATCCATAATATGATGGTAAATTCAAATCTGCCATCTCTGTTCAGTAAATATTTGGGTGCATTCAACCCAGGACTGCATGATTTTATGGCTGGCTTGACTTGCCTAGTGCAAACTGCTTGCACTCGCTGTATATTCATGAATCTCACAGTTACTGTTTGCAGCCCACTGAGGTAACGAGTCATATACATTTGCTTTCAATATGATATGATTTCACATTTGACATTTTCCTTTATTTCTGCTGCATATCATCTATACCAGTGCTGAAGAGGACGATTTAAAAGGAAAAGAAAAAACTGCCAAGTTATCATTAACTAAATTATAAAGGTATTCTCATATTGCCTTTTTCTAAAAATACTGCATTTTTGTGAGCGTGTGAGTTTATTTTTTTTCTGTGTGACAAAGTGTTGTAATAGTCCTGGTATAGTGCATTAATTCATGCATCAAAGCAGCCTCTCAAATGTCACTGTAGTCAAGTGGAATTGTTTACGCTGCCTATGTTTTAGGCTTACTTTCTAAAAAAAGAAGAAGAAGAAGAAGAAGAAGAAAAGGAAAACAACAGAAACAAAACAAGTGAGCGCTTCAGTCATACACCAGTTCTAAGTTTGATCAACACCAATGTGAGATCCTCACATGCTCATGTGTCAGCTTTGTTTGGCATTGTACAAATTCCTTGTTTCAATTGTGAGCAATTTAATTATTAAATATAGCCTGTTTGAATTCAACGATCAGAAGATGCAATGTGGGCCACTGTGCTTTATGCACACAACTAAAGGTTTACTCGAGTCAAACATCCTTCATTTCTTGATTTCTAAACTCATTTTGTAGTTGAAGACATTCAGAGTAATATATCATCAGCAGATATATTACTGTACACTCTGACAGCTTATCAGCCATACACACATTAGACCATCGATGGTTAGGTGTTAATACATTTTTTTGGTCTAATAAATAGCCAGTAGTCAAAGCGGTATTTCTGATTTATTAATAATAGATTGTGTGCCACAGAAAACATGTGATTTAACAGACAAAGACTGCTAAATGTAAATCAAAGGCATGAAACACGAGTGGTTAAGAGGAATAGTTCATGCCAAGTGGTATGGTTGTTCAGAAGCGGCATAATCTAGAATATAAATTTACAGTACTCAGTATGTGTTGCTTTTCAAGACTACCCACATTTTCACAGAGATGTACTGTAGTTCATTATTAGTGAAGGTGTGTGTGTTGACATGTCTGATACTAACATGCATCTAACAAGCTACAGCTTAATGATTATGACTCATGAAGAGAAGCTGACTTTGTCCTTGAAGTGTTACCAAAATGTTATCGAAAAGACAAAGATTATTTTTGTATTTTGGAATGAGGTTGTACAAATTGTAAAATTGTGTTCCCCCCGCTACAAATCAGAGGTTATTTGAAACTAGAAAACTGGTTTTCATCCATGTTTACATGGGACTCCCTGTCTTGCTCTAACTCTGACAGGCGAAGCTCATTCCGGATCATATTCAGATCATTTTTGGTTATTTTGCCATCATATTTTAGTTTTGAACCACTGCAGCCCAGATGGTACATAAAGTAATGACACCTCACCTTCCCACTGAGCTTTAGGTCACATTAAATGAAATTAAAATAAAATTAATACAAATTAAACAGAAAATCTGGGGGCTCCCAAAATGACACGATTGAGAACCATGGTTAAAAAGTACATTTGGGCAGAAAAGAAAACTAAAGGAATAATGTATGTTGCGGGTGATTTAGCCTCTGTAAATTCTAACTAATTCATCTGTTGATTTTATTTATGTTTTGTAACTAATCAAAATAAATGATGTCAAACATCAAATGACACCAGTGTATAGGAGGTTTATTTGTACCGTAAGTTCACTGGGCACGTGGGATGTTCATATATATGCTATATATATGTGTTATTGTGATGATAAAACACAATAATCATTTGTAAAACAAGTAAAACCTGGGCTACATTGCCAATCAAAAGTTTTTTTCTTTAATTTCATGACTATTTACATTGTAGATTCCCACTGAAGGCCTCAAAACTGAATGAACAGATATGGAATTATTTAGTAAACAAAAAAGTGTAAAAAGTCAAAACATGTTTTATATTTTAGATTCTTCAAAATAGCCACCCTTTCCTTTGATTACTGCACCCTCTTGACATTCTCTCACTTAGAGAAGCTCATTTAGAGAATGGTAAATGGTAAATGGCCTGTATTTGTATAGCGCTTTACTAGTCCCTAAGGACCCCAAATCGCTTTACATATCCAGTCATCCACACACCCATTCACACACTGGTGATGGCAAGCTACATTGTAGCCACAGCCACCCTGGGGCGCACTGACAGAGAAGGCCAAGGGTTTGCAGGGCTGTCAACAAAGCGAAGACTTGCTAATTTCAGGAATCTAAAATATAAAACATAATATAATTATTTATCATTTTTTTGTGCTACATATCTCCCATATGTCTTGCTTCATGTATTTGATGTTTTCGTTATTTATCTAGAAAAAACATTAAATGAGAAGGTGTATCCAAACTGCTAGTCTGACTGGCAGTGTATATATATCTGTTAGTGCCAGACGTTTTTCTCCATTCTCCAGAGCCTCACAGATCACAGCAGCTAACACCACTTGACCTTCGGTGCATTCCTGACCTGGAATCGCTGTTAATCATAATGCCAGGATGTGAGAAAGAGTGCCAGGGAATAAAAACATTTTTTATAAATAAATTTTATAAGTGACGAAGGGCCTTAGGCAAATTAAAAAGAGAAAAAGATAATTGAATTATAAAATATATGTACACTTGAATCACAATCCTGATCACGACACTCCACCAGTTGCACTCATAATGTGTGGTTTGCATTTCTTAACACAGGTTCAATAAAATGACAACGTGAAAAATAATGACGTAAATACAAACTTTTTAAATTATAAAATCAGGTTACTGAATGTTGGCAATAATTATTTATTTTACTTGAAAAGAAATATCCGTTTCAAATTATAGTTTGTATTCTGACTGACATAAAGTGTGAAGGGAAAAGAGATTTAAAAAATTACAATTAAACGTTATGAGGGTGTGCAGTTATTTGACAAATCGTATGTACTCGCATGCTGATAATTATGTAGTACATTTCTGTTTCTATGAGATGACGGAAAAAATACATGTTTGCAGCGTCTCCTGACGCATAGAACTGAATTTCCGCACCGTAACGTAGTTTCCTGAACGCAACTCAATTTTTGACTGTCTACAACTTTATTGTCCCCGCCACGGCAGACAACGACGAACAACGGTCTGACGTTACTATCTTTGAAATGGCGTCGATGCAGTTAAATACGATGTTATTTGTTGTTGTTTTGTTAGTTTAGGTCGCTTCGTGCTACAATTTTCTGGTCCATTGTGAATTTCTGGACCTGGCCTTTATATTTGGGCATTACAAAGTTGATAAGCAAAAATGTGGTGAAGCAAATTGGTAATAATTTACGTTGCATAATAAGGCCGCAGCTAACCCCGAGCTTGCGTAGGGATTACAACGGCTTTTCAATAGTTGGCCCAGCCGCAGCTACATTTTGGTGAGTTGCTATCGTGGAAAGAAAAATCCAAACGTCTTAACCAGCAACAACGTTTTCCTGGCTGAAATATACTAGCTGCATCAGATACATATAAGGGTTCATTCACGCTTCGTAGCTACTTTTGCTTAAGTTAACATCTTGGCAAATAATTTTCTTCTCTAACTACATCGCTTGCTAACGCGGCTAACGTTAGCGTTAGCCTACTTGCTGTATGTATAAGTGCGTTGATAAAGCTAGCAGCACAACATTCACTATGCATAGAGTGTTTACAAACGGAGCTAACGTTAGCGTTAACAGCTGTTGAGCAGAAGCGATCTTGAATTTTCGTCCGGGATGAGTCTGAGCTTATCTGCAAAGATTAGTATTTGACCAATATGCACCGATGCTCATTAATTCATGTACCACCGAAACAAAATGCTGATCATTCAAGTAAACGACTAAACTTATTCGTTATGACGGGAACAGGATTTATATGTTGCTCTAATCAGCTCTCTACTAGCGAGTGTGGGGTCATTATGGTGAGCTGCTAACAAGTTTTGTTTTGTTTTTCTTTTTTTCCCTTTATTTTAACAGGTTTTCAAGTAAACCTCTGGACATGTGCATCAAGTAGAAGAATCAGAACGTGAAGTGACAGATTTCACCAGCCTTACCATTAATACATAAATAATAATTCCTTTTGTTGATTAATTAGTCTCTCCTCACTCGTTTCCATTAGATTTGAAAATACTTTACATAAATATCTTGCACAAACACACTGAACATGGCATCAGTTCCCGTGTATTGTCTGTGTCGTCTGCCATATGATGTGACACGCTTCATGATAGAGTGCGACATTTGTCAAGACTGGTTTCATGGAAGGTAGGATGTTTTCCTGCTTTGACCCACTTTATTAGATTTATGATGTGGTTACATCTGTTGTCTTCACTGTAAAATTTCTGTGTCTATATTGGGTAATGGAGCCATTCTTTGTTTTGATATAAGTATGCTTTTTTGTAGCTGTGTTGGAGTAGAGGAAGACAAAGCGGCTGAGATTGACCTGTACCACTGCCCCAACTGTCAGGTCACTCATGGGCCTTCTGTTAGTAAGTTATCATTTCTTAAGTAAAACTCTCAGGGTTGGTGTTATTATTAGTTGACTTTTTCATAGAAATGTACAGGTTGAAAACTGTTTTCTCCATTTTCTTAGTGCGCAAACGCCGGGGAGGCAATAAGCAAGTAGATGGAGGTGCCACTGGAGGAAGAGACCCAAGTAAGCCTGTTAAGACAGGGAGCGCACAGTTTGTTAGGGAGCTACGGAGCCGAACCTTCCCGAAGTAAGTCTCACCTGCCATCCTGCTAAAACAAAAGTTTGAAGAAAATCATGGTTTGTAGTGTGTTTTTCACATTGTAAGAACTTAATGTACTATTGCTGTTATAATACCTTGGCAACTAATTTCTTAGTCAACTAAACAAAGAAAAAAATGTTGCACATAGTACTCCAAACACACAAGAAGAAGAAAAACACTTAAACCAATGTTAAATATGATATGAAAACGTTACTTCAAAACATGTTCACGTTTTATTAAAATGTGACAAATTAACATTCGAAAAACAAATAAACAGCGACTGAAAAGTGTGATAGACTGTGCCATGCATAATGAATTCCCTGGCCATCCAATAGATGTAATCTCTCCAGCATGTTCCAGGTCTACTCCGGGGCCTCCTCTCGGTAGGACATGGCCGGCCAGAACACCTTACCCTAGAGAAGCTCGCCTTAACTGGCTCCTTTCAATGTGGAGGAGGAGCAGCTCTACTCTTAGCCCCTCCCAAATGAACTCCTCACCTTATCGCTGAGGAAAAGCCTTTTCACACCTGTGAGAAAGCTCATTTTTGCAGCTTATTCTCACCTTTATATAACTAGAAATAATAGTGTTGACAAAAAAAATCAGGCAAAGATGAACAGTTTAATGACGATGCTCCATCGGGTGGCAGATGGCTGCATAACATTTAGGACACAACAATTTACCAGCATTTAAAATGTAAAACAATTAGATAGTAGGGCTGGGCCATATCATACTGTTCACGGTAATACCGGTATAATGTTGGGCAATAATAAAAAATGAAATATTGCGATAGATTATGGGTAAAATGCGCATGCGTAGTGCCTTTGTTTTCATACGCACATTGCGGAAAAAGCATGGCGGCGACAAAGAATGAGAAGGGCGAAAGCGGATCGTTGAATGAAACGGACGAACCAGAATTGGTTTGTAAAAATGCTGCAGCTTCAGTGGTGTGGAACTGGTTTGGCTTTCGTCCGTCAGATACACAACATAGAGCATGCTAGCAGGCCGTCGTTGTTACTGTGTTTTTTGGAAAATACGGCACACTTAAAATCAATCCTTTGATTTTTCTGAAAATCGACAGTGCCCCTTATAATCCCGTGCGCCTTATGTATGAATCCTGGTTGTGTTTACTGACCTCGAAACTATTTTATGTACACGGCGCTCGAAAATCTGTCAAATGTTGTAGTACGACTTTGCTAAGCTACAAACCCGCACCGCTTGATGGATTGTCGGTGCATTACAGCTATCGTAGGCAGGTGCCTTGCGGAGTGATACGTACTGTGCTTCAACATAATATTACCGTATTGTGTGTATATAACCTCTTTTTAAGTTTTGTGGATATTATACATGGTTATGCTGAGGATATGTCGGCCAGTTTCCACTGGAAATGCCTTTTGGTTAAACTGTCAGCGAGGAGTTTGCACTGTTACAATTTTATATAACTTTAATGCACATAAAAAACAGCTGCTTGTTTAAGTGAAAATACATTGATGTTTTTTTTTTTTTGCACTAATAAAGTTGTGGAGTTGTAAAGTATTTTGTCTTCTGTCAATGATATCGTCAGTTATATCGTTATGGCAAATTTTCAAATGTATATCGTGATTAATATTTTTGGTCATATCGCCCTGCTCTATTAGATAGATTATAGTGACAGTTAGTTGTCTGGTTGACTAGTTGATAACATCCCAAATACATTGCTATTAAAGTTGATTGCATTACATTCTACTAGTCTTTATCTAACACTGGTCTTGAAACCGGTTGGTGAACCAGCAACACCGACTACTGACTGAATAAATATTATAATTTCAGGAATTTAGTGGTTGCTGGGTTTTGCAAGGACTTTAGGTTGCCAGCCAGTCGCTAGTCCTCTGTGTATGTGTGTGTGTTAGTAAGGGAGACTGGTGTTATAGTTATTACTGCTTACTCCATGTGTCACTATTTTAGTTAGCATCCTGGGTTTTTGATCTTTAATGTAATAACACTGTAAATCACTCTGTCCTATTATTGTTTTTGTTTTTTTTCTTGTGATCAGAGTGAAAACGTACTTTTTGTTTTTCTGTGACAGTGCGGATGAAATATTGCTAAAGCCTTCAGGGGCCCAACTTACAGTTGAGTTTCTGGAGGAGCATTCATTCAGTGTACCTGTCATGGTTCTGCGGCGGGATGGCCTGGGTATGACCCTACCTCCATCATCATTTGGCGTCAGTGATGTGGAGCACTACATTGGTAAAGTTACAGTTACAATTTAAATTATGGTTAGGTTGTGTTTTTGTAATCAGTAAATTCGTTTTTGTTTGCTTTGTTTTCTGAAACCTGTGCATTTTGTTAAATTCAGGTTCGGATAAACAGATTGATGTAATTGATGTTTCACGCCAGTGTGATCTGAAGATGCGTTTGGGCGACTTTGTTGAGCACTACAACAGCCCCAACAGAGACAGGGTCCTCAATGTCATCAGCCTGGAGTTCTCTGAGACCAGGTATGAAAAGACAGTCATTCTACTAAATATACGTTTAAGTAACACATTGTCGTTACTGGTGTGGAGTTTTGAAGACTAAATAAAAGTTTTGGATTTATCTTAGACTGTCAAACCTGGTGGAGACGCCTAAGATTGTGAGGAAACTTTCCTGGGTGGAAAACCTCTGGCCTGAAGAGTCTGTTTTCGAGCGTCCCAATGTGCAAAAGTACTGCCTAATGGGAGTGAAGGATAGCTACACAGACTTCCATATTGACTTTGGAGGCACCTCAGTATGGTACCATGTCCTCAGGGTAAGTGTTAATTGTTTCAAAGGTTTCTGTTCACATTCATTTTTTGTGTTTGTGTTTTAAACGAATAGTTTTGCATCTTTTTAAAGCTTCCCTTATTGTGCTTACTCAGGGTGAGAAAATCTTCTATTTAATTTCCCCCACCCCTGCCAACCTGGCACTTTTTGAGCGATGGAGTTCATCATCTAACCAGAATGAGATGTTCTTTGGGGACCAGGTTGACATGTGCTATAAGTGTTCTGTCAAACAGGGAAACACCTTGTTCATACCAACAGGTAAGCACTTGGGTAATTCTTTTTGTTAGAGCAGAGTTTTGTTTTGTCAGATATCTCAAACTAATTACATTAACTCAGCTACAATATGAACATCAGGCATTTCATCTGGTTTCTACATGGGCATACATGATGACAACACAAAAAAGCTGTAGAAAATAAGTAAAATAGAAACTGTCTATGTTTCTGTGGCGCAGTCTTGTTTCTACCAAGTATATTGCAACAATTCAGCTTATAGTTCAATATCCAAACAGAGGTCAAACAGCTTTTAAAAGTTACCAGTGAAGAAGAAGATGATTGGTGTGCATTCTTTCTCTTTGATTTAGATTATGAAAGCAATAACATGCCACAAAATGTTTTGTGAGCAGTAAAGAGTACAATGGTGTTTACAACACTGTTTTTGTGTATGCACCATAATGCCTAAGTTACATTTTTATATTTATACACAGTTGTGTAAAAGCCTTGTTTTAGAGAGACGAGCCAAAGCTGAGAAAAAATGATCTGCTTATAGTGTGGATTTTTATTTATTTATTTTTTAACCAGGGTGGATTCATGCTGTGCTCACTCCAGTGGACTGCCTGGCTTTTGGAGGAAACTTCTTGCATAGTCTCAACATTGACATGCAGTTGCGGTTAGTTTTTTGATAAACTTATGTATGTCAAGTATATTTAATTGAGCATAATTGTATTCCTTTTGACTGAAATGTTGAAATGTCAGTGTTTAGACATGGCGGACGAAGGAACTTGCACCCTTAATTGTTGTGGTTCCTCACTTCTTGTTCCTCAAGCCTGAAGTTCTGTATTTGGTTAAAATTACTATACTTGTGGGTTGTTGTTGTTGTTTTTTCCTTGTCTGCAGAGATATTTTAACCTGGTGGCAATAAATAACTTTTTGTGATGTGGTATTGTTTAGGGCATATGAAATAGAGAAGAGACTAAGCACAGCAGACTTGTTCAAATTTCCCAACTTTGAGACTGTGTGCTGGTATGTAGGAAAGCACCTTCTCGATACTTTCAGAGGTAAGGGCTTTGGCTTTTATTATGTTTTTATTTGAACTACTTGGCTGGTCTGTGTTTGCTGTTAATAATTGTTGTATTGCTAACTTTGTGGTGTTTGGTCTGACAGGTTTGAGAGAAAATCGCAGGCATCCTGCCACTTACCTGGTTCATGGGGCGAAGGCCCTAAACAATGCCTTCCGCAGCTGGACCCGCAAAGAGGTAAAACCTTAAACATTTGCAATGTAATGTCCCATTTTAGTCCGGTTTTACTGATTCTCTTATTGCTTGGTTTATTTCCCTTCTAAAGTTGACTTTGAAATATGGGAAGTTTTTTTTTTTTTTTTTAATTATTATTGTTTTGGCCCAGAGAATGCTACTGATTGGATCAGAAATACAGCTCTACAATTGTTTTAATACATTAACTTTAATGCAGTAAAATCTATAGTGTCATAAATGATTACATAAAAGTTACTGCATGGTATTTTTCTTGTTTAGAAGCAAAACATTAAATTGCAGCAATGCTGTTAAGAAAACTGCTAATTTGGGATGTGTTTTTATTTGCTCCCTAGCAAAGAGTTAAATGAGAAAATCAGCCACTTTCATGTCTGCCTCTGTCAGATGGCCGTAAACTGCTTATACCTCTGAAGCTTGTTTGTTTAATCAGTGTAGAAATGACGTCCTGTGGCTTCGCCACGGTGTTATGTCTGTTTGCCTACTGGTGGTGGTCAGAGGGCCCGGTGGCGCCTGTGTCCGGCAGCCTCGCCTCTGTCAGTGTGCCCCAGGGCAGCTGTGGCTACAATGTAGCTTGCTATTGCCAGTGTGTGAATGTGTGTGTGAATGGGTGGATGACTGAATGTAGTGTAAAGCGCTTTGGGGTCCTATGGACTAGAAAAGTGCTATACAAATGCAGGCCATTTGCCATTATGTCTTGGTTCTGAGCACTTGCCAGACAACCAGCAGAGACTCCAGGAAGTTACCGATCACTGACAGGAAATACTGCTGCATGACCAAAGTCATTACACTAATCTTACCCCTCGGCAGCCATCATGGCATTGCCCTCAGGCTCTGAGCCTGTAACTTTTCCTTGTAACATCATTTGTGTAACTGATGTAGTGACATTTCTACAGTAAAATGATATATGGCCATTTCCCCATTGTGACAGTTTGTAATGTGTGAAATAATGATAAGAATAATAATCATAGTAACATAAAAAGAGCATAGTATCACTTGTAGCTTTGGAAAATGTTGTAAGGAGATGATTGATGATTATCTCCTACACTCAGGCTTTAGCAGATCATGAAGTGGAGATTCCAGAAACCATCAATACTCAGGCGCTGGTGAAGGACCTGGCCAAGGAGATTCGTCTGGTAGAGGTAAATGAAATCACTGAAAGCTTCTACATTCTACAAATGTTAATGTTTAAATGTTTTTCTTACTCTTTCTGTGTTTTAATGATTTTAAAAAATAATCTGTTTTTCAGGATATCTTTCAGCAAAACATTGGCCGCACTGGTCCTCAGTTTCCTGGTTCGCCACTCTCCAAAGCTCCCCTCACCACCTCTCAGAATTCAGGACGGCCCCCTGGAAAAAAGAAAGGGCCCAAGCCCAAGGAGATGACAGGGGGTGTTGGGCCCCCAGGAACCAAAAAGAAGAGTCAAAAGGGACTACTTAAAGCAGAAGCAGGAGAACTCGATCTGATTGAGATCCACACCAAACATACACTCAAGAAATTTCAACCTGGAAAGTCAAAACACAAGAACAAGGTATGATGTTTGCAGATGTTTGTGATGATAATGGGAATGCCTATCCAGCATTTTCAGTGAACAAGTTTCATTTTCATATATCCTTGATATATGAAAATGAAATGAATATATCCGTGATGATCTCTCTTTGCAGTTGGAGTTACCATTAGAGGAGTTTGAAGGGAAGATAAATAAAAGCAAGCTGAAACTTGTGTTGACCAATGGAAAAATTCAAGGGTAAGCTTTACAGCCATTTCAAGGGTTCCTGTTGGTTCTGTGATCTTACTACAGGTCGATGTGTTTACCTGCTGTTTTTTCTGGCTTCAGTAAGAAGGATGGCAGCAGTAATGGTGCAGGAAGTGCTAGAAACTACAAACATCTTGCGACGGAGGGATCCAGTCTGTCCGACTTGGAATCTGAGGATGAGTTGCAGATTGATGAGACCCCACCTCCACGACGGAAGACAGCTGGACTGAGTAAGAAGAAGAAGCTGAGTGGTAAGTGTATTATGCATTCTTGAACGAAATATATACATGTGTTTAATCTGTTCATTCATTTATTCATCTATTGCAAGTAAAATTTATCATACTTAAGTAAAGCTGTTTGAATGCTGGGACTAATAACAAAATGTGGTTTCTAATATAATTCAGTAGTAGTTTCAAAGCTGTAATTTAATAGTGTTAAAATGTACCTTCAGGTCTTCCTAGAAAGCTGCCCAGAGCCAAACCCTGCTCTGACCCTAATCGCATCAGAGAGCCCGGAGAAGTTGACTTTGACATTGAGGTGAGATTATTATTGAAACGGCCATCCTTTCAGGTCTTTGAGTTCCAATTCAAATGTGTTCTTTACTTAAAACAGTCAGAAAAGGTCAGTCCCAAAGATTTAAAGAAACTATTCACTACACTATAATTAATGTTTCATAAATCATAAATCGCTTATATTGATTTTGTTATCCCCTGCTGAGCAAACAAAAGCTTTATTTCATAAGACAAGCCATGGAGTGTTGACAAGAACTTGATGTTCAGTTTTTAAACAATTGATGTGGCTTCAGGAGGACTACACCACTGATGAAGAGGCACTGGCTGCTCATGGAGTGAAGGGTGGTGCAGGGGGCATTCTGGACTTACTGAAGGCTAGCAAGCAAGTGGCAGGCTTGGACTCTACAGCAATCGGGTAAGATTGCCTGGATCATCTGTGTGTTGGTACTTATAAATAATCATAATAAAATGGTACTGTGTGAAGCTATGCAGCTGAAACACCCAGAAAACTTTGTATACCTTTGTCAAGAGTGGAGGCGGGTGAAAATGACTCATATTGTTGATGAAGTAATCTTGAAAACCTTTGTTTTACAAATTTGCAATGGGTTTGGGGTCCCACTTTGTGTAAGAGTTTTATATTGCGAGGTGATTAGTGATGGGCTGTGTACTTTTCTCAGTGAGGAAGCCCCAGCCTCTCCCAGCACTCGTGATGCCATTCAAGGGATGCTCTCCATGGCCAACCCCCCTTCGTCATCCTCCTCCTCATCCTCTTCATCTCCTTTGTCTATATCTGGAGGCCTGACAGAAGGATTAGGGGTCGTCAAGGAAAAGGGCGGCAAGGCTGTATGGGTGACAGGAGGGGTCAAAAAGACAGCAAATTCTGAGAAGAAACCTGTCATTCAGCGACCTGGAAAACGTCCAATTAAACGACCAGCCCGTCACCTTAGTGACGAGGAAAGTCCAGATGAACAGGAGACTCTGGGAACTTGTTTTAAAGATTCAGACTATGGTGAGCAGTACAACTTTGATTAATTTTCCTGATCAAGCCAAAATTTAATTATGATAATTTTTTTTAATTATTTATTTTTTTAAGTTTACCCATCCTTGGAATCTGATGAGGAGGATCACACCAACAAGACTAAGATGAAGCGGAAGAAAAACTGGGATGACACACCATGGAGTCCAAAAGGTAAACATAGCAGAAGGATCGATCAAATTTCTTTTTAGCTTTCTGATGTTTAGTCACTCAATAACTTCTTTTCATATACAGCCAGGGTGATGCCCACCCTTCCCAAACAGGATCGTCCAGCCAGGGAGGGAGCTAGAGTTGCCTCTGTAGAAACTGGCCTTGCTGCAGCTGCTGCCAAGCTGGCACAACAAGTGAGTGGGGGGGAACTAATAAAAAAAATCTTGTCTTCTAATATTCCTTGGAAAAGATGAAAAACTTTGTTGTTTGTGCAACAGGAGCAGCAAAAGCCTGCTAAAAGGAAGTACACGAAAAAGCAGCGTCCCCCTGCTCCTGTCATCACTCCACCTCCTGTTCAGACCGAGCCAGCCCCACCCTCTCCAACACCTGCCCCAGAGTCTGCAGCAGACGTCAGCCCAGACAGAAGAGTGGATTATTACTCTGCTAGTCTGTTGGACCATGAATATACAGCAGGACCAGGACCTTTTGGCTCAGGAGGACCTAGAGGCAGTGGAGCCATGGCTCCGGGTGTATTTCTTACATCAAGAAGACCTTCCCTGTCTCCACAAAATAGCAGCTCTCACTCCGGTGCATCCCCTGCAGGTTTATCCAGTCAGGGCACAACAGGAGTTGGTCAAGGTGAGCATAAACTTGAGTAAACTTTAGTTTTGACAGCATGATTTCATATTTTATAAAGTTTATTTGTTTTTAATGTTTCCCTTATACCTTGATTTAGGGAAACGTCCAAAGAAAGGACTTGCGACTGCAAAACAGAGACTTGGAAAAATCCTGAAAATTCACCGCAATGGCAAACTTCTCTTGTGAGAGGTGTTGGAAATGTGGCTGAAGACTTGAAGAATGAGAATGAAGAAAAGACCTGAAGTAGGTCTGAAGGAAAAAGAGACAGTAATCTATATTTTTTATTCCAGATAAATTTGTTTACTGTTTTTACTCGTTGCCGAACCTCACAAAAAAAATTCTTGCCCTACACCAGTTACTCTGCCCAGTTCTGCTCACCCTCATCTGCATAAAGGTATTTTCAGAAGCACATGTGTGGCTTTAAGTGAATCACTGTAATATGCTGGACAAGCACTTAACGTGGTAATTAACTGTTAATTACCACCTATTTGACGTCACATTTGAATTTCAGAATGTCAGGTGGATATTGATTTAACGTGGTAATTGACAAAGGCAAATGGTTTCTTTTGTTTAGGCCATTTTAGAGGTTGTACAAAACTCAAGTGTGTGCATATAATATGCGACATGTATTAATTCTTTTTGAGAAATTTGCCCCTGATGTTTGTATAGAAAATAGATCTCCATATATTGTAGCTCTACCTATGACAGCTGACGTGCTAGACTAATGCCAGGACTTACCACCATTATTCTATTTATTCTTTTCATATTTATTTAACAGGGCAGAACTTTTGCCATCTCTTATCCTGTTTTAATGTTGTATGTTTTTACAATCTCATCTTCTGGTCCCCACGTCAAGTATTTTCAACCACTTTATGCTTGTACAAAAACTGTAGCCATTGCTTTGTTGTCACTGTAAATACTTGTAATATTTGTAATTAATATAGCTGCTTAAATGCAGAACAATTTTAGACTTAAAAACAAACAAACAAAAAAAAAAATGGTTCCTGCATGTTGCCGTAAATTGCGCCCCGGATGTTAGCAGGACTCTTGGGTCAGAAATAGAAATGTGTTTTTGTATCACAGAATGTACTAGTCCTAAAGTGTTGGCAGAGATGTAGATTTAACTTTGTGAAGGTGCAGGACATGAGTTGATATGTAAATATATGTTGTAATTTAAATTCTTTTATAGTTCAAAAACTTTCAGATCTTTCGTAACATGACTTGTACATTATACATTACTGTATTTGGGAAATATCTGAAATAGTTCTTTTTTATATTTGTATGCAGTAACTCTCATGCTAAGTCCATGTTGTCTTGTTAGTGTTATTGGAAGCGTGCTGGAAAATGCCCTTGTTAAATTTCATCCATTTAGTTTTATATTAATTATTGTTGATTTTCACTCTTGTGTTGGTGTGAACTGTGCATTTTAAACATGATGTGTTTTAAATACGACCTGGAAATGATAAAATATACCTTGGGCAAAATTTCTTTTTTTCTTTGAGTTTATTTGATGATTGCTGAATCACCAAAAGCACTACCGGTGGGTCTTCTGATTTCTCATGTCTGCTGGAGAACCAAGGTGTCAGTGCATTCATGAAGGTGTCATTTAGGAACGTTTTTGAATACACAAACAAGGAATGTTGTGTTGTATTAAAAACATCTACACTTAATGATTTTTTTCCAATAAAAGTACAGTTTCATTAATTGTAGAGATTAGCAACCTACTTGGGTATTTTTAATAAAGGGTGTAAACATATTTTCTCATGGTTTTTTTGATCTATGAATTACTGTACTATTATTATTTTAACATCTTAACATCCCACAGTTTAATTTTAGGGTTGAATACATTTGTTAATACAATGTCCAGTCTTTTTTCCACAAATGTCAGTAAGTTTGAATGCACTTTGATATTAAACTATATTTTTCAGAAAGCCTGGAGACTTTTGCTGTGTGCTTTCGTTTGCACATTTAATTAAAAAGTCGAGACTGGAAATGCCATTTACTTCCAATCTGAAATGCCTTAGCATTTGTTTTTGTTTTGTGTGGTTTTTTAATAGCAATTACAAGGGAGTGCCCTGTGTAAACGCAACAGCAGGTATTCTCGCGAGAACTAAACTGCCATACCACTCGTTAGTGCAAGATGGAGAAGCAAATGTAACACGCATTCGAGGTAGGCAGAAAGACTTATTCTAAAGTGTTGACACAGGGTTTAGCAAAGCGGTGATGGACGTCTATCGTCCGTAAATTGCTGATTGCTTCTCGTCACGGGATCCGAGCCACCAAAATAGTGTATTTTTAATGGTAATGTATGCGTCTTTTGCAGTGTAAACCGCCATTTTTAATTTAGCCGTGATCCCATGGATAGAGCATTGTGCGGACTCGGAGCCCTAACGGCTAGCCGATTAGCTCGCGCGAAACCCTCTAACACAGAAGCCGCACACTTAACACGCAGAGTCATGTTCACTGTGTGTGGGTATTTGCACCTCTGTGCAAGTAATTCAAAGCCAGTTTTCTCCCTCTGTTGCGGCTTGTTCTCTTGGCGGGAATGAAGACAACTTGAGTCAAAGTGTGTGTTGCAGATTGACTTTTCGTGATGTGCTAACGTTAGCCGTCAAAGCTGAATTAAAGCCGAAGTAGCAAATGTTAGCCAAAAGTGCTAGTAAACCTAGCTAACATCAGATGACTAGCTGTTAACTTTGTCTACGTTAGCGCCACTACTGACTGATCTTTAACTGCGTAGCAAGCTACTTAAACAACACTTAGAAACAATGGGATAGGAGCTGAATGAACACGCTTTCAACTTGGAGCTAACTCAGTTAACTTGGGAGTAATAATAGCCTTTACTTCACTTTGTGTTTCGGATGATGACTTCAACATTCCATAATGTCAGCAGCTATAAATGCTACAGGTTGGTTTTAGATTAAATGTGCGTTCATCGGTAGAATCGGCATGATTTCGTCAAAGAAAATATTGCACTCGGCTACATTTGCAAATTTTATTTATCCTTTATTTATAAATGTGATGCCGGTGAGTCTCACTGTCTCATTTACATATACAAGTCTTGAGATCAAGCGGTGAAACCACTTGGTGAAAACATACCGAGCTGCTGAAATGTGAATATTTGTTACCTGTCAGATTCCCTTCACCATCTCATCATACTCTTAATCGCTGTTAATTGTGATGGTATGACAAAGAAGTAGACCACTTCTCCGTCATTGGCTTAAATCTCCCCTGAGTGCCTCATGGGTTTTTGTATTCTTTATTATTGAATCAAACTATTGCCGGGATAATTCATTAATGCCAGGCCTCAGCTCGCTCATTAAAGGTGATCAGCTTATTAAAGTATAAAACAGTTTGAAAGTGGAGATGTGACAAGTTTTTCTGCAAATATTTTAATGTACTTTAAAATCTGGGTAATTAGGGTAATTCTGTTCAGTGATATGGAGGTTGTGATATTAAAGTACCATATGATTTAATGAGAGAGATTGCCGAAATGGAAATTGTTTTATGCGGACTACTACTCTCTCTCATGGATTTTTCATAAATAAAGTTCTGTTTGGTTGGCATAAATAAGGCATGCACATCAACAGCAAGTCTGTGCTGAACAGTGTAGTTTAATGGCAGACAAATAAGTTGAACTTGAGAAAATTTTAAACAGTAAGGATCTGTTGATTGTTGTCCATGTTTACAGAAAAAATAACTCCCATAGCAGTTATGCACACTGTCCAATTAGTAACAAGTTATCAAAGAATTCAGTTTGTTTAAAAATAATGACTTAAGGAAGATACAGATAAGTTAGAAATGTCATTCACATGTGCAAAACCACATACATCCTGAAACCTGTGTCTAAAAGGAAACTGTTAAGGCCCCAAAGTTAGAAAACTGGAGGTACAGTGAAACAGAAATAAGTGTTTAACTATATTTAATTTTACAAAGTAGAAAATCTTTCAGTTTTAATGGAATTCTTCCTGAAACACTGACATGACGGACGTTTGGAGAAATAGAGATGGTGTTTCAAGTGTCCAAGCAGTTCCATTTTCTTTTCTTCATTCAAAACTAATTTCATTGTTTGTCATATGTTTTCAGATTGTGTAAAGAAACAGCGTAGTAAATCAAGGATGAGAAAGGTGGAACCACTGAACCAGATCAGATTCTGGTGAGTACTGCCTCCCCCCCCTTTCTTTTTTTCTGCTTTGACTGAACTGAGCTGGTAATGCACACTATACATGAAGAATATACCTGCAGGGATAAATTGATGTAACAACTTAATATCTGTATCAGTCGATTTTTGCATCGCCTATTGGCAAATAAGATGGTATTCAGAGATGGCAGTGGTTGATGTTTATCTGTTGTGTTAGAGGAGATTTCCACGGGCTAAATGCTTTGGTAGTTTGAAGGGCTGAACGACATAAAAACAGTTCAGTATTTTTAAAAAAAATAATGATTTCTTTGTCATCATATGGCACAAAAAGCACTAAATGTCAAAAACAAAACACCCCCTATAGCCATTGGCAGAGTTTTGGCACATTCTAGTTTGCAATAAGAAGAAGAGGAGCAAGGTATTTCTGACAGTAAACACTTTGGTGTATTTGAAATATTTTTCCACAACTCAAACTAGCAGAAGTTATTGAAATTCCTAAATAAGAAAATGTGACCTTCTTTTCTGGTTCCATGTGGTTATATCTGTCTAACCAGATGGTCTTGGTGAGATTTACTGTGATTTCTATTTTTCAGCCATTGTTCAGCTCTGAACAACTGGGCTCTGTGACAGTGTTTGTGCTGCTCATCATACCCAAATATTAATTTAGGGAAAAACCATAACCTCTCACAGGGTGTGTGGAGCTTTTGGAAACTTTTTGGTTTTATGTCCGTGCTGTAATCAATATTGGCAGACATCCATATTTATAATTTTAAAAAACCCTGTAAATACTATTTTAAATAATCACCAATATACAACCAATGTCAGTAAAATATCCACTGATATTGCAATAAAAATATTTAAAACAAAAACATCCCTTAAGATAATGCCTAGATATGGCAGGGGTTTAATTTAGTCCCCACTCATTTTGTGTAATTTGAATTTGCCTATCAATAAATAATGCATGAATAATTCTGATTAATTTGGTAAACAAATATAGTGCCAAAAGAAAACAATGCTTCCCTTTCCCCCCCCCCTTTCTTCTTCTTTTTTTTTAATGACACTGAATTTTGTTGAATTAGGCATATGGAGAAAACTACACTTAAATCATATAAGCTATAATGTAGCACTGAGTAACTGAGCAAGGTCGGTGTTCTAACATCAGTATGTTAGCTCTTAAAGGTTTGAATTAAGTACTTGCTTACTTCATCAGAGAAGTCTTACACACATAATGCAACAGTGAGTAATCTTAAAAAATATCAATGAACTAGACAATTAGCAACCTCTAAGCTTATTTAGCTGAAATAAAGTGTATACTCCTGACTTGTCCAGGTTTTGTAAACAGGCTTTTAAAAATTCTGATTTATTTATTTTGTAAATATTCATGGATCAAATACCTAAAGTTGTTTTGATGCAATGTGCTTGTGTTTTCTAAGTGTTCACGGTGGCTAGCACAATATTTTGATGCACATGTAAGTTCGTATGAATATGTCGGCGCTTACGCTGGTGTGCCTGGTATGCTTTCATGAAAATAACTTGAAGAACTGTGTCGACTTAATATGATAAGATGTTTTGGTGGTGCATCCCACAGAGGGCCCATTGCCCCGTTATAAATACGCACTGCATCGATACAGACAGCAGTGGCTTCTCATTCCCAGCCGTAGCGTTATTCACTTTTTGCACACTACCCACACTCATCATGACTGTGCCAAGAGCTAGTGCCTATGTGCTATGGAAACAGGCGGGGATACTGTAATACTCCGGACGGACGAACAAACTTCTTAATTGATTCGGTAGTCAATTTTCCCTTCTGCAAACTAAAAACAAAACTCGCAGTGTCACGTTAGACCAGTCCGACAATGATTCAGCGAGTTGTTCTGCGTTTCTGCTCACTGCTCAACTAACGGTAGCTAGCTCGCTAGCTAGCGCGTGCAACGACTGTAGCTTTAGAGCCAGGAACTCCGAGCCTAAGAAAAAAAAAAGTCACGTTAGTGTTTCCAGGTATTTTGCACACATTCCTCTCTTTGTCGCTAGTCACCGAGTTGTTTACAGATTCATCTTAACTGGAGTAGGGCCAGCACAGAACTAGGGAGTGCGGGCTCCTTTTTGCGGCCTGTGCAGCCCCGACCTAAATTAGTCAAGAGTCAGGTCAGGACAGGATGGTGAATCTGTAAGGTCTGGTTTGACAGCTGTGCCACAAATGGTCCTAGCGGTTTGAATTTTGTTTAGTTACATTGTGAATGGTTATCGCTGATGACACGCATGACTTGATTATGACTTGGCTGACTTTTTAAAAAACGTTTGGTGACTTAGAATTTCAGAGGAAGATCGTTTGCTAACGGTACCGGTAGCTCGGTGTTAGCTGGTCAGGGGTTAACATCTCCGCAGCAAACGTTGCCGATCGATTCTGTCGCTACGTTGAGTTTTACAGGGGTTCTCGTTTTCTTAGACGTGTTGCTACCTGATTACAAACAAAACGCATCACGTTTATGACCTATAACTGCAGAGTGGGCTTTGAATAGGAACTTGTTAACGTTAGGTAAATAACGTAAAGCTATTACCGACGCTAGCTTGTTAGCTAGGTAGCTATAACTTTAACCTGTAAGCTTCGAGTCGTTTGAGTTTATGGAAAAGCAAACAGAGAGGCGCACTGTTTGGCTTAAATCTCCCCTGAATTTGAAAGTGATGAAACGTCGGGCTAATGTTTTAGGCCAATAAATGGGACCCAATATAATTTGATTAACTTTGTGTCGTACATTGCTCGCTAGCCGTCAGCTAATGCTCTGCCCGGTTTGCTTTGTGATCATCAGACTTTTAGAGAGCCTGAGAAAATGTCAATGTTTTCATCACCTTTTTAACCACTGGTGGTGATCAATCATATTTCGCTGTAACAGAATTTCGAGGATTATCGCCATATCATCTACCTTTGCTTATTCATTGAGTGCCCTGCCAAATGTTGAGATTTGTAGTCGACTGTCTGTATTTTGTTATGTGTATTTCAAGTACATAATGTACGAATTTACCTAGATATATAGCCAGCAGGTACTTTTTTGTGTTATATTATGTACTGGATATTATCCAAATAATTTACATATTTACCTGGAGCATTTTTTTTAAATAACATATGGAACACTGTTTTGATGTAAGGTTTTGATTTTACAGATAGAGCAACTGGAACATGCCCTTAAGTGGGCATTGCCAAATATTTTTTTGTAAGTATGTATCTTATTTGTTTTTTTAGTCTTTTTTTTTTTTGGGTTTTTTTTGGGTTTTTTTAAGACATTTTAATGTTAATATTTCAATATCTGAATAACTGTTTGGCTGGGAGTATTTAGATATGTAAAGTCCAAATGTATATTTACCCAAGTGCTATAGAAGAATATCTGCATCACAGCACACTGAAATTCATTATTAGATGTTGCTTTATGGGTTACATTAACATTTCTCAACAGGAGCAGCAAATAGAGATTATTGACAATGAAGGTCGACAGAAGCAAGTTAAAGAAAACACCTACGGAAGCTGTGAGTATATTTGATGCTGGCTGCGTTTTCTTTCATAGCTCCTAACCTCACTGCTGCCTAAATTGCATGTAGTTGGGATATTTAGGATGACTTTTCTCTAGCCAATTGTGATAAGAGTTCATAATGGGAGCAGGGCCTAAAAGAACTTGTTGAAGATGCTTTTTATTTTTATATTGTAAGAAATTTACAGTGTGTCATGTCCAAAAATGCGCGGGGGGTGTCTATGACTGCAAGCATGATGTGTACGATACAGTTGACAACTCGGATAACTTCTCTAGTAAAAATCTGGGAATTTTCTTATCTGTAATGTAGAGCTGGGCGATAGAACGATAACGATATGTATCGCGATATAACTTTTACTCGATAGAGAAATTAAGCTATCGCGATAGACCTCGCCGCTCTTGTCCTCTTAAAATAAAAAAAAAAAAATTAAAATTAAAAAAAAAGGTCAGCCAATCCAAACTAAGTAGCGCAGAGCCGAACCAATCACAGCCGCAGCGTCACGTCGCGTGACTTGTTACGTACAGCACAAGTGCCAAGCCGCACGTGTGTTTGTTTGGGAAGCAGCCAGCGGGTAATGGAGCCAGCGCGTAATGGAGGAAATGAGTGTGCCGACTAGAAAAATCAACCGAGCGTGACCGAAGAGAAAACAGATGATGGTTCCAATGCCGGAGAGATTGTCGAACGGAAGAGCCATAGAAGTTCCGTAGTGTGAAGGTATTTCGACTATTTCAAGTCTGACAAAAAACAGAGTAGCGTGCACTGTAAATTGTGCCGAAAGCAAGTCTGGAAATACAATGAACTGGAGCATGCGTCACACTGTGCGCCACGTTATTGTTTCGGTGAAATTAACTTCTACAATACTGTTACTGTTAATTCTACTCTCTGCAGTGTTTAAATGCTTACATATACACACAGTTACTGTCCGTCCACACACACGACTCGGTTCTGCTTCTATGCCCCAGCTTTGTTTACTTTTTCCCACTGAGGCTTCTAGACTTCTGATTGGCCAACATTTCTGCACGGTTAGGAATCTAGCGCCACCTGCTGCTTTGGCATGTTCATAGCAGCGTTTTCCTTCATTTCTGCCTTTATGTGTGGACGGGATTATTTTTTTAAAACGAAAACGGAAAATCTCCGTTTTCAAAAATACCCGTGTACGTGTGGACATAGCCTCAGTCTCTGACTGGAAGCGCTAATTCGTCATTCGGCTTTTGTCAGACTAAAGTAACTGTTAAAACTGTTTGAAAAGCTCAGCTATACAACAAGGAGAGATTGAGAATTTCCTTTTAGTTCTCAGTTTATTTGATATTGACAAAAGTTAGTCAGTTTTGTCTGTTCTTCTGTAAAACAAACTAAGATTTATTTTTAGAATTAATATTTTGTTTCTAAGTGGAATTGACAATTTAGTCTGTTTCGTTTGTTCTATTTTGAAACTTAAACGCTTTAGCGGCTGCCTTTTGTGTAGTTTGCAATATTTGCCTTTATTTATCTGAAAAAGTCTCATGTTCCTTAAGTACATCTACCCTGTTGAACTTATTATGGGAAATAAATATTTAAATAAAAACAAGCTGCTGATTATTTCACATTTTACTTGTGAGCAACGGCACATTTAAATCTTACAAATATAGTTATTTGGCTTATATCGTGATAGATATCGTTATCGCCTGAAATGAAAAAAAACATATCGTGATATGAAAAAATCTCATATCGCCCAGCTCTACTGTAATGTTTTGATAAGCAGGAATGGCTGTTATCCTTGTTTAATGAAACCCCAGTTAACAAAACTGGATACAGAAATAACTTTATTCCAATTCTATTAATTACTGTGGGTCTGGCTGTAACTGTTTTGAGCACCAAACATTTCTGCAGGAAAAATTCTGGTATTTATCTTAGAAGGATCTTGAACTCTCTGAACTGAATTTGGTTAAATTGAACTGAAATACTTTAATGTTGGAGTTTTTAAGAATGGTAAGGGGTTAGAGCTGAAGACTTAATACATTTAACAGCCATACTGTTGTTTACCTTGATGATAATGCCTGCTCAGCTGATTGCCGTGATAAGTAAACAGTGACAGGACACGTCTTGTAGGATTGTGCTATTCAGAAATGGAAGTATTGGTCAGTTAAACCAAGTAATTCACTATGCTTTTTAACTGTTGGTTCAAAGATGTTGAACAGTCTTCCACCACTAGGCAGACTGCAGCACCCCTCACTTTTTTGAAGGGAAGTTGTAAACAACTAGGTGGAAAGTAAAACAAGTCACGGCCCTGCTAAAGCAGAGAATTCTAGCAGTACTTTGTTTTAGAAAATAAATGCCTGTATCTAAACTGTTTCAGAATAAAATGGCATTCAACCACATTTTGCACAAGGGTACTGGCATTAAAGAATGCTGTGGTGCTAGCATTGCTAATGTCAGGCTCACTTTGTTTCTCAAAGAGTGTGATTACCAGCTTAAAGTAGCTCAAATACACACATAGTATTTCTATGTACAATTTTAAGCCCAGTTCATTAGATTGTGCTCAGTTTGACTTTGACTTGCTTTTTGACTTGTTAATTGATCTTTTTCTTTTCTCTTCCTTCTCATATTTAAACAACTTGAGTGAAAGTATTGTGGGTTATTGTGTTTGCCCAGAGTTGTTAGTTCAGTGTAAATGGAGATTTTCACTGTCTATCAGCATAGATCATCTGTTTAGGGTGCTATATTGTGTTTTGAGAAGACTCCTAAGGATCCAGGAACTGTGCTTGACCAAATATTTTCCTAAACCTTCTGCACCAACAGCCTGCTGACTGCAGGATACTTATAGAGAAGCTCAAGGCATGCAACGATGAGCAGCTATTGGTTGAACTGCAGCATATCAAGACCTGGAATATTGGCAAGGTAAGAAGATTAGGCTGAAGGAGAAGCTACTCCTTCAGTCTTTTATAAAACACAAACTCTTATAACAAGGTTCCCATCACTCTAGAATTGTGTGGAATATCATCAAATATATTTGAGAAATTTCACAATACCTGTTGACACAAGTTCATGACATCATTTCCGCACCACACTCCTAGAAACATCTCCCTGAAATGAAATTATGTCTTAGCAAGTGTAGTAATAATACAGATTAACAGAATGCAAAAGGGAATGGGGAATGAGAAATAAATTGACTTTGACTTTATTAAATTTATGAAAACTTATGAGCTACAAGCAAATATAAAAATAATTATGTATGAATGTCACTGGCACTTGCCATTGGTCTGACTTGCTGTCATTACAGAATCCTAATGGCCAGAAGTACTACTAATTTGAGAGTAGAATACAAAATCTAAAACTTTTTTTGGACATTAAATTAAATCAATGTTATGTAATATTTGTTTGAAATTAGTTTTTTGTTTTTTTTATCTCTTTCAACAGTGTGAGCTTTACCATTGGGTGGATCTGTTGGACCGCTTTGATGGTATTCTGTGTGATGCAGGCCAGACAGTAGAGAATATGTCATGGCTGCTGGTGTGTGACCGTCCAGAGAATGGACAGCTCAAAGCCTTGCTTTTGGCAGTGCTCAACTTCACAGCTTTGCTTATTGAGTACAGCTTCTCTAGGCACCTTTACAGCTCCATAGAGGTATGGTTCAACCAATTCAGCTCTTCAGTACTACTGATACATATTTGTTTATTTTTTGTGCTGTGGATATATCAGAGAAAATGAAGTTCACAAACTTAAATATTTCTTGTTTTATCTACCATCCACCCCCTTTACAGCACCTGACCACCTTGTTAGCATCATGTGACATGCAGGTGGTCCTGTCTGTGCTGAACCTACTCTATGTGTTCAGTAAGCGATCCAACTACATCACAAGACTGGGATCTGAAAAGAGGACTCCTCTCCTGGCCCGTCTGCAGCACTTGGCTGAGGTCTGGTGAACATTTGTCATTGTGATTCTAGCTGTCCCTCAAGAAGTGGAGTTGAATTGTTTAGTCTCTTTGTTCTTTTCTTTTCTGCAGAGTTGGGGTGGGAAGGAGAATGGCTTTGGTCTGGCTGAATGTTGCAGGGATCTGCCTATGACGGTAAGATTTTTTTTTTTCCTTCTTTTTTTTGTGAGTGAATGATGTTTCATAACTATAATCTACATATTACTGTTGGCCAGAAAGTTTTATGTTTCTAAATAGATGCTGTCAAAAACTATTAAATTACGCCTACTTATAAATTATGTGCATATTCCCACTGCAGAAGTATCCTCCCAGTGCCACCACACTTCACTTTGAGTTTTATGCTGAACCGGGCCCTGAGGTCAAAGTAGAGAGAAAGGTATAGGCATCAACATTTACTAAAGCAACCAAAGTAAAAACTGAATAATATTTGGAATATTCTGTTGACCACCTGACTGTGTCCCAATCATTTCCAAATGTCATATTCCCTCCGCAGACAAGTAGTAACACACTACATTATATTCACATCGAGCAGCTTGACAAGGTACAGTCAAATTAGAATTGCATCATTAACAGCTTAAAAGCCACATCTTGGCTTCTTGACCTAATACATAGCTTGTTTTGTCTCATAGATTTCAGAGAGCCCATCAGAAATCATGGAGTCACTGACAATGATGTACAACATCCCAAAAGACAAACAGACCCTACTGTTTACTCATATTCGACTAGCCCATGGTTTCTCAAATCACAAGAAGAGGTTGCAGGCTGTACAAGCCCGACTGCATGCTATTTCTATACTGGGTGAGCAGAAAGCTTTTTCCCAAGAAAGTGACATGATTTTGGTCCTAGTTTTATGTTCTAACCTTTTCTCTCTTTCTTTGCCTCTCCCCACCAGTGTATTCAAATGCACTCCAAGAGTCAGCCAACAGTATTCTGTATAATGGCTTGATAGAGGAGCTGGTGGATGTCTTGCAGATTACAGACAAACAGCTTGTGGTAAGAAAGTAATTTTTTTTTTTTTTTTTTGCCCCCCTTTTTTTTTTCCCCCTTCAAGCTCGATCACTGTCATTACACTAAATGTACTTTCATTGTATTAATAAAATGTCTTTTGATGTGTTTTGTGAATGTGTGAGAAGATGATTACTTTCAGTGCCTTCTTTATTCTTAGGTCTGCACAATATCTGTCCTTTTTCATTGTCTTTTCTCTGAAGTGATGTATTGGATTTTGTTCTTCAGGATATCAAGGCGGCCTCTTTGCGCACTTTAACTTCAATTGTCCATCTGGAGAGGACGCCCAAGCTTTCCAACATCATCGACTGCACCGGCACTGCCTCATACCATGGCTTCTTGCCCGTGTTGGTTCGCAATTGCATACAAGCAATGATTGGTGAGAACATAGCAGAAATTATGACCCAAATTTTTAATGAGTGATGTGCAAGAAATTTGGTAAATAAAATCAGAGCTTTTAACCCCCCCGCCCCCCTTTGCTTTCTAGATCCTCTGATGGAACCTTACCCACACCAGTTTGCAACAGCACTCTTTTCATTCCTTTACCATTTGGCTAGCTATGATGCTGGAGGGGAGGCCCTTGTGTCCTGTGGAATGATGGAAGCCCTCCTTAAGGTACATACAGGCCCTATAGTACATCGTAGCCATTCATAATGTTGTCTTTAAGAAATATATCAATGATTATCTTGTACTTCATAGGTGATCAAGTTCTTGGGTGACGAGCAGGACCAGATCACCTTTGTAACAAGAGCAGTGCGGGTTGTGGACCTCATCACCAACCTTGACATGGCTGCCTTTCAGTCCCACAGCGGCCTTTCCATTTTCATCTGCAGACTAGAGGTTTGTTAGGCATATTCCTGACCTAGCCACTTTTGGATACAGTCACTCAGTCCTCTGCATTTGCTCATTCCTCTCTCTATCAATTTCTTAAAATAGCATGAGGTGGACCTGTCGAGAAAAGAGTGCCCTTTTGTCATCAAGCCAAAGATCCAGAGGCCTAGTGCAGCAGTAGAGTCTGAGGACATGGACACAGACATGGAGAGTAAGTGAAGATATGGAATGTTTTGAACTTCAATAATATACCAAAAACTTGATTAGAAAACAACCAACCAACCACATGACGTTATGTTCCGTACTAACAGAAGATTGCTCTAAAAGGTTTTTTAAAACTTTTAACTAAAAGCACTTATTTCTTAAATTCAGCTTCACAGACAGTGTTATATCTGTGTCACATTTTGAGAGCAGGGCTCAATGGTGTATATTAGCCACTATATGTATAGTGTTTCATGTCCTCTTTAATGTTTAACATCAGGGTGGTGGTTAAAATGATCTCAATGGACTGGTATTTACATAGTGCTTTTCTATTTATACTGACCACTAAAAATGCTTGACACGACACATGCATTGATAGATTTATTCCACAAAATCATAGCGCTTTGTTTGTCTCACCTCTACATCCAATTTAAAATTGATTTGACCTCACATGGATGTCTCTAAACAAACGGAGCAAACCCACCCTGGCACAGGGAGAGCATGCAGGCTATGTGCATGATGGCTCCAGGAAGGTGTGAACCTAGAACCTTCTTTCATGCTGTAGATGGTGCTAGCTTTTATTTACTGAAAACACATACCCTGGATGGAATCTAGATTGCTCAGGCATGCGGATGGTATGGTAAGAATTTGTTGTCACCAAATTCTGTGACTCCTTGGATGGTGTCAAACATTCAGGCTGGTGCAGGTTGTATAATGAGGGGAATCTTTGTGGACCAGATTTAGGGCAACTTTAAACCTGTTATTGATTGAATGCTGCTGCTGACTTGAGAATTTTTGTTGATAAACTCAACAGTGAGTTCTTAGTGCTTCACCGGCCTTTCCAGTCTTTGAGTAGAACACTTCTCATTTGAAAAGAGGGTTGTTGGATGAATGCGGCGCTGACAGATCTTCTAAACGTATTGGGGTAACTCCTTTACAGAGAGAATGTTGGTATTTTTGAATTTTAGTTGGCATCAGAGGAAAATCACGTGTTCCAAAATAATCAAGCACTATGTGAATGTGTTTGATCAAACATGGCAGGTGAACAAGGACATATGACTTCTTTGCCAAAAAGTTGATTCTTTTCATCTGGATGTAGCGTTTTCAGTGGGAGAAATGTTTCATCATTCATCCAAGTGACATCTTCAGAAGTCTTGACTTCTTGATCCAGATGAACAGAATCAAATTTTTTGGGTTTTCCTTACCTGGATGATTGAGCGTGCATCAAGATATGGCTTTGTTGTAGGGCTGTTCGATATAACGATATATATCGGATGACGATATAAAAACGTCTATCGTTTCATTTTACGCTATCGTTTGTTTCTTGGTGTCGCAACTGTTTACGGCAATGTTTTTTCATTATTTTGATGGTCACTGTAGTGGCTATATTAATTTCTTCTTTCTCTTATATTTAATATAACCACACTACAGACAGACAAGCGTTTGTTTTTATGCGTTGTCGTTAGCAACAACGAAGGTAAAACCACCGCGTGTCCGCTTGTTCCACATAAACCTTTCGC
The DNA here is from genome assembly GCF_041146795.1 of Maylandia zebra. Classification (NCBI taxonomy): domain Eukaryota; kingdom Metazoa; phylum Chordata; class Actinopteri; order Cichliformes; family Cichlidae; genus Maylandia; species Maylandia zebra. Next base: position 3,076,586 of record NC_135186.1, on the reverse strand, counting down.
AATAAAGCTCAAGATCCTGTGGAGACTTTTCAAAATAAACTGAATCACGTGAAAGATGCAGAGTGTATACGGATGAGAAGCAAACAAGAGCCGCCAGGTCGTTACAGCGACACGACAAAGACGGTCCAAATTCGAAGACTCCGACAAATGTGGCCCAGAAATGCGCCCTTCATTTCCCCTGATTTGAAGGATGGGTCGGGTGTATACTTCGTGGCCCAACCTATCCCAGAATTCTTTGCGCGGCCCTGCTTAGTTTCCAACAATGGCGGCAGCTAGTTAGTTTTAATATTACTCTTATTATTCTTTCTGGGTCACAAAATAAATGTTTAACATATTTTCAGGCGAGAATGTAGCTGTATAAACCTCAAATATCTGCTCAGTTTATCAGGACACCACATATTTTCAAAAGCACTCTGACGTTTTCGGAGACGTTTGTTACCCACCAGCTCGATAGCTAGCCGGGGTTCAAGGCTCACTAGAGCCGGTGAGAACACCAGACTGCCGGCAAATCGTTTTCAAACCCACCGTTGTCTTTCGCTGCTCAGGTTAAACATGATGTAAGTCACTTAGATAACTCAAAAATGTTATTGTTTGGCTTTTTTCAGTATTTTATTTGTTCCTGAGTAAATCGGTTTGGCTGAGATTAAAGTTATAGTTTTTACACAGCTGAATAAACGTCAAGCAGACAGCTGATTATCAGAAGTGTGAGATGCTGGAGAATATACTCCGGTGTCCCGTTATATTTTAGATACCAAGGAGCAGACGGCTGAGTTTATTAAACTCCACTGAAACATTGTTAAATTTTAATGAAATGTGCATAAACTATCATCTTGTCTTATATTTAGTTAGCACATATCTTAAACACTTAAAGCTGTAAGCTAATAATAGTTATATAAGAGCAGATGCATGCTGGTGCAATAAGCTGTACGTTGCACGTCCAATGGATGCATGATCTGATTAGTCGACTAATCGCAAAAATAATCGGTGACTAGTCGACTATCAAAATAATTGTTTGTGGCAGCCCTATTGTTTATATGCCCTGCTGCCTTTGTTGCTAGATGACTGTATGCGCATCAGTGACACAAGTGACACCCATTAAGACTAATGTACTATGCACTGAGTGATGTTCTGTTGCACTATGTGGTACAAAAAAGTATAGTGCTTTTAGCATTAAAACATGCAAACCAATTCTAGTAGCTCCTCCAAAACACTGAATCAATAAAGGGCCATTTCACCAAATGCCAATTACTAGAAAGGCCTCCCTAGTAGGGAAAATTGAAATATTTCTAAAACTTAACTTCTAGAACTTTTAAATACAGTTGTACATATTTATTTTTACACTATAATACTCATGTATAACAATAATGATGATGCTTTATACCTTTTTTTTTTTTTTTTTTTTTTTTTTTAATTCTTTGTCAAAGAGCTTTTAGTCCTGTTTTGCCCCTGCTTATGTGATGACATTACATTAAAGTGAATACTGTATTCAGAGAGGGAATCATGCCTAACTTAAAGCTATGGTTTTCCTAATCAAGTCCTTGGTTGGTCGTGGCCAGATTTTATAAGCAGTAGTCTGTTTGTTAGGGTTATATAAAATATTCCCCTGTTGTTTATATGGAAACATTGTGAATTCTCACAGTGTCAGAAGTTGCTATGGAAAGCAGCCCTCGACCATCAACATCTTCTAGTTCCAGAGCTGAGGGAGACCACCGAGCACAGAGCAGCACTACTAACACACCTCGTGCAGGTACGCACATCGCAGACAAATGAATATATGAATTTTATCACTCCTGCGTTCTTCAGTTTCTATGATTCTCATCTCTTTAGGTATGCAGTGTATCCCCCAGAGGGCAGCTCTGTTGAAGTCAATGCTAAATTTCTTGAAGAAAGCCATCCAGGACCCTGCCTTTTCTGATGGCATCCGCCATGGTGAGTCATTGGAATCCACTTCTTTGTTGTACCGATGAACTTGAGATCATACATCTTGTACTAATCTTGTTTACATATGTTGCTGTACATCTGTATTGTATTGTGAACCCACTTTTTTTTTTTTTTTTTTTTTTTTTTTAAAACTCCAAGTAATGGATGGGTCCTTGCCTACCTCACTCAAGCACATCATCAGTAATGCAGAATATTACGGCCCCTCACTGTTCCTCCTAGGTGAGTACACAGTTACACTCTTTCACTTTACAGAGTCTTCCTCTTCTGACTTCAGAAATGCAACATTTTTCTCATATTAAACTTTCTGCTTCATCAGTGTTGCAATACAGGGAGTGCAGAATTATTAGGCAAGTTGTATTTTTGAGGAATAATTTTATTATTGAACAACAACCATGTTCTCAATGAACCCAAAAAACTCATTAATATCAAAGCTGAATGTTTTTGGAAGTAGTTTTTAGTTTGTTTTTAGTTTTAGCTATTTTAGGGGGATATCTGTGTGTGCAGGTGACTATTACTGTGCATAATTATTAGGCAACTTAACAAAAAACACAAATATACCCATTTCAATTATTTATTTTTACCAGTGAAACCAATATAACATCTCCACATTCACAAATATACATTTCTGACATTCAAAAATAAAACAAAAACAAATCAGCGACCAATATAGCCACCTTTCTTTGCAAGGACACTCAAAAGCCTGCCATCCATGGATTCTGTCAGTGTTTTGATCTGTTCACCATCAACATTGCGTGCAGCAGCAACCACAGCCTCCCAGACACTGTTCAGAGAGGTGTACTGTTTTCCCTCCTTGTAAATCTCACATTTGATGATGGACCACAGGTTCTCAATGGGGTTCAGATCAGGTGAACAAGGTGGCCATGTCATTAGTTTTTCTTCTTTTATACCCTTTCTTGCCAGCCACGCTGTGGAGTACTTGGACGCGTGTGATGGAGCATTGTCCTGCATGAAAATCATGTTTTTCTTGAAGGATGCAGACTTCTTCCTGTACCACTGCTTGAAGAAGGTGTCTTCCAGAAACTGGCAGTAGGACTGGGAGTTGAGCTTGACTCCATCCTCAACCCGAAAAGGCCCCACAAGCTCATCTTTGATGATACCAGCCCAAACCAGTACTCCACCTCCACCTTGCTGGCGTCTGAGTGGGACTGGAGCTCTCTGCCCTTTACCAATCCAGCCACGGGCCCATCCATCTGGCCCATCAAGACTCACTCTCATTTCATCAGTCCATAAAACCTTAGAAAAACCAGTCTTGAGATATTTCTTGGCCCAGTCTTGACGTTTCAGCTTGTGTGTCTTGTTCAGTGGTGGTCGTCTTTCAGCCTTTCTTACCTTGGCCATGTCTCTGAGTATTGCACACCTTGTGCTTTTGGGCACTCCAGTGATGTTGCAGCTCTGAAATATGGCCAAACTGGTGGCAAGTGGCATCTTGGCAGCTGCACGCTTGACTTTTCTCAGTTCATGGGCAGTTATTTTGCGCCTTGGTTTTTCCACACGCTTCTTGCGACCCTGTTGACTATTTTGAATGAAACGCTTGATTGTTCGATGATCACGCTTCAGAAGCTTTGCAATTTTGAGACTGCTGCATCCCTCTGCAAGATATCTCACTATTTTTGACTTTTCTGAGCCTGTCAAGTCCTTCTTTTGACCCATTTTGCCAAAGGAAAGGACGTTGCCTAATAATTATGCACACCTGATATAGGGTGTTGATGTCATTAGACCACACCCCTTCTCATTACAGAGATGCACATCACCTAATATGCTTAATTGGTAGTAGGCTTTCGAGCCTATACAGCTTGGAGTAAGACAACATGCATGAAGAGGATGATGTGGACAAAATACTCATTTGCCTAATAATTCTGCACTCCCTGTATTTTTATCAATTTAATATTTTATTGGATTATGATTTCTTTCCCCACCACCCCCATTTTTGTTTTTGTCTTTCTGTTTTTTAGCGACAGAAGTGGTGACGGTGTTTGTGTTCCAGGAGCCATCTCTGCTCTCCTCTTTGCAGGATAATGGTCTGACTGATGTCATGCTGCATGCCCTTCTCATCAAAGATGTGAGTTTCTAGCTCTTTCTTTTCTTAATGTCTTTGACCACTTGTGGCAGTTCAATATCAGTTTTGATGTCTGTGTCTTTGTACACTCAATAGATTCTTAGAATTAATTATTTCTTTGTTTTTAGATATGGATGGATGATATAACATGGTTACCTATTATCCAAACGTCAGGAATCAGACTTGCACATGTGTTGATTTATAAATTTGACTATTATAACAACAATTCAGTCATAATATATATTTTATAAACAGGTTAACATTACTGGAAAGCATTTCAATGTATGCAACCACTGTTCTTACAAAAAAAAATACAGGCTAATAGTGGGCCTTTAACTTGAAAAACAGTAAAACATTTCAAACGCTTTTGCAGGTTCCTGCTACCCGCGAAGTATTGGGTTCTCTACCCAATGTGTTCAGTGCCCTCTGCTTGAATGCGAGAGGTTTGCACTCCTTCGTTCAGTGCCAGCCCTTTGAGCGACTCTTCAAAGTGCTTTTGTCTCCTGACTACCTGCCTGCAATGCGACGACGGCGTAGCTCTGACCCTTTGGGTGAGGTTCCCCTGTTGTTTATTTTTTGTCTTTGGTGTTTTTTTGTCTTTGCCTGTGAACCACATTTCATTGCATAACATGTTGTTTGTTTTAATTCAGGTGACACTGCATCCAACTTGGGTAGTGCTGTGGATGAACTAATGAGGCACCAGCCCACTTTGAAAACAGATGCTACTACTGCCATTATTAAGGTAGTCCAAATTTGATTTAAAAATATTTCAAGTGTTGAAACAGAACATGTCAAGGTATCTAAAGCAAAGTTGCTGTTACAGTTGCTTGAGGAGATCTGCAACCTAGGTCGAGCTCCTGAGTACATCTGCCAGAAACCATCTATCCAGAAAGCAGATGGTACTGTTGCAGTTCCACCAGCACGCTCCAGCCATGCTGCCGAAGAAGCTTCAAGTGAGGATGAAGAGGAAGAGGAGGCCCTTCACACATTCAGCCAGCAGCAGGGGGAAGCAGAGAGCAGCAGACAGTCAGTGCCACTTGAACTGTATGACTCTGAGTTCATAACACAATAGAAAAGAAAAAAACTGTCTTTACAGACTTTAATTACTTTTCCAGGTTAATTGACAAAATTTCAAATATACGGTTGGTGGTTGAAGTTTTGATCATGTGTGCATTCTTGCAGGGTGGTTGGCACTGAGGAACGGATACCCATTCCTCTAATGGATTATATTCTTAATGTGGTAAGTCTTTGCACAGTGGTTGTACTGTCTGGTTTATGGTCCAATATATTTTAAGTAATAATTGGGAAATGGTGTAAGCTGTTAAAGCAGTGGATACCTTCATCACTTAAGTCCATAATTTGGTGTGCATACGTTCTCCAGATGAAGTTTGTGGAATCCATTCTAAGCAACAACACCACAGATGACCATTGTCAAGAATTTGTCAACCAGAAGGGGCTTCTGCCCCTGGTCTCTATTCTGGGCCTGCCCAACTTGCCCATAGACTTTCCCACCTCAGCTGCTTGCCAAGCAGTTGCTGGTGTCTGCAAGTCGATACTGGTGAGCATAACCTAAAGATCACTGGAATTTATTTCCAGTTTCTTTATTTTTTATTTCCTTTTTTTTTTTTTAAGAAATTGGCACACATGGAATGCACATTGCTGTTGCACTCCGTACACTTGTTTTAATAGGCAGTTCGTGGGCAATTTGAAAATGACTCAATCCTTCCCTTTAGACTCTCTCACATGAGCCTAAAGTACTCCAAGAGGGCCTGTGCCAACTGGACAGTATTTTGACATCTCTGGAGCCACTTCATCGACCAATTGAGGTGCCTGGTGGGTCTGTGCTTCTCAGAGAACTGGCTAATGCAGGCCACGTCACAGATGCCACATTGTCAGCTCGGGCAACACCCCTTCTACATGCTCTTACTGCAGCGCATGCTTACATCCTCATGTTTGTCCATACCTGCAGAGTCGGACAGGTAAACACAGATTGTGTGTGTGTGTGTGTGTGTGTGTGTGAGTGTGAGAGAGAGAAAAAATAAAACTACTTGACCTCAAAACACTACAGTTCAGAAGGTGGGTCTCCACCCATGTTGTGATTTCCAAAAACTATTAGAAGCAAGTGCCTATGCAGCTAATTATTTTCTGTTCAGTCCACTATGCAGATGCCTTATGAGGACAGAAACACATTGAAATCCAAATGTTAGATCTCAAAAACATAGAATTTACTTTTCTTTTTCTAATGAATGAAAACTCAGCCTTTGTTTGACAAGTGAGAGCCAAATTGATTCAACAACTCTAAATATTTCTGTTGTCTTCTAAACAGAGTGAAATCAGAGCCATTTCAGTAAACCAGTGGGGCTCTCAGCTTGGCCTGAGTGTTCTCAGCAAGCTCAGCCAGCTCTACTGCTCTCTGGTATGGGAGAGCACTGTGCTACTGTCCCTTTGCACCCCTAACAGGTGAGTAATCTTATCCTTTACTCCTTTACCTAAACTTTGTAGTTATCACCCCTAACAACCTATTGCTTGTTTCTTAACAGTTTGCCTCCAGGATGTGAGTTTGGCCAGGCCGACATGCAAAAACTTGTTCCCAAAGAGGAAAAGCCATCTGGCAACACGACAGCATCTTCAGCCTCTGGCTCTAGGAGAACTGGTAATGTAACCATTTAAACTTGTTCATTAAAAACTAGGATGTCCTTGGAGCACCCTTTAACAAATACATACTTGTCCACATTCATCCAGCAGAATCAGAGGCAGTGTCTGTGGATTCCTCTGCTGGTGGTCTATTAGAAGGCATGGGTCTAGATGGGGATACCTTGGCTCCCATGGAGACAGATGAACCCTCTGCAGCAGACCCAAAGACCAAGTCCAAACTTACTCCAGCTATGGCCACCCGCATCAAACAAATTAAGCCCTTACTCTCTGGTAGGAGTATGTCCAAGGCACACATATTATATTTTTGTGTCTGTAATTTTTTTTATTTTTTCCTTTTATCTTACAATATTTAACACTTTTTTTTTTGAAAGTCAAAGTTTGTCTTACCTATCCACGTGTGTCTTTGCAGCTTCATCTCGGTTAGGTAGGGCTCTGGCCGAGCTCTTTGGCTTGCTAGTAAAACTGTGCGTGGGCTCCCCAGTGCGCCAACGTCGCTCCCACCATGCCACAAGTACAGGCACTACCCCAACACCTGCTGCCAGGGCCACTGCTTCTGCTCTCACCAAGCTGCTCACCAAGGGTCTAAGTTGGCAGCCTCCACCCTACACACCCACCCCTCGCTTTAGGTAAGAGGAATTTGGCACTGCCACCTCTTTTGCTATTATGTGCTTATCACAAGCAATGATATTGAACAATATATATTTTTTCTTTCCCTGGCAGGTTGACTTTTTTCATCTGCTCAGTGGGTTTCACATCTCCTATGTTGTTTGATGAAAGGAAGTACCCTTACCACCTTATGCTGCAAAAGTTCTTTTGCTCTGGAGGACATGATGCCTTATTTGAGTGAGTCATATTGTATGGTGCAATCAAGTTGTAGAGCACAATTATGGGCAAAAATAGAAATGTTATGTTGTTTGTGATGAGAAGCTTATTTTAACATGCAGTGAAATTCTTGCCACAAGTCGGGGCCTTTACTTTAAAGAACACGAGTACCTCGTTGTTTGTAGGACTGCTGTTTATGGAAGTGGGTGACTTTTGTGTGTTAAAAGACCACTGCGTAGCTGCAGCTAGCAGCCACCAGGCCTTTATTCATATGGGCATATACTCAAACTCAAATGGTGTGACTTTGGTAGAGTTTGCCAAGCAGACAACATACAACTCAGAAATTCATCTTACTTTTGGACTTGGTATGCTTGATATGACTGCTCTCTGCCATCTTTGTTTTTATGTACTGTGCTGGAAATGGGGAGACTAGACACACAAGTGTTTTTGACAATTCTCATAGAATTCTTGAAATAAATGGTTGTCTCCCGCCATTTGTGACGCAGGTTTTCTTCTAAAATTGTGCATTCATTTTTTTGAAACTTTCTAAAGGCATTTGCCTCTGCTACTTTACGTTCTACTTGACACTCCTTCTCACTGACCTGATCGCTAATTATGCAGATAAAGCTTTACTTCAATTAAGACCATACACTTTCATTAAAATGAAATCCTAGTTTCGTGATCTATCCCCACATCCATTTTTCTTAACCGCTTGTCCAATTTAGGGTTACAGGGGGCTGAATCAGTTGTCGTAATGCGTGAGGCAGAATGCACTGTGGACAGTTAAGCACTCTATCACAGGGCTAATGGAGAAACAGACACTCATTCACACTTATATTCACAGCTACAGCCAGTTCAGTATCGCCAGTTAACCTAACGTCCATGTCTTTGGACTATGGGAGGAAGCCAGTGTACCCAGAGAGAACCGACACACGTACAGGGAGAACATGCAAGTTTATGTAGAAAGGCCTTAGATGGCCAATGAATTTGAATCCAAAACTTTGCTGTCAGGTGATGGTGCTAACCAATATACCACTGTCACTCATGTTTCATTTTTTCAATAATTACAGACATCATTTTTTTGCCCATCCCCCAAAAATATTATTTTGACATTTACTTAGTTTAATTGGTTGAGTTTTGTTTTTTTTAACAGGACATTTAACTGGGCACTGTCAATGGGAGGGAAGGTACCTGTATCTGAGGGTCTGGAGCATGCTGATCTACCAGATGGGACAGGGGAGTTCCTGGATGCCTGGTTAATGCTGGTGGAGAAGATGGTGAATCCAAGCACTGTGCTGGACTCACCCCATTCCTTGCCAGCTAAAATGCCTGGAGTTACACCCACCATGCCACAGTTCAGTGCCCTAAGGTTCCTTATTGTCACCCAGAAGGTCAGTATTAACTAAAATAACCAATTTCTAAGTGATTTCTAAGAGATTTTGTCTTTTGAAAAGATGAAAGAGATGAGCATTTATACCTGTTTTTTCAAAAACAGTTGCTCAGTTGTATTTCTGCATTTTTAGTACTGTGCAGAGAAAAATGAAAAAGGATTGCAACAAATGTCCATGATCTTCATGCCCCCTAGAAATTCTTTATACTGTATTAATTTTTTTGTAGGCTTTAAATATGGTAGTTTTTTTTGTTTGTATTAATCTAAGGATTCTGTTGGTGTTTTATCATTGTAACACAGTTTCTCTTTCATAAAGGCTGCATTCAGCTGCATTCGCAATCTGTGGAATCGGAAGCCACTGAAGGTGTATGGGGGTAGGATGGCTGAATCCATGTTGGCTATTCTCTGCCACATACTAAGAGGGGAGCCTGTTATTCAGGAGCGCCTGGCAAAAGAGAGGGAGGGAACAGTGCGCCCAGATGATGAGGGAACCTCTGCCGGTTCGTTGGGACCTGGCACGACTCCAGGAGCATCTTCATCAAGTGGAGAGGCACCGCCAGTGAGTGGATCAACTTCTGGAGGGCCAACAGGAGGACCAGCTGATGATTCTACCAATTCTACGCCTCGCCGCGAGCCCCAAGTTAACCAGGCTCAGCTAACACAGGTATGTAGGGAAAGCTGTGGCAAATTGATCTTTCTCACCTGATTTTAGTCACAGTTTGAGGGACTGCCTCAGGAAGGGCATTTGGTGTAAAAAATCTACCAACTCAAAATATGTGGAACTTCTCACTGTAGTGACAGATATTTTTTTGGTTTGTTTTTCATAAGTTGTCTGATGTAACATTATTCCATTATATAACATTATTCCAGCAGCAATATTTTTTTTAGCTTGTTATGCTAGTGCTGCAGGTAGATGTGAGAGTACAGGTTAACTGCGTAATTTTATATCTAGATGCCGATGATTCTGGGTTTAGGAAATGTAACACCACCACCACCACCCTGCAGCCAGAGAAAGGGAGAAATTGAGAAACAACTTGGAGAGAGTAAGGAAATGAAGGAAAGAGTCATATTGAAGAAAAAAATAAGGACTTGAGAGACAAATTTCAGTGCTATAATAATAGTGTTGGGACAAGGTTTGTTTGGGGGCTTGAGAGAGATTAGAGAGAGAATTTATAGAGGCCTCTGTCATGTTTCAGAAAGAATGACTTTTTTTTTTTTTCCTTCAGCATGCAAACTAGTTTGCTATCACTCACTTATGTGACATTGTTATGTAACGTCCTTTTATAGTTTCTTTTTTCACAACCTCATCTCTCTCTGTCTTTCTGTGGTGTGGTGTTCCAGCTGATGGATATGGGTTTCTCAAGAGAACATGCCATGGAGGCTCTACTGAACACCAGCACCATGGAGCAGGCCACCGAGTACCTCCTTACACACCCTCCTCCACTTCTTGGTGGAGCAGTAAGAGTAAGCTTTATACACAAAAACACACACACAGTACTTTAGTCCTTTACAATGTTTGAGAGAGACTTGGGTAGCTAACATTGTTGCTCTTATTCCATCTAGGATCTAACTATGTCCGAAGAAGACCAGATGATGAGAGCAATTGCCATGTCACTCGGGCAAGAGGTTAGCATGGAGCAGCGCTCCGACTCTCCTGAGGTGTGTTTCTTTTTTCGAGAAAAAAGCGTAGTGCTTTTTATTTGTTTTTGTTTCTAATGTCTCTGTAAAGCACTTTGAATCACCTTGTTGTTGAATTGTGCTATACAAATAAACTTGCCTTGCCTAGTGTAAAACATTTTTTGTTCATTGAAACTGAATGAAGGATTAGTTTACTGTTTAGCTAAATAACTGTTGATCGTTGGTGTGTCTCCTTTAGGAAGCAGCACGACGGCGAGAGGAGGAGGACAGAAGAGCCAGGGAACGGGCAGAAGAGGAGGAGGCACGATGCTTGGAGCGCTTCATGGAGGCTGAGCCACTGGACCCCCAGGAGCTACATGCCTTCACTGACACCATGCTGCCTGGCTGCTTCCATCTTTTGGATGAGCTACCTGACACAGTCTACCGACTGTGCGACCTGCTAATGACTGCCATAAAGAGAAGTGGCCCTGAATACAGGGATCTCATCCTTGGCCAAGTTGTCCAACAGGTCAGTAGATGTTAATACTGTAGCCTGCTCTACAAGTTTATTTAAATTTAAAATGCAGGTTTTTCATGGACTTGAAAAAGGTAGGCAAGTCTCTTACTTTGAACCTTCTCAGGTGGAATGTTGTTAGTACATTTTGAATGCAGGTAAGGCAGTAATGCAGTTCATAAGCACCTCTGTACATTTGAAAGATGTGATTGTCGTCACTTCTTTTAAAAAAGAAAAGTTAAGCATCATAGTGACCCTAACAATAGCCATTTGTACACTTGTATAAGCCTGATTGTTGACATGTTGTGTGTAGGTGTGGGAGGCAGCAGACGTGCTGATCAAAGCAGCTGAGCCGCTGACTACCAGTGACACAAAGACGGTGTCTGAGTGGACCAGGCAGATGGCCACACTGCCCCAGGCCTCCAAGCTGGCAACACGAATTCTGCTGCTCACGCTGCTCTTTGAGGTACCAGAATTTTAGGTTCTTGTCATAGAATGTTTATCCATACAGTGCATTTGAAAAGTGTTAGGCCCGCTTAAGGTTTCTACATTTTGGATTATTACAGACTCCTTAATCAATTCTTTGCTACAAATGTTTTATTTGAAAATGGCAGAAATTCCAATTACAGAAGCATTTTTACACTTTAACACCATATGGTCTTTAAGTATTTCTTAAACTGGATTGAAGAAGACGTGCGCCTAAGTGAATTCATTGGACAGAATTGGAAAAGGCACACCTTGTTATGGAAAACCTCAGTTTAATGGTTTATGTAAGTGAAAAGCAATCCATTACGTTGAGAGACCTGCAAGATTAAATTATCTCTAGGCACAGATCTGGGCAAGGATAGAAATACATTTTTGCAGTATTTAATTATCCTAAGGCACAGTAGGCTCATTCATTTTTAAATGAAGGAAGCAACCACCACTACCAAAAACAACCCAAGCCCCAGTGGCCACTGAATATTAATCCAAAGTTCCTTTATGAATGAATATGGATGAAAAATGTATTGGATGACAACCATTGGTTAGAGCATTCCACCATTAAAGCCTTTATGGTATAGTAGTCACACGGGCATGACTCCTCAATGAAAGGCAAATGCCAGCAAATTCGTCTTTCACACAACATAAAGATTGAACTCTTGCCACATTTCAGATTTTGTGTTTATGAATCACACTTCATTAAAGTGAAACAAAACATAGATAATGTAATCTTAGGTAATACCATTCCACAAAAAAAAACCCATAATACTATCCTTACAGTGACACAGATTGAGTGCATCATTATGCTTTGGGAATGATGTTTTTAGGGAGGATTTTTAGAGACAAAACGGTTGTGCTTGTGCAATGCTTCCAGGAATAAGAGACACTTGGAAAAGGAACGTGGGCCGAGGTTATAGGACCGTTCCAAGAATATTATTTTGTTTTTGTTCTTTTGGGGGGCTGTCCATGTTACAAAAGTGTTTTTACCAAGTACTAAGTTGCGGCGGCATTTATGTACACGTTTTTCTTTCTTTCTTTTGTTTAAATAGATTAGGAGGAAGTTCTGAGACTAGGCAAGATTGTTTTTATAGTGTGCTTCACTATGTCTGAGAGTTCAGACTCATTTTTCCTCATCCTCTCACTCTCTGTACTTCATGCACAGTGATTGTTGAAAAGCACAAAGAGTTTGATGAATTCATGAATTTTTTTTCTCTACATCAAATCGAGGCATATTTTGGAAGACATGACACATTGTCCTCTCATGTACCTTTTATAGCGCCACATACAAACAGCAATTTGTCATAGAGGAAGCATTACAGTTTCACGCTTTGGTGCGGCTACAAATCATGCAACATGCACACTGTGCCCCAGTTCATCTGAAGTGAACCAGGGAAGGGTATGCACAGTGTCCTTAAGTCCTTTGTACACCTTAAGATGAGTCTGAACAGTAATGTTGAAATCTTATAAGGGTTTGAGTAGACAAATGAAGTGTCGCTGATTACCTATGCATCTCATGGAATTACTTGTTTTCGTTTTCTGTAGGAACTAAAGCTGCTGGGTGCCAGAGTGATTGAGAACAGTGGAATTCTTGATTTGCTCATAAAGCTGCTCGAGGTTGTGCAGCCTTGTCTGCAAGCAGCTAAAGAACACAAAGACATCCAGACACCGAAGTGAGTTTTGCACACCCCTACAAAGATCTTATCACTTGCAAATATGACACCAGCTTTTCATCATCATAGCGCTGATATGTTTTTGTGATGACTTTTTTCTGCAGATGGATCACACCAGTGCTGTTGATCATTGATTTCTATGAAAAGATGGCAGTCTCTTCAAAGCGCCGGGAACAAATGAACAAGGTAAAAAAAACAACAACAACAACAACAACACAAAGCCAAAACAAAATGTAAAAAACACAGCTACAAATTATAGTAGTGAAGTAAAAAATGAAAAGATCAGCCTTGGCACAGCAATAAAAATGAGTATATATGAGGGTAAGGGTGGGGGGAAGAGCAGCATTTTGCTTGTATACATATTGATTACTCTTGGATTTCTTTATTAGAGTCTTGTGTAGAATTAGCTATAACTATACACAAAGGTATTTTTACAGGTAATGAGTGTATAGGAATTGGACAACATGTATGTAATCCTGTACAAACCTTTATCCACAAATACTGATCTAAGTTGTTGAGTTTGTTTGTTTTTAAATTTATATCAAGATTTCTTGCATAAACTTTGTTGGAGGGTATTTGTGTTATTCTGCTACATCTCTCTTGTACAGTTATGAACAATTTGTCTTGGTTGCCTTCTAGTATTTGCAGCCAAATGGGAATAACTGGCGATGGTTTGATGACCGCTCAGGCCGTTGGTGCAGCTACAGTGCTTCCAACAACAGTACCATTGATTCAGCATGGAGGGCTGGAGAGAGCAGTGTCCGCTTCACAGCTGGACGGCGGAGATACACTGTGCAGTTTAACACCATGGTGCAGGTATACATATTCCTTTTATATTTTTCAAGAGAATATCCCTTTTTAAGGTTAATTGTGTTAATAGACTTGGCTGGTTCCCTTTTCTAACACAACTTTATTGGGCAGGTAAATGAAGAGACCGGTAATAGGAGGCCAGTTATGCTCACTCTTCAGAAAGTGCCTCGCATCCCCAAGCCTTCCAAAACTGGTAGTGTTACGGATTCTGAGCGAGAGGAGAGCGACCGGGGCAAAGTGGAAGAAAGCCAGAGCGATTTAGATTCAGGAACAGCAGTGGAGATGAACGCTCCTAAGGATGATACCAGCCAGCTGAAGGAGGCGACATCTGGCCCCTCATCTTCCCTGGAGTCTGACTACTCTCAGGGATCTGATATTGTTGTGCAAGGCCTAACTGAGGACATGACCACCGTTCTTATTCGGGCCTGTGTCAGTATGATTAGTGTCCCTGTGGACCCAGACACCCTTCATGCTACACTGCGTCTCTGTTTGCGCCTCACACGCAATCACCACTATGCAATGATGTTTGCTGAGCTGAAGAGCACACGGATGATTTTGGGGTTGACACAGAGCTCTGGCTTCAATGGCTTCACACCACTGGTTACTCTGTTGTTCAGACACATCATAGAAGATCCAGCCACACTGCGACACACCATGGAGAAGGTAAATCTAGTTTCATACTGAAACTTTAAATAAAACTCAACATGTTTAAAAGCTTCTGGTATTTAAACTATAGCATCATTTAAACTATATTGTCTAATAACATAAGCCAATTTTTGTTGTAACAGGTGGTGAGATCAGCAGTAACAAGTGGAGCAGGTAGTACCACATCAGGAGTAGTATCAGGCAGCCTTGGTTCCAGAGAAATCAATTATGTGCTTCGTGTCCTGGGGCCGGCTGCCTGCCGTAACCCTGAATGTTTTACTGAAACTGCTAGCAACTGTATCCGCATTGCTCTACCTGCACCTCGTGGAGCTGGCACCAGTAAGTGTGCAAACTTCTCCAATATGTGAAGTTTCCTTTTAAGTAAATTAAAAATAATTGAGCTATAATACACATTGCTTCCTGTAATATATGTTCTTTGCATACATTCTTTTTCCTCCAGCTTCTGACGATGAGTTTGAGAACCTTCGAATTAAGGGACCTAATGCTGTGCAGCTGGTGAAGACCACTCCTCTGAAACTATCACCATTACCACCGATCCCTGACACCATCAAAGAGGTCATCTATGACATGCTTAATGCTTTGGCTGCCTACCATGCTCCTGAAGAACGTAAGACATTTTAACAAGATATTGACTTGAGAAATTTTTGTGTAATTTGCACCAAAAGTCGTTTGAACATTTCGGGTATTAATGCATTTGTGTGTGTCTCAGCCGAGCGTCCAGAAGAACGTGCAGCAGCTGTACCCGGTGGTCAAGACCTTTGCCAGATTTTGCAGGATGTTGGTGATGATGTTTACCAGCAGTATCGGCTCACCCGTCAAGGAAGTGACTTTGACTCCCAGTCTGCATTCCATATCAACGTGAGTCTTCAGTGACATATAATCCTATTGTGCATGTGCACTGGAGTGTGCCATTTGTATCTGTTTCTAAGTTGATAATAAAACCATTTCTTCTTTTCAGAGTCAAGTATTTGCTGCTGATGGAGGCGTTGCAGAGTCTTCCCAGTCTGGTACACCACAAGGAGAAGGTGAGACTAAAAGCTCTTAACACCTGCGAATAGAGAGTTTTCTTATTTTAAGTGCAAAATAAATCGCAGGGCTGAAACATTGCCTCATGTGAATTCGGTGAACTTCACTGTGAACTCACTTCTTGTGAGTTCAGTTTTTTTTTTTTTTTTTTGCCTGTCCCATTTGGTTCTTTAGCCGTCAGAATTGTTGTCTGAAGACCAACAAGGATACCCAACGGATTTACTTTGCCAAATGGATCATCACGGCCTTGCCGTATTGGTCCATTTGATCAACCTTTGTTGTTATTGTTTATTTTATTTTATTTTCACTTGTTACAGATGGGACAGACATGACTGAGGGATAGGAAAGGGAGAAAGAAAGATGAAGGGAAAGAAAAACAGAAGGGAAGAGGGACAGTGAGAAAGGGCACTTAAAAAGAGAAACAGGAGAAAAAAATCTCCTGGATCACCTGTTGAGAGAAAAAGAAGAAAAAACAAGCAAAAAAAAAACAGAGCAACATACTAAACACAACACTATCATCTTAATCTAGCTAAGTGTAAACAGCAGTAAACACTAAATATTGAATGTTGTTGTGCAGCAAGCAGGACCGACAGCGCATAATGTGCTTGGAAATAGCAGCCAATAGAGGTGTAGTTTATGTCTATGAACAGTGAACACCCGTGTGCACACCTGTGTGGATCAGCGCGCTTGTATTCAAAAGGTTTCCCCATGTAATGGTCTGCTAGAGGATGTAGAGAGCCATAGCCCCGTCCCCCAGGGCATGAAGCAGGCATGGAGATCCAGCCTCCAGACATCCAGAGGCCCCAGAGTGCGAGAGCCCAAGGAGGACCACCGGAGGGGCATCCGTGCCACCCTCCTAGGAAGAACTGAGAGCCCCAGATGAGGGGTCACCTAGTAGCCACGGAGCAGAAGCCAGAGGGGGCTGCAGTGGGAGATAGGCCTTTGGAGGGCCTGGGAGTTCCCAGAGAGGTGGAGTCTAAGACCCGACCTGACCTATAGACACAGACAAACAGGCACACACAGACACAAACATGCATTCCCACCCTCATGCACACATATACAAATACTCAGCACTGACTCAACGTAGGGATAGACATACATGGACACTGTACACATAATCACACTCCCCAAACAAACTCTATACCCCGGGTCCAGGTACCCTCACCCCTGGAGGGGGAAACGGCACCTAGACCCAGGAGATGTTACCCTTTCCCCCGGGGTGGAGGCAAGCAGACAGCCCCAGGCTCCGCAGCAGCAGAGAGGCCCCGCATCCCAGATCCCAATCGGACGACCAACACCTCCTCCCAGCCCCCCCGCCCCGATGGCCAGCAGAGAACAGGGGTGTGTGAAGACCCCAAACCTCCCTCCTCTCGCTCATGTGTAGTGTTGTCTCGCTCATGTGTAGTGTTGCTGCGTGTTGTTCTAAG
Organism: Maylandia zebra; assembly: GCF_041146795.1. NCBI lineage: Eukaryota > Metazoa > Chordata > Actinopteri > Cichliformes > Cichlidae > Maylandia > Maylandia zebra. The sequence goes on along the minus strand of NC_135186.1, from coordinate 3,059,491 downwards.
GTGCACTTAAAACACGGGAGAGCATGGTGCTGCTGCCAGAGAGCAGCAGGTGTTAGCACGGCCCCTCAGTGTAGACACTGAGAACCCTCAGTGTCTACATGAATTTAAAATTGAGAGGTGGACACCGGCGCCAGAGGTGAGGTTGAATACACAGACCGTCCACTGGACGCCGTTAAGTGAGTTCAGTTTTATACAAGGCATAACTTATTGTGTTATGCTAACTTCCTCAGCCTCCACACCAGAAGAAATGCGGGAAGAGAAGAAGGAGCAGGAGGGAGAGAAGGGTACCACTTCAGATGAGAGTAAAGCAGCTAAGGTCAAGGCAAGCAAACCTCTCATGCCTACTTCTACCATCCTGAGACTACTGGCTGAGCTAGTGCGCTCCTACGTGGGAATCGCCACGCTAATCGCCTCCTACTGTTATACAGCTGGGCAGTCTGAGCTCATTAAGGAGGTGGGTAGCTGAACAAACTCTTCTCAGCCATTCACACATTGTATTCTCAAGCCTCTCAACTCATTTTGACATGCATGTATCCTAACAGGATTGCAGTGTCCTAGCCTTTGTGCTCGACCACTTGCTGCCTCACACCCAGAACTCAGAGGACAAGGACACCCCAGCATTGGCACGTCTTTTTCTAGCCAGCCTAGCAGCTGCTGGAACAGGCACTGATGCCCAGGTGTCCTTAGTGAATGAGGTAAAGGCTGCCCTAAGTCGAGCCCTAGCGATGCCAGAAGGTGCTGAAAAACATGCCAGGTAAATGGAATAGAAATGTCATACAACCCTGACTGTGTGTGGGGTTTTGTTATTGTTGTTGTTTGTTTTTTCTAAATCTATGCCAACCCATTTTCTCTCATCTTGGCAAACCTATTTTACAGGCTTCAGGCAGTGATGTGTATCATTAGCACCATCATGGAGTCATGCCCTTCAACATCCAGTTTCTATAGCACAGCAGCAGCCAAGACGCAACATAACGGCATGAACAACATTATAAGGCTCTTCCTTAAAAAAGGACTGGTCAATGACTTGGCACGTGTGCCACACAGCTTGGATTTGTCCAGGTATAAGATTAGCCTGAAAAATTAGCCAGTAGTTATCTGGTTTACCAGTTACTACTCATATAACTTAGGTTCACTTCTGTCATAATACATTTTTGTGAGTAGTTCTGTTTCAGAATCAAGTTGGTTTTTCAGCAGTTATTAATACTAAAGAAATTAATCTGAAAGGGCTCCTTATTTTCCCTTTGTGTCCTTTGCTTTAGTCCCAACATGGCCAACACAGTGAATGCTGCCTTGAAGCCACTGGAAACTCTCTCACGAATTGTTAACCAGCCTAGCAGTCTCTTTGGGGGCAAGGGAGGCTCCAGCAAGAACAAGACTGAACACGACCCTGTGGGCACTGCCAGGGACAGCAACAGCAACACTCAGGACCAAGGTATCCACATGAGACAGATGAAATGCTTTAATAGCCTACTTTTCAAATGTATGATGCTCATGTGGGCCATCTGTTGTAGGAGAGTCGGGTGAGGCAGAGCCAGTGGATGGCAGCCACAGGGTCCAAGGAACAGACACTGATCTGATGGATGGAGAAACTGAGGGAGATGCAGTGGTCATTGCTGGCCAGCCAGAGGTTCTTAGCACACAGGCTATGCAGGTAAATAATGTATTAACATTGCATTACACACAACGCACACAATAGCTCAAACTACACTCAGATCCCCTGATCTGTAACATTTGTAATTAAAGGTCAGCACATAAGTGTGTGGATACCCATTCATTTTGTGCACCATGTGAAGGCTGACTGTGTATATCATTTCCTTTCCATGCAGGTAGAGAATGAGTTGGTGGATCTGATTGATGAGCTGTTGGAGAGAGATGCTGGCACTGTCAACAGCACAATTATAGGTAGGCAACTGGATTCATTTCAGGGGTGACAGTGAGTGTTGCTGGGCAATGAAAAGTATGGAGCAGTTCTCTGCACTGCTTGTGATAACTTAACCTTTCTGTAATAGGTGTAGGAAACAAGTCAGTGCATTGAAGCATTGGGGCGATTGTGGCTCAAGAGTTGGGAGTTCGCCTTGTAATTGGAAGGTTGCAGGTTCGAGCCCCGGCTCTGACAGTCTCAGTCGTTGTGTCCTTGGGCAAGACACTTCACCCATTGCCTACTGGTGGTGGTCAGAGGGCCTGGTGGCGCCAGTGTCCGGCAGCCTCGCCTCTGTCAGTGCGCCCCAGGCTGGCTGTGGCTACAATGTAGCTAGACATCACCAGTGTGTGGATGTGTGTGTGGATGGGTGGATGACTGGATATGTAGAGCGCTTTGGGGTCCTTAGGGACTAGTGAAGCGCTATATAAATACAGACCATTTACCATTGAAGCACAAGCAGTGTTATTTATTTATTTATTTATAATTATGTATGATTTCAAACTGAGTTCACTCTTGATTACAAACAGGCAGAACAGCCCAGAGCTGATGTAGCGTTTGTTTGTTCTGTTGATTAGTTGGACGCAGTGGTGAAGATGAATCGCAAGAGGACGTGTTGATGGATGAAGCCCCCTCCAATATTAGCCAAGCATCAACTCTTCAGGCCAACCGGGAAGGTACAACATTTTGACAAAATGAACAGTTATAGATATAACTTCTGTTCCCGTTCAGTCGATTCACTCGGTACAACACATAAGTACGAGATATCACGCCCCTGTGTGACCTGGGGAATGTTGCCATTCCCCTGGTGGAATGAGCTCTCGCAGCCCGGGGGCAAAGCGAGACCCTTGGTACGCCAGTGATATAGCTTCTATAATCCAGTGAGACAGTCGCTGTTTAGACAGAGCTCTACCTCCTGGCTGGATTAGCAAAGCAGACAAACAACTGGTCACATAAACGCACATTCTGAGTGCACTCAATGTCGGTATGTAGCACATGCACTGCGCACAAAATGCATCCTCCTCTGCTCCTTAGATGCAAAAGAAATGGAGCAGAAGCTGAAATTCCATTGAGCTGTAAGCTGCAGGAATGACCTTTGGCATTTAGGCACAATATGATTTTGAAGCCATCAGGAGAGAACTGTGTGCAGGAGAGATGCACAGACGGAGCATGAAGGTCAGAAACCAAAGCGAAAAGCAATGCAGTCTTTTATATGAAAGAAATTTCACATACTCAACGGGTTCAAAGGGGGGGCAGCAAAGGGCTTCTAGCACCAAAGACAAGTCCCATTCAGCGACACTGGACCTAACCATGGGTCTCAGCTGGTGAACCCCAGCTTAAATATAAACCTTATAAACCTTAATTGTAGAAAACGAAAGGGCCTTATCCAGCAGCTCCTTAAGTAATGTCAAAACATCCACAATAGAGCTTGTGGATCTATAACAGTCCTAGTCGTGATCATAGATGCCATCATGCCCAAAAACCATAGTATCATTTGGAAATGTAGTCTGCATATGAGCTGAAACTGAGCGAGGCTGCAATGAAACAAAGCCACTATGTGCTGCGACAAATGTGTGTGACTGGAAAGCTAGCATATTTCCAAACCGAGGAAAGAAATCTGCTAAATGTCGATTAGCGTTGGGTTACTTAACTTAATCCCTGGTTCTTTGATAACAGAGTGAGGTGTTTTTGAAAGTTCATAGAGAAACTCAGTGACAGCTGTGTCGCTCTGGAGCAAGCGACAAGAGCCCAGTCATATAGATGAGCTAGGATGCGGACGCCCCTCTTTCTGAGGGGGGCTAACGATGACTCTGCGCATTTGTTAGGAGGCACATTTGACTTGACCTTGTTAAGGAGAGGCGTCAGTGGGCTGTCTGCAGGAACCAGCGACTCTAGCTCTCCCAGGCACATCGCCTATAACGTCTAGAGCAAGGGTGTCAAACTCAAATACACAGTGGGCCAAAATTCAAAACTGGAACAAGGTCGCGGGCTAACGTTAATATTTATGGAAAAAAAAAAATCTTCCTCCAGATTTAAGAATGAATCTCTTCTTATGGACTCAAACAAGTTTTGCTGAAAAACTGAATATGGAACAAGCAAAGCTTAATACTAAACAGTATATATATTAGCTGTATAATACTAGTAGGCCAGCTCTAATAGTAATTTGGTATGGCTTCGCGGGCCAATTGTAATTAGGCTGCGGGCCAAATCTGGCCCACGGGCCAGAGTTTGACACCTATGGTCTAGAGCATAGTGACGGGGCTCATGACGCGGACAATGCCAGCCTGAGCATGATAGATCTTGTTCAACTGCGATGCGGAGAATCTGCAGTGCTTGGACAGCAGAGTTGCAGGGTCACCGACACGATGGTTGTGGGACAGGGCCAGGTAATCAGCCAGGGAAGACTCCATAGGAGGTGGGTTAACAAAGCCAGCCTCCTCAGCGCCTTCCAGCTCTATGTACTGTCAATAGTAATGCACAGTGACGCGTTTCCATGATGCGGTTAGCTTGGAGACAAATTCTGGGAACATGGCTAGCACCACCAGGGGCAGTTAAGCTAACTTCAAGCAGCAGACAACAGAGCTAACAAGCAGCAGCAAGCTGCAACTATGCAGAATTGTTTTAGCGAGGTGAAGAGCATAACAGCTGAGGGATGACTGATGTAAAGGGGTATATGTGCAGGCAGGGTCATGCACATGTCATCACAGGTCATCTGTGTGCCTTTAAGGAGTGAATAAAGGTTTCTCTAGCTAGGACACGTGGGGTGTGATATCTCATACTTATGTGTTGTACTGAGTGAATTGACTGAAAGGGAACACTATTGTTCTGTTATTTGTTGAGATGTACATGTAAAGTATTGACGGGCTCTTCCATCAGACTCCATGAACATCTTAGAACCAGAGGATGAGGAGCACACACAGGAGGAGGATTCTAGTGGCAGCAATGATGATGAAGACAGCCAAGATGAAGAGGAGGAAGAGGAAGAAGAGGAGGAGGAAGATCAGGTAGGGGTTAATGCAGTGAAGCTCGTTAAAAAACCTTGATTTTTCTTTATGTTTAAGATTTATTTCCTGTACCATTTGTTAAGGATGATGAAGAAGGAGATGAGGATGATGATGATGAAGGTTCGGAGATGGAGTTGGACGAAGACTTCCCTGATATCAATGCTGCACCACACATTCGCTTTGAAAGGTTTGACAGGGATGATGACCTCATCATAGAGTTTGACAACATGTTCTCCAACAATGGTAAGCGGGATAATCTGATAGTTTTTGTAAGGTCACGTAGTTTTCACGCCCTTAATCCCAAAGGAGTCCTTTCTAAGCAAATCTATTTTTATTTTTTTGGTATAAAATTGAGCTTCCTGATTAACAGAAAAGCTTCAGTTTGATACACGTACTGATGTTTCTTGCAAAAACCACCAGTATGCAGAATAATAATTACACCCGTTGTGCTGATACCAAAATGTTTAGCTCTACTAAGTGGTCCTGTTCAGTAGCTTGTTAAAAATAACAAATCATAAGATACAGAAAATGTATTTAAATAAATTTTACTTTTCATGAACGTTTTTAGGTTTATGCTAGAGGTTTCTCCCTAATGTCTGCGTGCTGTGTTCTGTTTTTCTCTATCAGCTGACATCCCTCCTTCCCCAGGCAACATCCCTAGCTCCCACCCACTGATGGTGCGTCATGCTGACCACGGATCCCTCACCCTAGGTGTGGCAGGCACTAGCAGCCGCTTGGCGCAGGGCATGGGCCGCAGCCAGCGAACACTACGTCAGCTCACTGCCAACAGTGGACACACAATCCATGTCCACTACCCTCATAACCGTCAGCCCAACCCTCCACTTATCTTACAAAGGTTGAAACCATGTTTGTTTATGTGGCTCTATTAAGCAGCTCCTGTTTTACACCAGCTTTCTTTGTCTGCCTGAACATTAAAAAGGCATTTCCTTCTTTTCTTTCTTCTTCAGACTTCTAGGTCCCAGTGCAGCAGCAGACATTTTACAGCTTTCCAGTTCTCTGCCTTTACAATCACGTGGTCGCGCCCGCCTTTTGGTTGGAAATGAGGATGTGCATATCATAGCTCGTTCTGATGATGAGTTATTGGACGACTTCTTCCATGAGCAGAGCAGTACTGGAGGTCAAGCGGGTATATATTACCATAGACTTCAGCGCATTGTAGGGGTCGGGTTTATTATTAACCTAAATGCGTAACATTTTTATCCTTTTGTTTCTTTAGGGACCCTCTCTAGCATTCCTACTGCCTTGACTAGATGGACAGATGAGTGCAAAGTGCTGGATGCAGAGAGTATGCACGACTGTGTTGCAGGTAAACTAGAGGTTTCTTTTCAGTGGTAGTAAGGTAGTCATATGATTAATGAAAACATTTTATGACTTCTTTTATTTATTGTGTGTGTCATCTTTTTGGTACCTTCAAAAAATATTTATATTCCTGAGAACTGGACCATGAATAATTTGGATATGGTAGTCAAGTGGTTGGACATTCCCTGTTAATTTCAGACAAATCTATAGTTAGCATATAGGCTTTTTATTGCATTTTATTTAAAGACAGCAGTTCACATAGTTGTGATCTGATTTTTAGTGAGATGGTTAGAATTCATTACATTTTTTTGGTGACCAGTGAAAAACAAAATGTTTTAGTAACTTGACCAAAAATTACTTTGACTTGGTGACATTTCACAAACCTTTTGAGTTTAAATTGAAAACTATTTTGATTTGAATGCCCCCATCTGCTTTTAGTGGTTAAGGTGCCTATCCTGCAGCATCTGGAAAGTCTGCGAGATGAGGAATTGGAAGAGCGCAGAGAGAAGAGAAGGCGGCAGCTAGCTGAGGAGGAAGAGTCCAAACAGAATGAAAGGAGGGCCTCTGGAGCAGAACAGGCCAGAGAACAGAGCCTGCAGGTGAGCAGATGATTGCAGTCTGTGCACAAGGATGTATTTTCAGATACAATAGTGCATGCATTTTTGGTAGATACACTCATGTTTTGTTTTGTTTTTCCTAACATCAGCATTTTGTGTCCACAGGGTTCTGGATTGGGGACGGTTAATGGTGCAGAGAACACAGCAGGTACTGACATTTATAAAGATTTTGCTTTTGTTTCTGTTTTAATGTTAAATTCCTTGACCTATGTGGATTGGACAACCCAGAGGCAAGTGGCCAGCTTGCTGTGCGTGCTGTGGGATGAGGTAGTAGTTTGTATAGTTTTAGGATCACACCAGATCTGGGAGATAACTATACAGTCTACTGTCTTTCTTATGGCAACGCTATACCAGCTCGACATCTTCATTTGTTTCATAGGAGATGATCTCTTAACTCGTAGTTTTTTTTTTGAGAATTATTGCCGCTACATTGTTTTAAGAACCTTATTCTAAATATTTACATTTTTGATATACAACATGTATATCTTTTGTTCAGTGTATTATTTTTATTGTCTGTGCTGTGGTGAGGTAGTAAGTTGTGTTGTTGTTGGGGATCAGGATTGTGCACCCCGTTAAGGAGATAACTATACAACTTACTGCCTTCCTCAGCAGAGGCCTTTGTCATCTGTTAAATAGCTATTCACCAGCTAATCACCACAGTGTTATTTCTGACATATCTGTGCCCTGATTTTCCTTTTTTGAATATTATTAACACCTTTTTGAAAGGGTTTTGAAAAATTTTTGGAAGCAGTTGTGTGAATGGAAAATGTTTACTGTAATTACATATTTTTAACAGGAACACGTGCACAAGTAGCTGGCAGATATAGCAGAAAAGTGATATTAAGATGCAACAGTCATGTTGAGGCATTGTCAGATATGTAAATTGTTTTTAAGACTTGAATCTATTCAAATAAAAATAATTTAAACTGTCCCTTTTCTTCACACAAGTGTTTCTTTGAATATTGCAGAGGGTGAGCAGGCTCAGGGTGGTACTGTGTCATGTCTGGATCCACCCAGGGTTTCAGAGGGCTTCCTCACTGCCCCACCATCTGGAGAAGTCACTCCAACCACACCTGCTCCTCATGAACAGGCCTTAGTCTCGCTGGAGACTGCTATTAGTCAGCAGGTCCACCAACCAATAGCTGACCTTTTACTGGCTGAGTCGCATGCTAGCTCACTGGCTGCTTTGGCAGGGGCTGGCCTTCCACCCTTGTCGACAGCCGAGAGGCCAAACAGTGAAGCGGAGGCATCTCAGATGGAAATGTCCCCAGCACCTGCAATCGGTGAGAGAGTCGGAGGTGGTGGTGGAGGAACGTTGGATGAAGGCAGGGAAGGTAGACTAACTTTGAAAACTCTATTTATACAGACTGGCTAACCGTAAGGAAGCATATTTGTAATTTAAATAATGGTATAGAAGCTATCATAACACATAATGAAACCAAGGAATTTAGATGTAGTGCATTAAATGATCAGATAACTTCCTAGCCCGAATGATAAGCTCCCTTTTCTTTTCACAGCCTCTCTAAGTCCAGACATTGTAGAGAACTCTGAGCCTGCAGCAGCTGGTGTGTCACAACTGGAAGGGTCACCAATGGATACCAGCAGCCCTGCCTCTGCCACCCAGGAAGAAGCTGCCCCCAACCCTGCCCAGCCCACCCAGCTTTCTCAGGAGCTGTCTGGAAGTGGGGAAAGTGGCCTGACTGACAGGCAAACTGATGCAGAAACTGGGTGGGTAGAAACTAGAAGTTCATTACTGACCAAGTCTCTGTTTAAAAGCAGTATATTCTGCCATTTGAACCTCTTGGACTGATGTTGAGGAAGTTTGACAGAAAAAAAATCACGGTCTATACGTATCTTTAAAATTGTTCCAACCTTTTGTTAAATTTCCACATAGGATTCAAAAGGCATCTCATGCAGTTAGAACTTTGAGATCAATAGATGGTGCACATAATTTTGATGGCAATGATAGTCTTTGGTTTTTTTTTGTTTGTTTGAATATGTGCAGCTCTACTTCTGTTTCATCTCCTGGGGAAACTATGCCCAGGAGTGACAGTGCTGACAGCCAGTCTCAGGCCATCCAGGAAGAGCCCCTTCCCTCTACAAGCAATGAGGAGGAGGATCCACTTGCAGGTAAAGTACTCTGCTACTTCTGCAATTGTTAATTGTCATGCCTCAGGAATACCTGAAGGAGATTTGATTACATTTGGTTTAAATGTTCACTTGGATGAATTGATGAGAATATGGTAGTCAGAGGTCCATGTTAACATTAACCTCACAATAATGTTTTTGCCATATTACAGTCATTATGATTACCTCAGACATATCAATAATTTGATGACAGTTTTGACATTTTATTTCTATCTTTGCTGGAGTAATTATAATGCTTTGCAAAAAACTGTGTTCTGGTTGTTTTTGTGACCATATTTCACATTTGGTCAGATACTGATTTTTGCTGCTGCTGCTCCTTGTTGATGGTAATCTTTTGTACCCTCTATTTAATTCCTGCCAAGTCTTCATTGAAACTTGAGATACTTGAATGTAAACTGCAATTTGGATGGTTAGTGGATATATGACTGAAGGGTAGAATCTCTGCGTATGCCACCGTCAGACTACGTGACATTTTTATCTGTTGTGATGGTTACTATGTCTGATTGGACAGCCATAAAATGTTGGATTTATTGATTGAGAGACAACAGATTACACATTGCTCCCCAATCAATCATGACTTCTATCATTTATTGATGTGTGTGACGTCATTGGAAAGGAGTAACTAACTAGCATGTTTAAGATAAAAAGTAGTAACCAAAATAGTTTGTGAAATGCTGGCTCTTATTTTAATCTGTTTTAGTATTCCATCTAGCTGCTTTGTTGTCATCATTCTGGTTTATCGTGTTTATAGTATTACACAGCTTAGTGGTATGAAAAACATCAGTGTGTTTGTTTTGGTCAGGTGCCAAAAGTGATACAACCTTCATGGAAGAACCATAAAAATTCTAATGTGAAATTTTGGACATATCTTGCAAGAGGAGCCCTTTTGTTGCCAACACAAACAGATGCTTTACGTTGCCTGGATTGGTCGCAGTCTGGCTGATATTCTGTAGTGAACCCTGCAATAATAAACTGTATAATATTATTTGTTTCATTTTGGGGGTTTGTTTTGTTCTACTTTGTGATGGCAGGCATCAGCCTGCCAGAGGGTGTAGATCCCTCCTTCTTGGCAGCTCTTCCTGAGGACATCCGCCGAGAGGTGCTGCAGAATCAGCTTGGCATCAGACCACCCTCCCGTCCTCCAGCTGCTACAAGCTTGCCATCCTCTACTGCACCTGTATTGGGAGGGCCAGGGGTTACAGAGGTCAGCCCTGAATTCCTGGCAGCATTACCACCTGCCATCCAGGAGGAGGTGAGAAGTTATGTTTTTTTTTTTTTTTTTTAATTGCGTGAGTAAGCAAAATGCTTACTCATAGATATTTCGAACAAAAGAAGTCACTGACAATTGGTTCTATTTACTAAGCATGCCATTGGTTGTCTTAGGTTCTTGCCCAGCAGCGAGCAGAGCAGCAGCGTAGGGAACTAGCCCAGCAGCCTCCCCAAGGAGACACACCTTTAGATCCCGTAACTTTCATCCAGACACTGCCATCAGAGCTCCGTCGCAGTGTTCTTGAAGACATGGAGGACAGCGTGTTGGCTGTCATGCCTCCAGACATTGCTGCTGAAGCTGCTGCATTACGTAGAGAGCAAGAGGCACGTCAGAGACAACTGATGCATGAAAGGCTTTTTGGTCATAGTTCATCTTCAGCCCTCTCAGCCATCTTGCGCTCACCGGCCTTCACTAGCCGGTTAGGAAGCAATCGTGGCGTCCAGTACACCCGACTGGCTGTGCAGAGAGGAGGGACATTTCAGATGGGTGGAGGAACAAACCACAGGTATAATAACAGTGATCTAATTTTTTGAAATGTTTTCCTTTTTAAATAAAATGTCGGTTTGGCATTTAGGAAATCTTACAGAAGTTTTGACAGGTGACATACTGTTACTACTTTTTCTTCAGACCATCCAGTTCAAGTGTCGACTCCCTGTTGCGCCTGCGTGGACGATTGCTTCTGGACCACGAGGCTTTGTCCTGCCTGCTGGTTTTGCTGTTTGTGGATGAACCGAAACTCAACACCAGCCGTTTGCACCGTGTGCTCAGGAACCTCTGCTACCATTCTCAGACACGTGGGTGGGTCATTCGCAGCCTGTTGTCAATACTCCAACGAAGCAGTGAGAGTGAGGTATGCGTGGAGACCTCACGTCTAGAGGACTCTCGCGGCAAGAGGACCAGCCAGGGAAGCTGTGGAGGAAAAGGCACAGCCACCTCGTCCCTCTCCTCATCTTCATCTTCTTCTTCTTCTTCTTCATCCCCAGCTTCCTCCTTAGAGTTATTGAACAGGGTGGAGTCTCGCAGTTCCAGTCAGCTTTCCTGGCTCTCTGTTTCTATGGATGCAGCATTGGGTTGCCGAACAAACATTTTCCAGATTCAGCGAGCATCAGGTAGGAAGCACGCTGACAGGCATTCAGCTGGAGGCTCTTCAAGTTCTGGGACATTGGGAGGTGTGTCAGCGGGTGCAACGAGTGTCACATGTGCTGGAGGTGGAGGCTCCACTGTTCACATCCACCCACAAGCTGCTCCAGTGGTCTGTCGACATGTGCTGGACACACTTATTCAGCTAGCCAAGGTGAGGGTTTAGCTATATTGATCTAAATCTTTGTCCATTCTGTGTTCTAAGACTTGAAATGAAGTTGGTTACGCAAGTTATTCAGTGTCCTTTTGTTTTTTCTTTTCTTCTGTAGGTGTTCCCCAGCCACTTCACGCAGCAGCGTTGTAAGGACTTGTCAGCTTCGTCTTCTGACCTAGACTCTCGTCTTTGTTCAGGCTCCTCAGGAGGAGGGGGTGGAGGTGGAGGCTCTAGGTCAGGGTCACAGTCTCAGACCAACCCTAATGTCTCCAACACCCAGAACTCCCTGGGGTCTACTGCCTCTACCCTCCAGTCTCTAGGAATCTCCACCGATTTTTGGGACCTACTGGTCAAGCTTGACAACATGAATGTCAGCCGTAAGGGCAAAGCCTCAATGAAGACGGTGCCTCTAGGTGGAAGTGCAGAGGCAGAGGGAGCCCAGTTCAGCTTGGAGACCTCTCCTCTAGGCCAGCTGATGAACATGTTGTCCCACCCTGTGATCAGACGGAGCTCCTTGCTCACTGAAAAGCTGCTGCGCCTGCTCTCCCTCATATCCATTGCCCTCCCTGACAACAAGGCCACAGAGGTGCCTGCTGGACACCCAACTCCACAGGCTCCTAACCCCAACACGGCAACCAGCTCAGGAGCCACAGCCTCAGTCACAACACAAGGCACCGCCGCAGTGGGCGCTATGCAGTCCACTGTGGCAGGCCCAGGGGCTTCTGTAGGAGCTGTAGCCCAGGGTACATCCTCAGGGACAAGTATAGCAACCTCTCAGACATCCTCTACAACAATCTCTATACCCACGTCCACTGGAACAATCTCTACAGGTAGTGGTACTTTATTCCTGAATAAAATGTGATCAAATCTTACATTTAAATCTTACAATGCAAGAGATTTTATTAGAAAATGATCATTTTTATTAATGAAAATGTTTTTGTTTTTTTTTTTCAAAACAGGAAAACAGAGGGGTGCTGTTAGCAATACAGAGAGTGAAAAGTTGGCTTCCACTGGACTGACAGAAAAACAGCTTCAACTGTCTGTGGAGGTATGATGAAATGATTTAAAGAAATGTTGAGGGGTTTTCCAAGATATTTCTCTGAATAACTTCTAAGGGTCAATTAAGGCAAGCTTGTTGGTAAACGGAGTTAAGTTGAAGTCGGGATACATTTAGTTTTTGGGCTCAAAACTAAAATTCAGTAATATTTTGCATTAAGTAGCTCTAGATCATCAGGCATTTCAGTTTTTGAGGCAAGGACTTCAGATATTGAAAACACATTTTTCTTTTAATATCCTGTTAGTGGAAGAGTTGCCTGATGTTTGCGATTCTCTCGTGGCAGAGACACAAATGTTAAAACACATTTTAGGATGTTGTTTAAAAAAAAAAAAAGCCTGTCTTCTTTTTTCACAGTCTACAGTAAATTCTTCAGTAAAAATGTGTTTTAAGAAGTAACAAAAGTGCAGTGGTTTGTCTGTTAAACACTATTAGGGAAAAATAAAATGCTGGACTCCCAGATAAATTAACCAGACTACTTTGAGAATGTTGACTGTGTTTTCTTCATCCAGAATTAAGAGTAGATTATTATGGCTGGATAATATTACTTTATGTGAGGAGGGGGGAAAAATCAGAGCAGAAAAGGGTTTTTTTTGTTTGTTTTTTTTAAGTCAGATTACATAAAAAATTTAAAAAACAACAACTCTCAACTCCTTTCTTGTGACCTTTGTGCCAAAGGTTTCTTGGCATAATCGGTGTTTGGGTAAATGGGTGAATGAGGCAAGTTGTGTAAAGCGCTTTGAGTGCTCAGAGTAGAAAGTGCTATATAAGAACCAGTCCATTTACCAAATATATTTGTAAGCAGCCATCAAGGAAGTTTTAGTGCTGTCCTTGGGTGTTAGTGCTGGCCAAGATGTTCAAGTAGGCCAGGGAACTATACACAGCAATCGCACTTGTCAAATACATGCTTGGCTGCAGTACGGACAGATCACCTCATCTGGTTACGCCCTTATTGGTAGCTTTTTGTGTTTAGGAGCATAAACAGCAGCTTGTTCATGACAGTGTGTTCTTGGAACCTGGATTCATGCAGAAGTAATGCAGCATAACATGTGTCGATAGTTTTAGGAAATTGTCTTACTGCTTGTTCATAATGATCTCATTTGTTAAGATGTCTTTAAGTCTTTATATATTTTTCTGTTCTTTGTTTTCAACATTTATTTTTGCAATGATGTGTTTTCACAAACGATTCTTTTCCTCTGCGAAAGGTGTTGACATCTCACTCGTGTTCAGAGGAAGGTCTGGAAGATGCAGCTAACATTCTGCTGCAGCTTTCTAGAGGAGATGCTTCCACCAGAGACACTGTACTCAGACTGCTGCTTAGCGGCGCAAGACATCTCGGATACACTCTTTGCAAACAGATCGGTAGGTTTTGGGGAAGAGCGTAGGTGCCAGTTCATATTCCTGTTTTCAGTTCAGTGCAGTTTTTTTTTCTTTACAAACTTTTGGAACATTTTTTTTTTTTTTTTTCTTTTTTTTTTTAAAGGGACATTACTGGCCGAGCTTAGAGAGTACAATTTGGAGCAGCAGAGACGGGCACAAGCTGATTCACATTCCCCTGACGCACCTCCCGAGGATTCCTCCATATCAGCTAGACTGAAGGGCAAGATGACAAGCAGGTTAGCTCATGACAATTCTCATCGGTCAGTGGCATTATTTTGTCAGCATAGATGACTGGCAGATTAGAAAAAAAATATACTCATTAAATTTGCATCGTAATGATGACTATAAACTCCTATGCCTTGTATGTGTCTGTTGATTGGGACACAGGTTTGACGGGTCAGAGAGTGTGGTGATTGTTGCGGCACAGAAGCGCACTCTTGGGGGACGTGAACTGCAGCTTCCTTGTATGAGCTCACTAACATCCAAGACATCAACACAGAAGTTTTTCTTGCGAGTGCTGCAGGTTATCATCCAGCTCCGTGAGGACACAAGGCGCGCCAACAAGAAGGCCAAACAGACAGGGCGCTTGGGTAAAAAACATGCTACATATACAGTGCTTTCTTGGTTTTTGTGTACAATATAGTCATCATGTCTCAATGATTAAAACCCCTTTCTTCCATTTGTGACTGGCAAGGCTCCACCAGTTTGGGCTCAGCAAGCAGCATCCAGGCTGCGGTGCGTCAGCTGGAGGCCGAGGCTGATGCCATCATCCAGATGGTGAGAGAGGGGCAACGGGCACGTCGGCTGCAACAGGCCCCCCCACCCACCGCCCCTTCTGCCTCTGCCGCCGTCGCTGCCGGATCCTCAATGGCTGCCCCACATCCTCCTGCTGGGGCTGCTGCCCCTGTTGGCACGGCTGCTGCTGCCACGGTTAGCATGGGCTCCACTGACAGCAGGCATTCTTACTCACACAGTCAATCATCATTTTAATGAAAAGTCATCATTGACTATGCGGTGTGACCTTCACAGTGAATTTATTCATACTTGGTGTGGTGGTCATCAAGATACATACTATTAGTCATTTGCCTTGAATTTGCCTGTTTTGGATTTGGACATTTTAATCTATTAGCCAACCCATTAATTATATTGCACATGCCTTTAAAAAGTAGGAAACTCCAATTCTAACCTTTGTATTGGATTTAATTATTTGTAAACACATTTTACATTCACCCTATAGTTTGCTACTTCAAGTAATTTATGCATTGTGACATCTGCTTTGCTCCAACAGAGAGACAGATGGGCCAGTGATTCATTGCACTCTTTATCATTCTTTGCATTGATGTAGTCTAGTTTTGATGGTGCCTAGATGTGAATGTGCTGCCTGCTCCAAATGGTTTGATTTGTTTCACTGAAGTCGTCTGTTTGCTGGCTGATGTTGCTTCATGCTTTTGGCCCACCCTCCCCTTCCTCCCGCCCTCCTTTCCTTCCTTACTTGCTGTGTCAGTGGATCATGGGAATGTCATTTTGCATGACAGTCTCAGTCAAGATTGAACACTATTAGGGATGCTCTGATGTTCTTGGCCAATACTGTATCAAAAACAGACTGGATGAGTGTATTCTGTATATACTATTTAATTTTCAGCCTATTAAAAATGTAACCATAAATGTACCTAAATTTGTTACACAAAACAGATAAATATTAGTCACTGCTCTATTGGCCAATAGCTCAGTTTCAGTAAACAAGATGATTATTGGCAAATAAATCTGTGCATCCCTAATTATTTCCAAACAAGCCATCATGTCAATCATTATTTTGTTTTGTTTTTTCCCCCTGTTGTTCACATTCTGTTTCTGCCTCTGGTTCTGCCTGGTTTATTTTCTGTAGTCTGAAGGCCAGTCGGTTTCAGAATCCCAGTCAGCACAGAGAGATGATTCTCCAATGGATGTGGACCAGCCGTCTCCTCTAGAGCAAGACCCTGCACCTCTGGGTATGACTCACAAGCATCCTGTTAATTATACCTTAAAACACTCTCTGCTTTACTGTGATTTTTAACAAGCAGCTGCAATACAGATAAATACGTTTTTAATCACAGACTAGAGAGCAGTCTTGTTAACAGTCAAAATGAAATGTACATGACAGCTGACAGCAACGTTGATGCAATGATTCGGTCTATACTGTAACTTTATTAGATGAAGAAGGAAATGGTCAATCAGAGAGTGAAGAGAGACTTCCAGATCTCCCTCTGCTCAGTGAGCAGCTGTTGTTGGATGAATTATGGGATATGCTCGGGGAGTGTCTGAAAGAACTAGAGGAATCACATGACCAGCATGCCGTCCTGGGTAGGTGGAAATTCAGAAATGTACTTACTGTGATTTTTATATTCTACTAATTGCTATCAGGGATTAAGTAATATGTTCTCCTAATGCTGTTTTCCCAGTTCTCCAGCCTGCTGTGGAGGCATTCTTTCTAGTCCATGCCACAGAGCGAGAGAGCAAACCTCCTGTGAGGGATACGCGGGAGAGCCAGCTTTCTCACATCAAAGATGAACCTCCACCACTGTCTCCAGCACCTCTTACACCTGCCACACCTTCATCTCTAGACCCATTCTTTTCCAGGGAACCATCCTCCATGCACATCTCTTCAAATCTGCCACCAGACACTCAGAAGTTTCTCCGCTTTGCTGGTAAGCCTAAAATATTCAAATAAGGAGAATGATAAAGCTTTGTTTTAGTTTTCTTTTTTTTCTTTCTGGCTCTTGACGAAGGCGGTCACACTTTTCTCCTCTCCTCCTCTCCCTTAGCTTCCCTGCTTAGCCTCTTGTGTCCTTGTCTAGTCTCGTGGTTTTTTTGTATTACTTTCACTGGAATGCTCTCACAGTCTGTTCTTTAAAACCTACAAGAGGAATTATGGATTTGATCAACTGGTCCCTGAATGCAATTGACACCCTTTTCTCAACGAGAAGCCTGGGCTCGGGTGAGCCTGAGTGTCCTGGAGGGACTTTCCGTGCCGGATACACGATGGACGGGTGGCATAACTGGAGGGTCGTGTGCCTGGCGGGACTGTCGATCGAAGACGCTGAAGATATCTACCTATTCGGAACCATGATAACAGGGTTCTTGCTGATTGGAGCTGGCTTGGCCCTGACTTATCGAAGAATTAAGAAAGCGGAACCAGCTGTTCAAACCCCCACAAGGCTGCCCGCTGGGATTGAAACGATGGGACGAGGCGTGAGTTCTCAAAATGGGCTCATTGAGTGCAGCACAGATAAGATCTTGGAGAAGCTTGTGGCTGCCGTGAACACTCAGAGCTCTTATTCTGAGCGCAAATTGGATCACATCTTGGAGAAGCTCACTGCGGTCGAGTTCTCAGAATCGGCTCTTTGAGCACGAGAACGACAACATCACAGAGCGTAATTTTGATAAAATCATGGAGAAGCTCGCAGCTCTCCAACGGAAGATTGAGAGACCAGTGTCGGACTGTTAGAACTGCTTTGAAATTCATACGAGTTGTTCGCACTAAAGTAAAAACCACCATCACTTCATGCAGATACCACTTAGGCGCCAGCTGTGATCTCAAGGCTAGAGCTGAACAAAAACACCCTGATAACAGTCTGTGCTTAGACTGTTCTTCCTATCCTACGCAAGGCCACCTGGGTTGGCTGGAAGACACTCATCCCCCCTCCCCCTCCAAACGCCTTCGACGCTTATTCCCTTCCGATGCAGATGGTGGATCAAGGAGACCAGCGCATAGGCTGCAGGCCCGGATGCACTGTCTACACTGGCTGTCTCTCACCCTTTACCCATCCTTGTTGCTTGTCATGTGTTTCTTTGGTGTATTAAGAGTTTTTCATGTGCAGAGGTGGGGTTTTTTTTTCTGTTCTCAAACTGATCTCTTGGAATTCAGTCTGGGGGGGTATTTTTTTTTCTCCTTATCTTTCCTCATGTTGTGCATTTTCCATTGTTATACCTCTCTGACCTGTCTTCCCCATGTGATGTTTTTGTGTAATGTATGTATGGTCAGAGGGTAAGATGGCGCCGCCATTGCGCTGGCAATGGTCGGCAGCCTTAACATGAAATTTGCCACTCGTGGGACTAATAAAGGTATCTTATCTTATGGTATATGTTCTAATGGGAGTCCTTACTCTTTATTTCTAGAAACTCACCGCACAGTACTTAATCAGATCCTGCGGCAGTCAACCACTCACTTGGCCGATGGACCTTTTGCAGTACTGGTTGACTACATACGCATCCTAGACTTTGATGTTAAGAGGAAGTAAGGAGAATTATCTTCAGCTTAAATTTTGTACTTTGAAGTGTTCCTTTTTTTCCATCGTTGACATGCTGGAATTTTTATTTATCTCTGTAGGTACTTCCGCCAGGAATTGGAGCGGCTGGATGAAGGCCTGAGGAAGGAGGACATGGCAGTACATGTGAGGAGAGATCATGTGTTTGAGGACTCGTACAGGGAGCTGCATCGTAAGAGCCCAGAGGACATGAAGAACAGGCTGTAAGGCTTCATTGCTCTTTCTGTCTATCTGCATGTCTCCTCAATTCAAACCCACTCAACTTGATCCACTCACCTTCCCTTACAGGTACATTGTTTTTGAAGGGGAGGAGGGTCAGGATGCTGGTGGCCTGCTGAGGGAATGGTACATGATCATCTCCCGGGAGATGTTCAACCCAATGTATGCCCTGTTCCGCACTTCACCAGGGGATCGTGTCACCTATACCATCAACCCATCATCGCACTGCAACCCCAACCATCTCAGCTACTTTAAGTTTGTGGGTCGTGTTGTGGCTAAGGCAGTCTATGATAATCGGTTACTGGAGTGCTACTTCACCCGCAGCTTCTACAAGCACATCTTGGGCAAGAGCGTCAGGTATTTGAGCTACTAGCATTTAAACCCAAGTGACCTAATTGTCGACACGTTGCACCAGTTAGTGTAATGATCTCAACAAACCCATGCCTAGTTAAATACAACACTAAATGTTGTGGCAACCGGAGAACCAGTCAGCAATAATATGATTACATTTCTGTGATATTCCTAGGTATACAGACATGGAAAGCGAGGATTACCCATTCTTTCAGGGCTTGGTTTACCTGTTGGAAAATGATGTTTCCACCCTGGGCTATGAGCTGACATTCAGCACAGAGGTTGGTGTCTATTCTTTATGTATTTTTTTCTGTTTGATGGAATTTAATATGTTCCTTAAAGGTTCGAAGTTCTCATAAAAGTGCTGTTAAGGTTTAATTACCTGAACCCTTAAAAATGCTGCTGCTATCTAGGGCAATGTTTTTGACTGTCTTTGACTGTATGTGTAGGTCCAGGAGTTTGGGGTATGTGAAGTCAGAGACCTTAAACCAAATGGAGCCAATATTTTGGTCACAGAGGAAAACAAAAAGGAGTATGTGCACCTGGTGTGCCAGATGAAGATGACAGGTGAGTTTTTTCTTAATACTAATGCTGCATCAGTGAAATTAAATGCTAAAATAATTGGTGTAGGCAAAAACAATAAGTCATCAGCAGATGCCATTTTATTGCCATGTTAAACCAGCATATAATGCAATCTAAATGATGCCACTAGGTGGCAGCACTGCAGCAGCATTAAAGATGCAAAGTTGAGCTACAACCATACATTATTGAGAGATGCTTTGAATTTTCAGGTGCTTAACTGAAAAATAAACAAATTCTCACTCACTAGGTGCAATCCGCAAGCAACTCGCAGCCTTTCTTGAGGGTTTCTACGAGATCATCCCCAAGAGACTGATCTCCATCTTCACTGAGCAGGAGCTGGAACTGCTCATTTCTGGCCTGCCAGCTATTGACATCGATGACCTCAAGGCTAACACTGAATATCACAAGTACCAGTCCAGCTCAATTCAGGTAGGGATGAGGAAATGTTTGCAGTGTTTTTAACTGTTTGGTAAGATATGTGCACGATTCCTCCTGGAGGACTTAACAAATACACTAGCATGCAGCTGAACAGCGAATACTATTTATTTTTTTTGTTAATATGATGCAGCTTGAACTTAAGTTTCCAGCTGCAGAAGTGATGCAGACACATTTGATTCGATAAAGCGTTTCATTTGAACTTTCACACATAGCGCTGAATATGATTTGGGAATATTGAAAAGCCTTATAAATTATCTTAAAATGTTTCTTGACCACAAGACACTTGCATATTGCTTAAGAATCACATTTTCTTACTATAACTGAAACAGAAATGTATGTTTGTAACTCGGATAAATTTTTTTTCTTTCTCTCCTTTAGATTCAATGGTTCTGGAGGGCCTTGCGGTCATTTGATCAAGCAGACCGGGCCAAGTTCCTGCAGTTTGTCACTGGCACATCCAAGGTTCCCCTCCAGGGTTTTGCAGCTTTGGAAGGCATGAACGGCATCCAGAAGTTCCAGATCCACCGTGATGATCGATCCACTGACCGCCTGCCATCTGCTCACACTTGGTGAGCATGTTGAAAGTTGATATGGCACAAATATTTGTAGATGGTTCAAAAGAGCAAAACTTTAAAACTGTAATGTTTTGTTTTTCATCCTCAGCTTTAACCAGCTGGACCTTCCAGCCTACGAGAGCTACGAGAAGCTGAGACATATGCTGCTGTTGGCCATTCAGGAATGCTCCGAGGGATTCGGACTGGCTTAAACTCTGAGACTCTTAACACACAGACATGCATACACTTAATTTTAGGTTTGCCTACTCCTTACACATTCACATTGATAACCTTTGAACGCACACACATGCACACACCAACATAGACATTACTGGATTACTTGTTGAATGGCCTAGACTTGCTGGTTTCTATTCCACATAAAACAGATAAAACCAGCAAGTGAAATAGACTGATTGACATTGCGTACAACACAGAGAGCCTCATTCTGACACCGTTGTGTCTCCCTTCCCAATTTAATGGCAAATGCAAGAGGGGATTCAAAGGATAAAACATGGACTAATATAAGAGATGTTTTCTTCATTTAGTTTGATTTCTCTGTACAAAAGGTTTGGGAGTTTATTATGTTCAATCTTTTTTGTTCTCTGGCTGTGTAAAAAACAAAAAACAAAAAAAAGATTGTTTGAACAGGATGGTTATAAAACCTTTGGGGAAAAAATGTTGGTGGTTTCCTGTTGCAAATTTGTGACCTCACAAGCTTTGATGACGGGGAACATTTTTATGAGGGGTATATGAACAACTTGAAAAGTTTTGGAGCTATTCACAAAAATGCACTTTTCAAAGTTTTGTGGCATTTTTAGGGATGGTACAAAAATGAAGAGAAAACCTGAAGGAGATTTAAAAAAGAAAAGAAAAAAAAACATTAACCACATAAACTCTAGAGTATTTTTGGCTATTAAATCGCTGACCCAGCCTTGAGCCTTTGAATCAGAGTGGAATAACTACATGAATAAATGCATAAAAATGCGTTCATTGTCTCTTTTAACAGTGTTTTAACCACTATTTGCAGCAAATTAATTCCATCAAAGATGTCTCTATTCATAATTCTACTTAGCAGTTGAACAAACACAAAAAAAATTGTTGCCAGTCCGACACTCTAGTTTGTGTAGCACGAGTACCAAATTGAACCCTTGCAATGCTACGAATCAGACTGACTGTTGGGAAAAAAAAAATCACTTAAACATGTAATAACTGATGCCATCGTGAGCAGAGTGCCTGCTGGGTAAAGGGATCAGTTGGAACCAGAAGAGGAGCCCAGCTTGACCCAGTTTGGCCTCCATTCTCAAACCTGTGTGTGGTTTTCATTACTGATGAAAGAGAGAGACAACAAAACGATGGTATACACACATTTTCACCTTCACTGTCAGATTGCCACCTTTCCTTGGTTTTAACCAACCTGAAAACGTGATCGACTTGTGTGTTCAGTTTTGAAGTCAACCTGACCATTGTTGGTCCTTTATCTTGTCGTTTTGCATCATCACAGAGTTTATTTAGGTTTGTCGTTACTTAAATGGGTTGTGTAGTCTAAACAAAACAAATCTGTTATAAGTTTAACTCTCATCGTCATTGCATGGTCATATTTAGTATGAGTACAAGGAAACTGTAGTCCTCTCCCACATCGGTGCTGAAATAAGACAAGCAAAACACAATTTCTGGAGTCTAGCAGCTTTGGTCGTTTAACAGTTAAACGTGTTGACATACCACATAGCAAAAAAACACAATGGGCACAAATTGTGTAAGTTTTTCTTTTTAGTTTAGACCATTTCAAACCACAGGCTACCCAGAAACCAAGTGTGTGAATTGACTCAAGTCCAAAATATTACTGGAAACCAGACCGCATCACCACAGCTGGACAGAGAACTGTACACCAACACTTAATCTCGAGCCTTTCTGCTCTCTGTGTGCTACTCACATGTTTTCATTTGTTTTCTTATTGTCTTACCTCAGAACCCCCCCCCCCCCCCTCCAAAAAACCCTCCCAAAAACTGATATTACACTGAAGTAAAAGTTATGGTAAACGATACTGTTGATGATTTAGTAAGAAAACTTAAAAATGATTCAGTAGCTTGAATAACTGTTTAGCTTGGATTAATTTGACTTGTCAGTCTCTGATTATTGTGGAGGGATTTTGGCCCACTTTGAAAAATTGCTTCGCTTCTTGTACAGCCATTCATTCATTCATGTACAGCTCTCTTGAGGTACTTTCACAGCATTTCAGTCTGGATTCACTGAACCACTGCAACACCTTGAGTCTGTTTTTTATTTCATTTCCTCTCCCTCACAGTCATTACGTTGTAGGTATGCTACAGTGCTTCGGATCACTCTCATGTTCTGAACCATTATGGGCCACGCTTTAGCTGTCAGGTGGCCTCACGTTTGACTCTGGAACACTTTAATATTCATCAGAGTTCATTGATAACTTGGTGACTATAAGGCTCTCCAGGTCCTGTGTGCCATCACCCCTCTACCACGGTGCTGACACCAGGTATGATGTGCTGATATGCTGGGTTTGGCTCTGTGCATTTCAGAGGTTTTGGGGTTTCTTTAGATGCAACTTTGCAAACCTAAACCGTCCGGTGACAACTTTCTCTTAGCAGCCCTTCAGTCTTTTCGTAATTGTACTGTCATAAGCTTTTAATATTTAACACACTCACTGAGGCCTGTGGAATCTGAGGTGAAGCTCTTGGGCTGGGAGATAAAAAGATTGGGGCATTGTTTCAACACCCAACTGAAAGCTCACGAATAGCAAACTGCAAACATGTCTTTTAGAGATGCTCACGATCTCTTATTCTAGTGCAACATCTGGCTACTGTTTAGCCTCTTAAATCCTATGGCAGCAGTAAGGATGCACAGAGTCCTGTGAATACTTTTCTTTTCACTTGACTGTCCCTTTTTGTTTTAACAGCCGCACATCACTCTGAATTACCAAAGTTTAAACTTGTGATATTTGCTCTGGTGCTTTGTGCTATTTTGTTTTGTTTTGTTTTTTTACTTTTGTTTGGGTTTTTCTTAAAGTCAATTTTTTTCACAATGCTGAACAAGAAGAACAAAATCGGATGTCTCATTTCGTGTTTACGAGGACATCGTGCCAAATACTCAGTCGCTGGAACAGAGCAGCATCTGGTCAGTCTGTTTTTTCTAAATATGTTCTAGTGCTTGTAATTTCCTGTCATTCCCATTATCTTCTGCTTTTCTAGGATAATTCATGCCTTGAACCACACACTTATTCAAGACCTTTGAACTCATGGACTTTTCATTCTTAACTCTTAAGAATAACATCTTAACATCCCCAAGTTCCCTTCTTCTCCACAGTTTTTGTCACATCCACATTTTAGGCTTAAAAATATGTGGTTAAATATTCCTTGTAACACCCTGTTATTAATTCAAAAGAGAAATAATCTAATATCACCATTTACTTTCAGAAAACTTTTTAGTCACAGTACCAGCGTGTTTAAGAATATTATAAAAGTGTTCCCCCCCAATGTGGCTGAATTTCAACAATTCTGCAGAGATGAGCCAAAATTCATCCACAGCAAAGCAAAAGACTCATTGCCAGATGTCCCAAACACTTGATTACAGTTGTTGCTGCTAAGCATGGCCCAGCCAGTTTTTCCCCCTTAATAATAAAAACCTTAATTCAGAAACTTCATTTTGTGTTTAATTGTCATTTTTGTCTAATATTTAAATTTCTTTGATCTGAAACATTTACCAGCTTAACACAAACATACCAAAAATAGGAAATCAGGAAGGGGGCAACACTTTTTCACACCACAGTATCTTGTTCTGCTTCCTTGGGGTTCCCTGCTGCTCCTCTAAACCCCTCGCATGTCTGCACCTGTCGTTCCCTCCATTTCTCTCAGTAATCCCCTGTGTATCCACCTTCTTTTCACTGCTCTCACACGCCAAATTTGTTCCACTTCAGGACTCCTACAACACCAGAAATCGAATTGAACCCACCCACCAATGTTTCTTTGACCCTCCCCCCACCTCAGCTCCCGCCACAAACCTGCACACGAGTGGTAGAATCGTAAGCGTCCATGTCTGATTTGGTGCGTGCTGAGGCGTGATAAATGAAATTACAGTGCTGTCATGCAGGGATTTCAGAGCCCCGCAGTAAGACCTGGTTTTACAGTACAATGGCCGGCCACATCTCCTGCATGTATGAAACACAGATGCCATTTTCCATTTGCCACACTTGATTCACATTCTGTAAGCATCTGTTGCTTTGTTAAGGCTTTGGTTTCCAATTAAATGGTGGGAAACTAATTAATGCTTTCAGGGAATTTGCCTGGCAGAAGATTTCAGTGGGCTAACTTCTCTGCTAACCGGGGGGATATTTGATTTTTCTTGAAGAAAAGATGTTGCACCTCTGGCTCAATATGTTTCCCGTAAGCGTATATTAGGGATGAAGATGTCAGCAGTGCTGCCAAATGAGCTGTTGCAATGCATTGCGCCGGCACCTCCACTGGGTGGGGATGATTAGACTGTGCAAGACTGAACAAGGTGTTGCCTGTTCTCCATGTCGGTGCATTTTGTTTTATTTCCATTTCATGCTCTGGAAGTGATTTAGGGGTGACTGTTGTGAGAGTTTAAAGTGTGTGTGTGTGTGTGTGGTGTGTGTGGGGGGGGGGGGAGCATCTGGTGCTGCCAGTCTGCAGTATGGCAAATTCAAATTTCACAGTTCTATGTTGCACTTTGAGAAACAAAATACCCTGTGATTGTTTAAAAAGACAGCAAAAGACCCCAACAAACTACATCATGTGTTGACTGTTTTAAGAAAATAAACTTTAAGTTAAAGCACGTCAAAAGAAAAAGTGCTCCCTCCTCATCAGTGATAGTGGAGCTGAGGAGGAAATGAATGCCAATGGAGTTCATTAACGATGTCTGTGTATGAGCCAGAAAGCTCTCAGCCTAATTCATTTTACTGCTGTGGAATAAATCACAATATTTCTGCTCTCACAGATAAAAGGTTTTCTTTCAGTGCTGAGCCCAAACGGGCAGCGGGACAAAATCAGTTCATTAGAGTAATTGGTTTAACGTTTCTAATTACCTAGAGATATTTATACTAAAGAAAACTCAAGACGGTGCATAACCCTTTCTTTGCAGAATTAATCAGCCATTTATTTCCAAATCAAGGGTTTGATGATACTCTGAGGTGCCACAAGGAAAAGCGAGGCTTGAATATTCATAATCAATAAACTCTGGCTTTGTTTGCAGTGTGAACACTGTGCTAACAGCTCACCATTAAGTTGTGCATTAATCACTGGGTAGGTGTTCCAATTGCAAAGTATTCCAATAGAAAGTTTTAAATTGAGAAAAATTACTTTCTTTTTTGTCATGTTTATCTCTACGTTCTGAACTTCTTCCAGCTGGTGATGGGAACACTGTGTACCAAATGTGCGGATGAAGGAGAAGCTTGACATATCAAGGAGGACAGGAGCAGTCCTCAGTTTTGACAGCAGTGCAGCGGGTTGGGGAGGCTGTTATGTGCTGTTGTTGAATGTGTCGGCATTGTCATCACCTCCTGATTAGGCTGCTATCTCTGCTCTGCCTCTGAGGACAACGTCTGCAGAGAGCTGCAAAAAGTGAGTGTGTATTTCAGGCAGATGAGCTGAACTCCATGTAGTGACAAATCTTTGTGCTTCTGTTTGTGAAGCAGAGGGAGACTGGAGACGAGGAAGAGGAGGAATTAAAAAAACAAAAACGTTGGGCTCAGGTGGGCGTACATAGGCTGGCTTTGGGTCACAGAAATGAGCACAGCGCAGTGACTGCACAGTCCAGACCCAAACCAGAAGTGACAGTCTGTCTACTGTAAAGGTCATAGTCTTTATTACCTCTGTGGTCGCTATCGCTCTACGCACATCTGCGACCACCTCCCCTTCAAGCTTCTCCCTCACCTCCCCTCAGGGGCACAGCAGTAGGCACCTTGTGGCATTTTAGAGAAGCCAAGCCACCGTGTGAAATTCAGCCCTGCTACATTACTGATCACGTAGTGAAGTAATTTTACTGAGCCACAGAGAGACATGTGCCACGCAGAAGGCAAAGACTGCGGGATGATTTAACGGCACCACATAAAACCTGCGTATTTATCTTCAAATAAGGCACAGAAACCTTATCAGTGAATAAGCTCCATGTCTTTGTGGGACTTTTTTCCATCTCTACTATATTACATTAGACTTAAAAATGCAAATGATTAGATGATGCAACTCCCACATGGTCAGTAGTAATACAAGATCAAGATGGTAAAGGGTCGTTTCTATTTTTGAGGTTTGGGAGGGAAGCCTTTGAAGTGAATGACTGTAAACAAACATCACAGTGATTCCTTTGCTTTAACAACACAGCACGCAGCAACAAGTTCTATGCAAACGCCTCAATTTGAATATCAATGACATGAATTTGAGTATACATAAGCTGCAATTGACCATTTCTGATCTGACTGCCTGGCCTCGATTTCTGGTACCAATGTCTTATCTGTATCTGTAGTGGTGGTCTAACCTTTGGTGTACCACATCTGGTTTGTCTGAAGCTATTTACATTTAGTTAACATGCATAATGAGATGGATTCTGATGAGTGGAGCGCCGGTCATATCTAGCAGCCATACCACTGCAAGCATGGGCGGAAACTAAATCAGAGTCATTTCCCCTCAATTACTGAATGATTAACGCCAGGTCAGAGACGACCAGCTGACCTTCTGGCCACATAATGACTTTACATGGATCAATGGATCTCCAAAAACCAGACACACCAGCAACCCAAGAACTGTGTAGTCAAAATCTCAGGGAATGAGAGTTGGTGAAACCTGCTCTGACTGCTCACTTCTCACTCTTGGTTTGTCTTTTGTTTTATTACTTTTGTTACCTGTCACCTTTCTCCATTTTTTCCTCCTTTATAAAATTGTCACATTGCCCCCCCCGTCTCTTTCTTTTTCCCAGCGCTGGCAGTACTGTTGACTCACTGCTATTTTCCTTTGCGTGTCAATGTGTTTAAAACATTTTTCTGTCACTCTCTGCGGCTTTTCCATGAATTTCCTCAATATTTTCTACTTGATTTAACTTCCTGTCAACCATGAACTCCTCTGTACTCTAGAGTCAGATTTGAGGCCATCTGTCTGACAGCTACATCCTGGCCCTAACTGGGTCATGCCACTGGACAATGATCCCAGCAAAACAGCAAGAAAACAAGTGTTGCAATGGCCCAGTCATAGTTCAGACCTCAACCTTGTAAATCCTTAAGAGAGCCGTAGAAGCGCCTTGAGGCGACTTTTGTTGTGATTTGGCGCTATATAAATAAAATTGAAGAAACTAATAAACTTACAAAGAAACTGCATTGTTCCGAGAGGCATTGACTCATGGGCTGCACTGCTACCGTACTAACAAAATGCAATATGTCACGTGTTGTTCGTGTAGAACCTGGTGAGAGCAAGATGATTTTTAATTATACCCAAAAGATTTTTCATGTGACTGTATATATATTTACATATATATTTAAATATGTTGGATTTAACAGTAGCAACATTAGTTGAAAAAGCTGGGGGAAGGTTAATAAAGGTCTGGAAAGACGTTAACGAACAAAATAAGTTTTTAGGAGTCTGTCAGAGCTAAAGATAGTGAAGGGTTCATCAGTCAGTGAAGAACTAGGGGCAATAGTTCAAGAATTTAAAAACCTTTTTCAACATAAAATAAACTTATTTCATCATCTTACATACAGATTACAATTAAAATGTTCAGAGGATACAGAAATATCTCTGTGCGCGAGGGACAAGGCTGAAACCCCAATTTTCAATGGCTGTGATCTTTAGACCTTCAAATCTCACCATATTTAACTAGAAAATAGAGTTGCAGTGTAAAGATTAGTGCCTGGGCTCAGAAACACCTCTAAAACCCACTGACAGTGATAACTAATCGCTGCATACACATACAGTTGTAGTCAGAAGTATGTATCCAGTCATCATGGGTGTGAATGTCATGGTAATGTTTGTTTAAACATGCTTTAGCACCTCGATCAGATGCTTTTGATCCCCATCGACAAGCTTCTGGCATAATTCTCACTGGATATTTGAACACTCTTCTAGGTAGAGTTTATTTCAATTTCCTGGCTTTTTTTGTCTTCTGATAAAGAAGGTGAAATGCTTCTGTTCACTTGGGCAGCTACAAACTTCAGTCGAGTTTAAAGGTGTCGACTGTGGAGAAGGAGCTTCTTCTATTCTCTGAGGACAGTGACACTGGTGCTCCAGTTTTCACTTCACGGTGAACCTGAGCTTTGGTTGGTTGCAGGGTTGTCTTAAAAATCTTAACCCATCTCCTTCAGTCTCAAGCTAACAGTTTGGGTTTTCTTCTAGGCCTCGGCAAAGGGCTGACACATCAGAATAACTCGTATGTAGGTACAATTGTTTGAACCGATGATCTTGGAATCTGCTTCTTTGGAAATGACTCCACACAGGCCTTCCCAACTTTTGTAAATCTAAAGAAGTTCTTCTTAGATCTTCACTGAGTTTGAAGAACCATCAGCACCACTTTTTAAAAGATTTGATGTGTATACATAAAGTTTTGTGTAGTTCAGAAAATCCCCCCAAAAATTTCCAATTCTTGTGTTTTAAAGTCCTTAAAGATGTTTGCTGTACAATCATTACACGCTGAAAAAAAAAGGTTCAAAGAAAATTACCATGACGTTCATACCCACGATGACTGGAAAGTTCTGAGCACAACTGTATGAAAGCTAAAACTACAACGCAAAGAAAGACACAAGATCTAGAAACAACAAGACTGCCTTCAATGCATCCTTTCACACAGACTGAGGTAAAACGGGAAAACTGTGGACTTTTTTTTTTTGCACATCTCATAAAACCAGATTTTGTATTGACAGTAGAACACAGAAAACATATCAAATGGTTAAACACACATTCTGCGATTTTAAGAGAAACACCAGCTCGTATCTGAATGGGACGGCAGCGACACATCCCACAAAAGTTGGGACAGGAGCAACAAAAGGCTGGAAAAGTAAGAGGCACTAAAAAGTTACAGCCGGAGGAGCATTGTGCAACTAATTGGCTGCTGATGTGTCAAACTGTCTTCAGGCAGCTTGCTGTGATAGACGAGGGATTCAATGCTTTTCGCATGACATTTGGGCTCATTTTACAGAAGATGTTTTAACATGACACAGTGGGAAGATCAATTAAACACGTGCAAATAATAAAGTTTTTTTTAAAAGATTTCCTTTTCCTGTAGAAAAAGGAAAGATGCTTTTGTCAGGGCACATTTAGGATTAAACCTTTAATTATTATCTTATATAGTTATTATTATATATAGAACCATCTGTTTCTTGTATAATTGATATGTGTCTCACTCTTTTTAACTCTATCCTAATTTAACCATGAAGAAAAATGTTTTTTTTAAAGCTTTTTTTGCTTTTCGAGCCAACCAGGAAACACTTTACAGTGTTTGTAGCTTTTTTAAGGACTATCTGTATTTATTTTTCCACCACGCCATCCTTGGTGACACACTATTCTCCTTTTCGTCCCTTAATCTCTTGTTCCCTCCTCCATCTCAGTACCTCTTTTCTCTCTCTCCCTTGCTGAAACTCCACACCCACATTGCAGCCCTTTGCTGTACTGCCCCTGTCTGCTCGCTTCTTTTTAAGCTGATGAAATTGCCCCACCTTCCCCGCTCCCTCACCCTTCTCTGTCTTTTGCTGACTGCGTCTGTTTTTCCTGCAACTCCAGGATTTAACTTGTTCATTCATAACCTTTCCTTCTCCCTCTCTCTCCCATCCTCCTCCTCATATATCATTCCATCTCTCCCGCCAGTCTGCTAGCTGACTCACTTACAGTCAAGTCGGGAGGAAGGAAAATGAGCAGAGAGCTTTTGCAAGGGCAAGTGGGAAGTCTCTCACAGATGAATGGGTTTGAGTGAAGGCCCAGCCAGCGGGTATGAAGAAGTGACAGCTGAGAATAAAAGTCTCCTCACAGATATGTTTATACTGCAAAGGTCGTGGAGGTGATTTTTATTTTATTTCTTCCGTTTGCTCGAGTCTCTTTAACGTGAAACTGCTTTTAGGGAAGTGAAACGATCAGAAAGAGGGAGCAGAGACATCATCCCTATTGATTTACTTGAGTGCAACTTCATACAAGCTGCAAATTTTCCAACATCCTCCACTTGCAACTGCCTCTGGAATATTACTGCACTGGAATTTAGCTGTGGACTAAAAATCACTAATGAACTATAAAGAGAAGAATAATTATGATCCAGCTTTTGGGCTTCTTGTAAAGTTGTTGCATTTTGGCTTATTGGCCTAAGAGTTTTATTCACCGCTTTTCAACATCTGTTTAAAAAAATGTTACCAAACCCAGATTTTCTAAGGTAGCACCGTCATCTCTGCTCCATGTTCTTGTTCAGCCTGTAACCCAGTTTTAGTCTCCACTCCTGGCATCCAACCAAGCCCAGATTTCACTTTGACCTTGCAGCCTTTCTTCAGCCATCCAGCCTCTCCTGGGAATAATGGCTGGGGTTTTCACCTAACTAGCATCATCAATCATTATTCCCATCCTGTCTGCTGCTGTAGCGGCTTTTGTCTGAATGCTTGGCAGATCCTCGGACACCAGCGGCAGATGGGCACGCTGGCACCCTCATGTTGATGAGGAGCACAAAGAGAAACTACAGCAGCTCAGAAACTACTCAGCTACATCCAGAGATGGGCAGTAACGAGTTACAAGTAACGCGTTACTGTAATCTGATTACTTTTTTTCAAGTAACGAGTAAAGTAAGGGATTACTATTGCAAAAACTGTAATTAGATTACGTTACTTTCCCGTAGGAACGCTGCGTTACTGCGTTACTAAAACCGTGATTTTTTTGCGAGAATGTCTCATGACAGTGACGTAAGCGAGTGCGAGGTTCGTGACAACAGCTGTGTGCAGATCAACAATGGATCCTATATCGATTGTGGGAGAGAGTATGAGCGTGCAGCGTTTAAAGCGTGGAAGTACTGACCTTACTTTGAGTTTGATTCCATAAAAAGTGACAAAAACATTAGTGTCCGCTGTGCGTGGGAAGAAAACTTCTTTTTACAGCGGAAAAACCTCTAAACAAGCACCGAGTGCGCAACGACGTGATGGGAAACTCACAGAGAAAGTCGCGGATTCTTCAACTGACCGTGGCACACCTGCACCAGGGTAAACCTCCGCCTACCCCCACTCCTGCTTTACAGGTGAAAATAGAGCAACAGGGCCGCTGAGTCTTTGACTTTATTTATTTTCTGCTGTGTTTTACTTGCATCTATTTGAAAGAGTGAGTGTAAACACACAAAAATATTTTATTTTATGTGCTGGAATGTGCAGAAAATAGGTTTAAATGTTAAACTAATTTCTTCCAGTCAGAGAATATTGCATATAATTAAATTTTTGCTTGATGCATAAAGTTAAAAGATTAAAACTAATAAAACAAGTTAAAAAAAAGACACTTTTCCATTTGATTACATTTTGTATGATGGATTATGCAGAAAAAGTAGAATTGGGCTGAAAGATCTATCGCTTTATCACCTCTTCAGGTTGTAAATCGGGTTTTTAAAAAGTAACTAAGTAACTAAGTAATTAATTACTTTTGAAAATAAGTAATCAGTAAAGTAACAGGATTACTTTTTGGGGGAAGTAATCAGTAATTAGTTACTGATTACTTTTTTCAAGTAACTTGACCAACACTGGCTACATCAATGTTTCTGGAAGGGTCAGTGATTCTGCCAAATGTAGAGTACTGTGAAAAAGTCTTGAGCTGCCCCTCATTTCTTTAAATTTTGCGAGGAAAATGGGAAATACGTGCAGCAATTTTATTGAAACATGCAAATGTACATGTAAATACAGTATATGAGGCAAAAACAGAATTTGTACAATTCTAATGAGCTTGAAAATTAATACTTGGTGTGACCACTTGATCCTCCAACACAGCGTGAATTCTGTTAGCAAAACTTTCTCATAATTATTTAAAGGGATTTCAGTTCTCCGGGCTTCTTGAAGGACATTCAAAGCTCTTCTTTGTTCCGTTGTCTGTCAGGACGATCCCAAACAGCTTCGATGACATTGAGGTCTGGGCCCTGGGGAGATCAATCCATGACTGACAGTGATCCATTGTGTGCTTTACTGTGCATGTATCTGCACTGGCAGTGTGTTTGGGATCAGCTGAAAAATGAAGCTGTTGCCAGTGAGAACTCTTGCTGATGACACTGGTGCACAAACATGAGACATGCAGCTCCAAACCAAGACAGAGCTTCCACCATGTTTTACAGTTGGCGCTAGACACTCACTGTTATAGCTTTTTATAACAAATTGAACCAAAACTCTCATATTTTGGATTAACAACTCCATAATATGTGTTCCTGCTGATTTTCAGTCCAGGTCTTGTGTCATTAGTGTACCTTAGGTCTTCCTCTTTTCCCACTGCCTGGCAGCTCCATATTCACCATACTTTGTCCAGTATATCCAGTATCCCTCCTCTGCACATGTCCAAACCATCTCAGCCTCTGTGACGTTGTCTCAAAAAACACTCAGCCTGAGCTGTCCCGTCTCATTTCTAATCCCGTCCATCCAGGTCATTACCAATGAATTTTAGCATTTTGATTGGAAAATGTGAACATCAAACAAAACTGGGTATGTCATCTGGACCGACCATTTTCCAGTCTTCATCTTCTATATAGCTGCCCTCACTTCCTCCTTACTAATCCTCTGTGCTTCTTGACTCACTCACTGTCCTCCATCCCTCCTCCTCGTCCTCTCATCCTCATTTTCTTTATTCATCAGCTTGTCAGAGTACTCCTTCTATCTTCTATACACACTCTCTTCACTCTTTAGAACATTTCGGTCTCTGCCTTTAATCACTCTCACCTGTTGCACATCCTTTCCAGCCTTCTCTCTTTGTCTAGCGTCAACCTCACATATCCCACTTTGCCCATCTCTCTGTCTCTCTCTTTGATTCACAAAGGGCGAGATGCACTGCAGCATTAGTTTCTCTGGGACTGCTACTTCAAAAACACATGTAAGAGAATTACAAAATAAGTATGTAGTAGTAGAAGTAGTAATGATAATCTTAAAACAGCATGAGGGAAAACATTTAGGCAGCCTGAAGGCAACACATGTTTGAGTTCAGCTAGGGTTGTGAAACTGTGTGAAATTAAGAGGGACAGCTGCTTAAAGGATTGCAACGTTAGGTGTCACCTTTTTATAACGAGCTTGTTGACTTGTGGTTGTACTTTGTATTAGAGGGTCCTCGAGATAAAGAAATGTTAGAAATGTTGTAATGTTCTGTCTGCTTTACACGGAGTCAAGCAGGAGTCCTGCACGATCAACCATGGCACTTCTATAGAATAATTTCATTTATATGGATTATAGCATAAATGTGAGTTTTTAAATGTGAGCTGGGTGGGAAAGAATTATCTTTCCATGGAAAGATAATTCTTTCTTTTTTCAGTGCCAACCCCAGCCTACCCCTTTGTCCCATAATCCTGTGTTCTTTTGCAGGATTAATACACGTTTTTGTTTGTTTAACCTGACTCCTCTGTGTTTGCATTTTGGATCCTCCTTTTGAACGCCTTGCAGCCCTAAAGGGTTTTAGAGAATGAATGGGGATGGAGGAGGTTTTAAAATAGTGCCACTTTATTCAGTGCTTTAAAAGCAAATAAAAGAACATTCAGTTCGACATTCCTTGATTTTTGGATGAGCTGGAGGGGGAACAGAGAAGACTGAAACACAGATTCATGCTAGCAGGATGCAGCAGATAAAAGGACGTAAAATAAAAGACCTGCTTTATCACGTGCGGCAGATGATCATCAACTATCATCACCAAGTTATCTTGGCCCCGACAACAAGCACATCCACACAGCCCCTGAATTACCCAACAATGAAGCCTCGAATCAGGACCTCTTCCCCCAAACTCAAATAAGAAATGGCAGATATTCCTGACACATTTTTATTCACCGGCGTTATGTAACATTCATCTCAGCTGTGCCAGCGATTACTCTATAATGAACTGAAGTCCAGTGAAATTCTTAATAGTGCAATGAATTAAAAGAGCTTATGAAAGTTGAGCTCAGTGGAGCGTAGAGATTACAAACACAAAACCTCATATGGACGTTATTTCACCCTGTAGTCTATTAGCCTCTGAAACGGTGCAGGGAGAACAAGTGCTGGAGAGCCATAGGCTATTTCCTCTATTATTATTATGCCTGGCACTGCCCAGGTGAATACAAGAACAGTAAAAAGAGCTGCTGGACCCTTTAATCCTGACCGTGTGGAAGGAGAAAGGGGAGGACAGAGGGGTACAATAAAGGAATGGCCTGAATCCACAAGGAGTGAGGTGAGGAGAGTGATGGGAGGGAATAGAGGAGGAGGAGGGAGGGAGGCAGGCAGAAAAGGAAGGGTGATGTCACCTCTAACAGGCAGCCAATGAGAGTCAGGGAGGGAGAGTGAGAGAGAGAGAGGCCGAAGGAGGGTGTGTTTTTCTATCACTGCAGCATCAGCAGAGGAAAGGGGCACGATCATTTTCATAGAGAAGAGAAAGAAAAGACACAAGTAGATCAGGAAAAGAGGGCGAAAAGGACGGGCCGACAGAGCCAAGGAGCATCACTCTGCAGGTAAGAGCATCTTTTTGTGACGAGGTGGGCAGTTTGTCATCACATGGAGAGAGAGCAGGAGTGTGCTGGTGAGTGGATTAATTAGGCTGCTAGGTGGAGGTGGCTTGTTTCAGAATCGCACCTTTGGCTCGTCTCATGCTGGCGGTGAAAAGACGACCGTCTGGTTCGTGTAAATCACTTTATTCTTACCTTTCTTATTTAAATGTCTTCACATTGGGAGGACATCGTATTTCCACCAGACTTGTTGATGTTTGGGGGAAAAAATCAAATTACATTTTTTAAACACATTTAACTGAAAGAATTAGACAAATGTAAAAATTTCACCAGACGTGTGTATTGCAGTGTTTTGGGGGAAATATACTGTAACACTGAATCACTTTTAATTGTTAAAGGAAAGTCAGGTGCCAGGAGTAACCTGTTGGTGTGGAATACTTTTAGAGGAAATCTCTTCTCTTTTGTGGCTGGATTTATCGCTTGCTGACTGAAGAGCAAGAACGCTGCATGCAACAGGCTCTCCTCTCATTATATTGAACACAGAACAGTGCCGATTGCCATTGAACCTTTACTGGTCGGCGTTACATTTCCTTTACCTTTTTAGCTAATGTTCCTTAAAGCTGGCGTTTGTCTTAAATAAAAACTATGAAATATTGATTAATGGATATTTTTAAGTGCACTGAACCATGTTTTACATTTATAATACTCTGTCAAGTGCAAAATAAAGCTGCCCTCTGCTGCAACTGTCTACTGCATCACATTTGTAAAATTCTTCGCTTTGCTTCTCTTTCTGCCTTTTTAATTTAATATGAATATTCATCTCCTTCATGCATTCCCCTCCCCCAGCTGATATCTGGGTGGCTTAATGTTAAGTACAGTCTATGATTGCCATGTCCTCATCAGATTTTCACTCGGGTGTATGGAAAACGACAAAGCGGAGCAGACCCCAGCAGTTTTTCTAGTTCACCAGTCTTATTTCCTACACACCTGCAGTGAGTGTGTTGTGGCAGGTTGGTGTCAGGCTGGGTAATTTAAACCTGCTGAAATAAGAGAAGAAAAGGAAAAGGAAGTGGGGTGGTGAAAGAAAAGCAAAGAAATTCAGAAATCAACAGGAGACAGACTGAGAGAGAGATATTTAGACTGAAGGAGACATCAGAGTGAAAATAAGGGTGGGGCAGCGCACGCAGCAGACAGTGGAGGTGTGCCGACGGATGGAGGCGCTCACCTGGCTGTATGCCATACAGATGCCTGCTGTCAGCCTCTGCGACCTGTGAACCAATAGTTTCTGAGCCCAATGAAAACAGATGGTTGCACCAGTTGTGTTAATGCTACAGATCATATACAGTATATCAATATGTATTAAATGGATTTGCCAGAGACAGCTGCTGATGGTCGTGAGATTTTCCCCACTTGACGGTTCTTCACTGCCTGTCTCATGTTTTGTAAGTAACGCATGCATATCATGCACAGAGATGTGACTGGATTTTTAATAAAGCAGTGATTAAAAATCTGCGGGTATCACAAGTGTTTGTGTGCTAGTACTGCCGTGAACCGACACGCTCCCCCTTCCTCGATGCCTCAGTAGCCTGGAGCTTGTCCCAGATGAACCCAGTCGAGGGACTGGAGGGGAAGGAAGGCGCTCTGTCTCACAATGACTGTAACCATCTGTACAACATCCATAAACGCACTGCACTGCACACATCCACACAATAGATCACGATACAGCTGCTGCTGAAGGGGCACGTTGGAGTGAATGAGAGTGTGTGTGTGTGTGTGTGGATCCTCACTGTGGCAGCGATGCTCCAGAGACCCACTGCTGGTCATATTATCATACTATTAAATGCAGCGGATTTTGTGTGGCAGCGAATCTCTAGACTGCGCTGGGAGCTGCTTGTGTAGCAGTGATATTGTTGTCAGAGTAGCCAGACTTGGACTCCGTCATTACCCTTGCTACAGCATGGTGCAGAATGTAATCTCCCCTCTGACGCTGGCTGGTTAATTGAGCTGTTTCATCAAAGAGATGGATGGAAACAGGGATTTATGTGCGGAGAGAAGGACGGACGAATGGGGATGTGCAATAAAAATAAGCAAAGTAGGATGGTGTAAGCAACATTAAAAAAAAAAAAAAAAGCTGAAGGGGAAGAAGAGGAACGTCCTTTTGAAAGGCAAATCACTTTGCGTCATTTAAAGCATGGTCACTCCTTTCAGGGAGCGGAGAGAAGAGCACCAGCTAGGACGAACAAAAAAAGCAATGCCATAAGAGAAGACACCAAAAGGAAGACTTGTTTATTTAAACATAAATGCTCTAAATATTATTGAAGAAGGTTATAAGTAGAGCCCTGCAGTGCTTTGTGACATATTCATGCTTTTGCTGTATACGGTTTTTAATGTCAGGGACTGGCCCATTTCCAAATGCCTTTAGTCCAGCAGTGGAAGTCGGGAGCTGTGTTGTGTAGGAGGAGAGGAGTGATTTGCTCTCAATATGCCAGCTAGGAGCAACTCCAGAGTAGAGCAGCACAGCTCTGGCCCTTCAGCCCCTCAGCCACCTGTTATTGCCTTGGGGCACATTTGTCAGTCATCCCGCTCACCAAACGCAGATATACGAACACACACAAGCAGAAACACATCTGTAAGGCACATCCTCAGCAACCCAAACAAACACTCTGCAAATACACGCTGCAGAGGTCCTGTTGCAGTGCGCCAAATTAAAGATTCTCTAATGTTGCCTACACAGTCTGATTACTTAAGCGTCTGCGACTGATCAAAGACCACACTCATCACTTTCTGGGGATTCAGCCATTAAAGCAGCAACGGGGTAAAATAAGGGTTATGAGGAAACGCTCGCTCCTAGACTGAAGTGTCAACAATAACACTTTCAAGTCTGAGTTTCTTTTTATCCTCTTTTGAGAATAGCGGTTGTAAAGTTACAAACTCACAACTGCAGATTCAAAGGCTTGTGGTGAAAGGCTCCCTTGAGTTATCTTCTAGTGTGTGTGTGTGTGTGTGTCTTTTCGATGCTGTGTGTGTGTGCACGTGCACTGTTCAGCATCAGGATCCTGTTCCTTCAGGATGCTGTCAAGATGGAGAGTGAGCCCCCCCTTCCCCTTCCACCAGCTGCAGCTCGGAGGCTGTTTGATTTAGACTGTGCAGATGGGAGTCGACCCACTGGGTGTCAAGTAGAGGATCGTGTCGACATGCTGTCAGGGTTTGGTGGGGAATACATTGTGGTGATTTAGGGAGCCAAGGGTCAGATAGATTGACAGGCCAGCAGGGGTAAATTATTATGGAAAAGTGAGGAGGAGGAAATGAAGCGAGCAAAGGGGAGAGGGAATTTTGCAAAGGTAAGGTGAGGCAGAGGGGGGGCGAAACCATAAAGATGTGAAGGACTGATTTAAAAGGCAGGAGGATGGGAGGAGATGGGATAAATATGAAAGTTGTACTGGAAAGTAGAGAAGAGGCGTTGTGATCTAAAATCACAGTTCCCGCTCTTCAAACCTTTAAACATGGCTAATCCCTCGGACGGCGTGACCGTCTGTAGAGTCGGGGGAATTCCCAATGGGACGGCTCCCATTCACCTCTCCTTTGGGCCGCCTGGGTGGGGAAAAATGACTTTTTCAAGAGAAAATTACATTTTCTTCACAATGCCCATTCTACCATCTACCATCGCAGTAGATCAGATGGGATTTACCATCTGAAGGAGTTACCCCCTCCCAAATATTCAAGTCCGTTGGTGATTATGGAGAACAGGAAGAGGCCGAGAGGAGCTGAAAAGGCTAGGCTCAAAAAAAGAAGGGAGTTGGAGGAAGCTGTCAAATGTGCTGAGTTAACCTGTTTACCACAGGATAGATCCCAGATGCAGCCTGTAAGCAGACAGCCTGCATAGACTATAAGGCTAGCACAATTGATATAAAACCAATTCATATAATAGAGGTGACTAGCCTAGTTTATTTCGTAGAGCCCAATAGGTACACGATGAATCACAGATGTCCTACCGTTATAAGAAGAACATAAATGGTTCCAGGATGATCTGTGTAACATTGAATTACTGCTTTTAATTTAATGTTTTTGTAGCATCAGAGCAGCAGATAAGCCCATCAGACACTGTTGAACCTGATAAGCTTGGACAGAGGGGACAGGTAGAGAATAGTCTTAACAGAGTTAAGTCATTTAAATTAAGTTATTCATGTCTAGTGTAAAATATAACACGCGGAGAATAGACGAGATAGACTCTATATCCTATCAAGACTGAATATATCAGCATGATGGTAGCTAGCCTAATTCATTTTAGCCTGTCAAGTCAAATAGTCTAAATTGTGCATCACAAATATTAATTATAAACTATTATGATATGTAATATATAATTGTAAAAAAAGAAACAACCCCAGAATAAATTCCTCCCCTGTGGAAAAAAGCCCCCACTTCATGTTGCTGCCTTTGAATGTCTTGTCGTATCAGTATTCATACAATGATCAGACAAAACCGCATCAGGATCTTAATCAAAGTAATGGCTGAGGCTCCGATTAGCCTTCCCAGAAAAAGACTCAGACAAAGACTCATAAATCCACCCCTATTATACAATTGAACCTGTGACGGAGACCAAGGCCCAAATAGAGGCGTCATGTATGGAAACAAATTTAATTTGGCAGAGTGAATTACTTTATCACTTTAATATAGCTTTAGAAGTGATGGTATGGGCGAGGAGAAATGGCAGTATTCCCCTGGGTAACAAATATGATATTGGCAGTTAAAATTGCAAAACTGAAACCCAGGAGAGAAATTAATTACTGACAAACCAATAACCCAGCTGGAGGCCCAAGATATTGTGGAAAGAAACTCTTTAAATAAGATAATTAAAAATAAAAAAAATCGTTATCGCTCTATCATTACGTTGCAAATCGTTCTAATCCTGTGACTTAAATTTTTTACTCGATGTGTCTTGAAATGAAAAGATGTAAATCACACAGAATCATACTGAAAAGCTGCAAAGCAATAAAGCTGCACACTGAATATGAATTAGGGGAGATATGAAACTCTGTCTGTCCTCCCGGATGCTCTCCTCATCCTTTTTCTGTCTCTTGCAAAATTATCTCTTTGTCTCAGCAACATAGAGAATTCCCCTCAGCGTCACTCCTTGTGGACCACAGTCAGCTCTATGAAAGAGGCTTTATTGTCCACCTCAGTAGCTATAATTAGACTAAATTGACCCTCTGTCCAGTGTATTTCCCCACTGCATGTATCTGTCTCTATGAAGTCTTCTGTTTAATGTCGAAGATGCTCCTCTGCCTAATTGTGTGCATCAGTCACAATTCACAGTGACCAGATGAAGGAATTAATTATTCATCAAATACCAGTGTTGGAATATTATTTTTTAATTTGTTAAAGACAATGTAAAGTATCTTTTGATGGATTATTCATTATTCACATTAAAATTTATGTGCTATAGCTTCTAGATAGCTGCGAAATTACGCTACATTAAACTATATGAAAATCACTGATGTTGTTTTATATATACACACATATATATACATATATATGTGTGTATATATAAAACAACATCAGTGATTTTCATATAGTTTAAAATAGAGAAAAAATAGAAAATAGAGATATTTTCTTATTTTCCTTCTGATTCAAGCTGAATACAATTATAATTAAAAATTAGGCATCTTCTAATATTATGTTATTATGACATTAATGTAGCACAAGGCTCAGGTAGCGCATGAATAGCTGGTAGAAACATCTTCTAATTTTTGATTTCTTACTTTGAGTATATTTCAGAGCCTGTACTTTTTTACTTTTTACTTGAGTAAAGTTGAATCAGCACCTCAACTTTTACTGCAGTATTTTTTAACACTAGTATCTGTACTTCTGCTTAAGTACAGAATGTCTGTACTTTTGCCATCTCTGGGTTTTGTAGTCACAGTAGTGGAAGTGGCCGAGTGTTATAGCATCTCACAAACACCCTTCATTTGCATTTCATAAAGAAGTTTTGTAGGCGGGGAGGTATCTCAGCGTGTAGCATCAGCATGTAGCTCTGGACTAACATACCTTCTGAAAAATGCATTTGTAGAGTGAGTTGTCTTTAAAAATGCATTTATAAAATGTACGTCCTCTGGAGGAAAGCATTGTCTTTTTTTTGAAAGCACTGAATTTGATTTTTCCTGACTGATTTTTCTGATTTTCCTGGTTTTTCCTTTTTTGCTGGCTCCACGCTACCAAATTGAGCTCTCATCCGTCTCACGGTTGTGTTAATAAAAGCTAACACATTCGTGTGACGATACTGACAACATCTCCGACCACATTATGATACTTTGGGGACTTCACATATCATCGCCCCATTGTGGCTTTCATTACACTGGCTGTTTATTAAGAAGACACGGCCTCGTTGGTTTACTAATTTATTGATTTGTTGCTAAGAAGCTGGCTGCATTTTTAATGAAATTTGGGTTTGTGATATATCTCAGAACTGTAGGCTACATCTGCACTGTTGCTTTAAGTTACATCATGCAGCTCCTCTGAGATTTTGAGAGGGTTTCTCAATGCTTCTAGAATTTATTCTTCATCTGTACTCCGTGCCTCTCTTCTTGTTTTCCCTTCGGACCGTTCTTCTCAGTGTCCTTGGCATAACTTTCATGCCAGCTCATTTGTTTCCCATCATAACTGGATACACTTTTAAACAGTTTAGACAGACAGGCAACATTTTACTTGTACAAATGTATCTTTTGCACAGTTAGTATTTCATAGACGTGGCTGAATGTTTGAAATGATGGGGAGCCCGTTTGCCACACGACATGCATAATCTGGAGCACAGACAATCCGCTTTTCTTCAGACATTAAGGTAAGTGTGCTGGATGCCGTCCAGTGACGGAGTCGCACTCTCCATTTTCTCACATTTGAAATACAGTGTGCTTTGAGTGTTTTGAATCCCTCTGAAGGCTTATTTATTTGGAGTGTTGACATTTAAGTGTATTGATTTGCTTTCACTTGCCTCATTCTCGCGGTACTCCTACACCTCATTTGAATGAGCCATAACTGAAATAGATGGGGCATGAAGCGCAAGCATGAGGACAAACTTGCACTGAAATGGCATCTTCAAGTACTTCCGGCGATGCAAGTATCAGACTGTCTGTATCTGTGATGGAAAATGTTGGTAAAAACCAACATTGCTTATGTCTGCACGAGAGCAGTTAATCATGATGTACTTGCAAAAATAACATGTGAGACAGGAAAAGTGTGGTTGAAAAAGAAACCAACAGTGACACTAACTG
Source organism: Maylandia zebra (assembly GCF_041146795.1). Lineage (NCBI taxonomy): Eukaryota > Metazoa > Chordata > Actinopteri > Cichliformes > Cichlidae > Maylandia > Maylandia zebra. The sequence goes on along the minus strand of NC_135186.1, from coordinate 3,017,147 downwards.
AAAACATGATGCAGTGGTGGGAAAGGTTGAGATGAGATAAGAAGTAATAAGGATACGATCATACAGTTCTGGCACGTCTGCACATTGAAGTACTCGTAAACACTGTGTAACTCAGGATGCGACTCCCACTCCTCGCTTCAAGTAAAACTTGTTGAAAATGCGATTCTGTGACTCTGTGGTCATCGCTTAAATGTTTGATAAAATTGCTCCCAACAATCTGTCTTCTCTTCATGTCTCAGTGATGTTGTGACTCTACTTTCTTGGAGGCGTTTTATCTGCTGTGTCAGGCATGATATATTCATTAGGGTTGGATTACAGAGAGTGGGAAAGGATCAGGTTTTGAGTGGGTTGTAATCCCCATACACAGGCCTAATTTAATCTTACCTACTGTGCCATCCTATTACACACTACACCCACCGCATGTATTCAAGTGCTGGCCGGAGGGGAGCAGATGGGGGGCATACAGGGTTAAAACAGGGTAACGTCAGACAAAAGAGTGTGAGACAACGAGGACGGATCGTAAGAAAAGACCTACGGAGAAGGAAAATTGATTATGAACAGCAGGAGAGAAAAAATCAAATGCAGAGGAGAAAAAACGCCGAAAACATCAAAGAGAAAAGAATTATCTGGTAGATGAGATTTGGTGAAAGGTGTCCAACTATAATGGTTGCTGGTTTCTTTCCTGCATGAGCAGGCAGAAGACATTTCTTACAAAAACTGTTTATCTGCGAGATTTCATTTTTATGTAATTAAAGACTTTAAATATCCCTCCCGCTATAAGACTGCAAATCCATCACACTGTGCTAGAAATTATTCATTGCATTTATTAGAAATTCTAAACAGGGATGTCTAAAGAGTTAGTGAAGGAAACTGCTTAGGCATATTTTGTTTGGCAACTTCTCCTATCTGCCTTCTGCCCAGTGTATCCAGGGATGCTTCGCCACCTCATTATATTTATTTGGCCAAGTTGCAAAATAATTTGCATGCCACAGAGACTTTACACAGCGACGAGAGAGGGTTTATATAATGTAACCTAACTTCTGTTGTTTTTGCTACCATTTCTGACCTACATCCCTCTCATCATCCATCCGTATCTGCTCTTAGCCAGAATAAAATAGGCCACGCTTCCCTGCTACACAATCCACACACTATCTACCTGAAAAGGATCCTGTATGTGAAACTGTTCTTCTTATTCCCCCCTCTTTGTTTTTAAAATCAGGTTGGTGTTGCAGTTGTTTCAGTCTGCTCTCTGAATTGATTAGGGGTAATTGGGCAGAGCACTACAGAGAGCCTCTCACAGGCCCAAGTTGCAATAACTCAACTCTATATTTTGCTTTAAAACTGTCTGTTTACATCAGCCACTGTGCTCTTCCTGCTGAGCAGTGTTTGTGGCCAAACTCACAGGGCGCACTTGGTGCAGCTATTTTGTAAACCATTTGTTTAAATCTTTACTGAAGAGAGGATTTACTTGTGTAGCAGGACGCCGTGAGGATTGTTAATGTGAGGAAAAGATGAAAGGGACAGTCCCCAAGAGAAAACGCAGGAGCAACAAGAAGAAAACAACACAGCTTTATTCAGGGGGGCGCGTGCCACATGCAGGGAGATGAAGAGGAAACGGATGCGGAGCATAAACAAACCGCATGGAGATGGATAAAGAAACTGGAGAGAATAGACCGAGGGTCTGGACATTGTTAATGAGCTTAACGAGGTAATTACATGCAAACGCAGAGACCTCATCCTCCAGGCACTCACGCAGGTTGGGAGGGGAAAGGGGAAGCAGGTGAGAGAGCTGGCAGAGAAAGAGAAGACCTTTGTTATCAGTCACCTTTTAATCGTTTTGATTGAACAATTAAAGTTTGATCCTGCTCAGGGCGTGCGTAGGAACTGCGAGAATGTGGAGGTTGAGATGGAAAGGCGCTGAGAGAAGATAAAGAGGAAAAGACACAGGGAGCAGAGGGAGATGGGAGGGTAAAGGACAGAGAGCCCGCAGCGATTAAAATGTCACCGCGAGCAGAGGCAGATGCACACCTGTCAAGCACAAATTCGCCTGCACACCTGCAGACTGAACAGACAGCATGCGCTCTCTGCTGGAATGACTTTAATTCCCAGTATGCATCTTCCACCTTCATATGTCTCTCTAGATGTTTTTCGATGCTAGTCCCCCTCCATAATCCTACGTGTCTTTTTGTTTCTCCAGACAGTTTATGTTTTATTTATGTATGCAGCGAACGCTGTTTTGACCAGTCTGTGATTCAGAAGGGGGACAAATAAGCCAACAATAAAACGTTCGTGACAGGGCTGTTACCAGCTTTGCAGCCATCACACACGCGTCGCTTCCTGTGCTTCGACCCCTCGGCCTGCCTGCGGGGCCCGTCCACCTCCACAAGTGTCAGGACAGCTGGTTTGTCCTTTCAGTTTCAATAAAGGAAAGATGTCTCAGAGTTATTTGAGACATGTTGTCATGCAAAACCTGTGTTTGTCTGGCTAGTTGTAGCAGGCGGGAGTTGCTGACGTGTGTTGTGGGTGTCCTATATAGAAACCAGCAGAATCAGCGGGTTTTAATCCGTACTATCATGGGGTGAAGATGAATTAGATATCTGCCACTGTTGCAGGGGATTTAGTGTACCAGAGCGTTACCCCGGATCTTTTTCTCTATGAGAAAACATGTATCGTTATGCTCTGCATGCTTAGATCAACAGTTGGTATGCGTGCACATATAGACGTGCATTGTCAGAACATGTTCCTCAATGAACATAGCATCTTGTTGTTTAGCTGCAGGCGAAGGTTGCTAGAGTGTTCGGTGCTTCCCTGTGGCCTTTCTCTCTCGCTGTTTTCCTCTCCTGCTCTCATTGGAATTGGAGACAAACTCTTTCTGTCACCTTTCATAACTGAAGCAAAATGGGAAGGAAAGAGATATGAGAGACTATTTTAGGGACAAGGCCAAGGCTGGGGCCTTTTTGTTTATGGGGCAATACCCCAAGTGGATAGGGAAAAGAAAAGTGATGTGATGCAGGAGCAATGAAGCAAGGAAGATAGGAGCTGCAAAAGAGATGAAACAGCATCCTCACTTCTGTCTTTTTGTATTTATTTATTTTTTGCTTATTCACTCTGTCTGCCTCCTGGAATAGATGATATAAAGCCAGATATGCTTGTCACTCCCTTTAAATGTCTGACGGGAGATGACGCAAACAGGCTGATGCGCACACAGCCGAGACAGAACAGGTTGTCTGTTTACCCTCTTTCATATTGCGCCTCGCTGAAAATTGATGCACGCGCCGCAAAATGTCACGTCCTTGATCTCTTTGCACCACTACACACTGGTGCGTGGAGGGGCTGGAGCTGTGCAGAGACGCGGGGAGGGGGATTTACAGAGGGGTCTGCAGAGGAAACAGGGCTGTGCGCCTCAGATAACACTGCAGCCTTTGATGGAGCCTGGCCCCTCTCTGTTGGAGAGCGCAAGCTGCTCCGCCTCAGATACATCCCCACCTTGGACTCCGCTCGTAATGATTGGATTTAGTTACAGAACAGAAATGGTTTTCTGATGATAATGATAACAGATGCGAAGGGAGTTAGTCAGCCACTTAGGGTCGAGGGACCGTATCGATGCTGTGCCAGCCTGCAGATTTCCCCTTAGACTCCCCTGCCTCTCGCACGCTTGATAGAAGCTGATGGTGGAGGTTGATAGAACGCTACCTGTAATTGCATTGTGTATGATCCTAGAAGGGTGGCTGTAATGAAGATGTAGTGCAGGATAGCTGCATTCCACAAAGCAGCAGAAGCTTGGTAGGGGGTCTGGGGGAGTTTAGAGAGAGAAAAGGCGTGGTTTTCTACTTATAGCACGAAGCAATCAACAGGGAGCAGGGAACTGACAATAGAAGGGTAAGAGAGACAGGAGTGGAATTAAAAGACTTAAAAGTTGACAGCCGGGAATGATGAACTCTTTCAAGTGTTGGTAGCATGTAGACAAAACGAGAGAACTGGAGAAAGACGGGAGATCGGGGAAAGCGCAAGTGAAGGCGACACGCAGGAGACAGAAGATGAAGGTAGCGAGTATAAAAGTGCACATCTATGACGAAGGAGACAGGGGATGGGGGGGATGGGGTGAGGAGGATGAACATGTGGGAGGGGGCAGGGAGAGAAATATTTGCACTGTGCCAGTGAGCTGGAGTCAAGAGGTTGTCATGGTGATAGTGAGGTGAGAAAGGAAAAGGGAGGCAGGGGTATTGACACCTACACACACACACACTGAGAGACACACACATATAAAAGCTCATACACACAAACTACAGCAAATAAAATTCGTCTTTCACAAGAATACTGACCTGTCACATCTCAGGTAAACAGACTTTTTCACGGGGACGCACACAGAGTGGGTGTGCACGACTAAGCTGAGGTCATGTATGAAGCCTGGTAGTCATATTACTATGCAAACTCTGTTTCCCAGATCGCTTTGCTTTCTTTTATCCTCAATCAATCCCATTTGAATGGCATGCAAATCCTTTGAAACTGACTTTAGCGTTGCCTTTAGTCTGCTGCTGCATGCACCTGCCTGTGTGTCGGTGTGTGTATCTGAGCCTTTCTGTGTGCGCAACAAGCAGCTCTAGTCGGGCATGTTTGTCTGAGCCTGTGCACATACTTACATAATAACCATCTGTAGTTTCATATAAATATTAAAAATGATAAACCTACAGAGGCAGCAGAAGGAAATGTCAAAATTTGAGGATTTTTTTGGGTGTTTAAGAGAGTCGTTTTTACAGTCTGGAACCCTGTAAACATAACAGCTTGCTACGATTAAGTCACAGTTCTTTCTCCTCCTAAATAAAATCAGCTTCACGTTAACTGTTAGGAATTCATCAGACTCGGCTGAAACCATCTTCAGTCCTTATTGACTAAACCAAACGAGTGACTTGCCTTGGTAGTGTGGGGAAAAGGTTGGGTGTGTAAAAGGAAAAAAAAAGCAAGCCCAGCAGGAAGAAAAAACATTTCCATATTGAACAACAAACAAATCAATACCACTGCTCGTTGGTAATGCTGGCTCTTATATGAAATATGCTTTTAGTTGTGCACTGAGTGCTGGGAGGCAGTGCTACCTCAAAAAAAGTGCACTGCAGCTGATGACTCGATAATCATTTTTTAAACTGTTTGAAGTTTTACAAAAACCTAAAAAATACTGCAAACATGATCCTTTCTTTAACCCTGTTCTTCCTCCTTATCACAGCCACTTTTATTTTCCCACTTTGTTTCCACTCCATAGATATTTACTAGCTGTTTAGGGATGTTATCTCCGCTCTTGTCCCTAGAAGACCTTCTATTTGATTAAATGAGTAGCACTTAAAATGAGTGCAACTTTTAACAAAGTTAATGGGTTTGTCGAGAAGCTTTTTGTGTAACCTGGTATTTTAAACATGTCAATCAGTGGATCTTCCAAGCTGTTTCGGTAACTCTGCATCTCCTCTACTTCTATTACTGCAGCTAGTTTAGTTTGTGTTATATATTTTTTTATTTTTTTTGCAGGGTTTCTCTTGTTTGCTTTGTTTTAGCAATGAAGTGATGAGTAGGAACATTTTGTGTGTGGGTTGTGTATGTTTTCATTCATGTGATTCCTGTAATTTCCTGTGCGATTCCTTCATGTCTCTACAAGCCCAGTGTAACGCTAGAAACAAAATCCATCCTCTTTCACACAGTCGTTCGGCCACTGGGGCTCTTCCGTGCAAACGTGTTAGCAAAGCACTATGTGTGACCTTGCCCTGCCAGCAGCTCATTTCCCTGAAGTGGTGGAAAAAAACGGATTACATCCAACGTAAGGAGACCTTGACAAATGCGTCTGGCAAAGACTGAAGTCTTGGCATAAAGCATTCTGCAGAGAAGCCCACGGGCAAATCTATCTACTAGAAATTCAAGCTAAATAAAAAGAAAAATACCTGCAAAACCTGGAAAATGGAGACACAGAAACAACTCTCAGATTTGTTTGGTATGAATTTCACTCAGGTACGGGGCTCTCTGCTATCTATCCTGTTATGATGGGGGCAGTAGGCGACATAAACACCCCGCCCATCTCTTCAGGTTATGGCATGCTGCTTTTCCCTATGGATGTGGCCACGTGTTCTTGTGTGTCACACAAGTGGCTGGCAGCTGAGTCCTGCAGCGCTATATAGGCCACTTATCACCTACCCGAGGGACCACACCCTTTTCTCTGTCAGATGAATGACTGAATGCACAGCACTTCTTTAGAAATCACTACCTGCAGCACACAGCAGGCCTCCCTCCACCTGCTCTCTGCACTGATGCAACCCACACATATGCAGACATATGCTCCTATTCACACCTGAGGCTCATGTGATAACTAAAGCACTACAGCCTTCCCTTTTTATTTTTACAGCTTTCACTGCATTTATGGATGGCTGATTCAATAACAACACGACCTATATGGAAAAGTTATCACAGAGTCAATGTTTTGTGCCCATCTAAATAAAATGGTTTAGCTTTTCAAGCATCATATACAATGCTTCAGTGCCTGGTTTCCTGCTGGCCCCCTTTTTTTGTTGCTGTAGCGTGTTTGTGATCTGCAGCTAAGCTGCTGCGTTTGGCTTCGAGGCTAACAGTGACAGATATACTAATGTTAGCTCCTTTTCACAGCCCAGCCTATCTCCAGTTTGATCCCCAAAGGCTTTACTAACAAACAAACATAAAATTTCCTTTTCCCCCATCTGAGCTGGTATTTTTATTCATTTATTTATTTTTATCTCTAAGGGATGAATAGCTGCATACAAACACAATTACTCAAGTATCCCCCCTGAATCTCAGTTCCCAAACAGAATATGTCCTCACAGGGGAACAAAAAGTGTCAGTGAAGGTCAAAATGCATGTCAAAATAAAACTAAAAAGAAGCAAGTTATTCACTCTGGGGGATGAGGAGAGGGAGGAAGAGGCTGACTGTCAGAGATAAAAAACAAACAAACAAACAAACAAAAGAATGCAAGGAGTGTAGGATGGAGCAGGAGACGTGAGAGGGGAAAGAGAGAAGGTCACTCGTAATAGCTCTTCCACATAATTTCATAATGCCATGATTGCCCCTATTTACTCTGGCTAACACCATTAACTCTCTGCTGTATGGACACTAAACCATTATGGCACAAGAAATAGCTTCACAAGCTGTATACGATCACCACTGGATGCTCCTACAATACAGTTTACACAACAGTGTGCCTATAAGATATATGATGTGCATAAGTGTGGAATTATTCGTAGTGTGCTGCAGAACCATTGTGTGTTTTATCTTACCTAAGAGGAAGTGTGGTGTGTGTGTAGGAGGGGTGGGGGGTATCTGGATGCAACACATCTTATATCTTCAGCGTGACACTGAGGGTGTGTCTGTAATTAGCGGCGTTTGTGCTGCAGGCACAGACTCTGACTGATGCTGTTGCTAATGAGGCAAATGACGCCCACGAGCAGAAGTTCAGCAGCAGTAAGGGTTTATATTTGAGTATGTGTGAGTACGAAGTCACAGCGTGTGTGTGAGTGTTTGCTTGCACATACAGAGTGCACAGCAGGCCTTAGTGTACAGAAAAGATTTGATTTGCTTCCTTCGCATTATCTGTGTGTGTTTGTTTGTTTTTTAAGATTGGGTTTTCTGTTTTCTTGTAATGTTATTATGTTTAATTTGCAGGTGAAATTAAAGGAAATGGGAAGTGATTTTCATTGACCACATGTTGAACCTGTTTTACTCCCTCATGTTTTTAGCTATCCAGTCACAAAAACATCTCCATTCAATTCACCCACCCCCCCTTTGAACATACATACACTTTCATTTCCCACAACCAGCTGACTGACAGGCAAGACAAGTAAATTGTCTTATCAGTTTTGTACTTAAGTGCGCAGCAACTAGCATGCCAGAGTCAAAGGCAGGTCTCCATCTGCTAGACTGGCTCCATTAGCTGATAAGAGCGATTAGCTGACCTGCTGACACACAGACTGATCTTCACTGATACACGCAGCAACAGAGACGGGCTTATGTGCACCTAAACACATGCACCCCCCCCAACACACACACCGGGAATCTGATACACTATTACAGGGGGTAACACCCCTATGTTGATCATTAAAGAGCTTTTACTGGTCCGGGTTCCCATAACTAGATCTCTCTTCCTTTAATGTCATTTAGGATTCACCTTTCTTTAAGAAAAGAAATCTCTGCAACCTATTTCTTTCTCTCTTCGCCTTCATTCACGATGAATTTTTAATTTTTCAGACTTTTTTGTTCTCAACTTTGTTGTTAGCTCCACCCATCTGGTCTCCCGTCGCTGCTGCCCTTCTTTTCCCTTTCTCCTGCCTGCATCCCTTCTTCCCTCCATCCACCTCTCCTGCCTCTCTCCGGACCTGACGGATATCTTAATGAGTCCACTCCCTTCTCCTTGAATTATTCACCACTATTTTTTCTCTCTCTTTTCTTTTCTTTTTTTTTGGGGGGGGGGGGGGGGGGGGGGGGGTGTTGTTGCCACCATTGCCATTGTATCTTAAGGGGAAAAACATCAATAAATAAACCGCGCCAGAGGTAGCTTCTTCTGCAGTCTTGGTAATACGCTGAATAACTGTGAAATAAAGAGAGAGAGAGTGAGAATAGAGAGGTGAGGAGCACTCTCAGCACTGCTGTTTTGTAATTTAACTTTCTGTTGTATAAGTTTGTAAATTATTTAGCCTTATAATCCTTGAATTTGCAAGCTATAAATATGTGCAAACAGTGAATATATGAGCACACCCAGTAATCACACTTGTGTGTGTGTGTGCTGAGAGGAAAGTCTGTCAGTTTGCACCACTCAGTGCCTACGTGTGTGTGCATATGTAAGTGATACCGCAAACCCGATAGTGTCCATGTGTGTGAATAACTGAATTTGTATGTACAAGGGGGGATGCAGTGTGGAGACCATGTTGTTATGGCAACCAGGGTAGGGAGGGAGTGGGCGGTTGCCCTCACGGCTCCTCTGACAACCTTTATTTTCTCCTGTGTTGAGCCACTCCAATATTAAACCCTAATGCATGTCAAAACGGAGGGAGGGGGGTGAGGCCTGTAGTGAGGTGGGGTCCTCGAAAACAGGTGCGCGTTTTGGAAAATGATGGCGATGCTGTGCGGTGTGCCTTCTGCCACCACGTTTGACACCAGTGGGAGTAGTAAAGTATGCAACTGCTGAGCTTATGCTAATAGTGGTATTGATAAATTCGCTGTCTGTGTATCGTGATTTCAGATAAGCTGTAGCTCTGCAGCTTTTTCCAGCTACTAAATTTCCATTTGGAGTCGACTGTGGATCATCAGTCTTGAGATATATGTTACTGGGCCTTTCAACGAAGGGTGCTGGCATGATGGCACTGGGAAGAGGCTTTATAGCACAGTGGGAAACCACTGTGCTATAAAGCCTCTTTTCCATTAAAGTTGCAAATATTGAATTAACCAACCACGCTGCCTATTGTCCAAGCTAAAGTGCTACACCAGCAGTTTATTAAAGTGATGGAGTGAAAAGGGGTTCAATGCAGAGAAAAGAGGAGAGAGGAGGAGGGACTCTGAAACGTATTGTGAAAAGCGATCAGAAGGGAATTGAAGAAAGCTTTTAGTGTCGGCTACCAAGAGGGCTGACACTGAAAGAGAGGAGAAGACTGATGAAAAGAAAATGGTGACAGGAAAATAGGTGCTCATCGTTCTTGGACAGTTCCTATTATAAAGGTGGGCTCTTAAGTAGAAATGCTTTTGCAAAATGCGAGAAAGTCTTATGAGAAAGGCAATCTTCCCAGCGGTGAGTGAGTAATGACAAATGACTGAGTTAAAATTGGGGAACAGAGCGGAAACAGGGAGCTGGTATTATTTCACATGATTTGTGGTATTTTTCTGCTGTAGCGACAAAATGGGCCGAAGACTGTTCTCACTGCAACAGGCTCATGCATTAACTATGACCCTGCCAGAGAGAGGAAGAGGGGAGGGTCTGAGGGAGAAAATCAGACAGCCACACCAAAGGCAGCAGGTATGGACGGTCGCTGTCAGTCTGGGACCAAACCAAATGTATGGCAAGGGGAGTAGATGAATTATGAATTTGGGTGAATTTAGGGCAAATTGTGCCGACAGGAAGAAGAAATCTATGAATAATTCACTCTGTAGGACGCCTGATCATCTACCCCCCACTAGCATCACCTTGTTTCACAGACACCCCGCCTCACTCGTACTCATCACTGACCTTTGCAATTTCTCACTGCCCTTCTCCTGTAACGCCTCCAACCATCCGCCCTCTTTCTTTAGGTACTGCTCCCTTTGCTTTTGTCTAAATCACGCCATCTCTCCCCTGTCCCTCTATCCACTTCTCTCTCTTCAAAACAATAAAAAAATCGGATGCTTCTTCAGACAGAAGAACCCTCAGGGAAGAAGAAGGGGTAAAGGGGGGCACGTATTCATTTATTTTTCTCCCCCCTCCTTCCGTCCTGCATCTTCTCCTCCTACACGTCTTCACAGCTGGAGGTAGTTAATATTTAAAAGCAAGGCATGACAGGACACGAGACCTGCACACATGCTTGAACACACCCACACATGTTCACTCGTGAATCCAACAGAGCGGTTGTATCTGATCAAAATGTGCTGCAAACGAAAAAAAATTAAGATAAACGCATATATCTATATTTATGGTGGTTTTCTTCCCGTTAAGGGGAAGGAATACCAGCTATGTTCATTAGGACGAGTGAAATGGTGTACTTGTGGCTGACTGGCATAATGGAGATGAGAATATATGTGAAACTCAAGACCTGATTAGACTACTGAGGTTTAATCTTGTGTTATTGCCCCACCTTCTTCAAAAACAAGCGAGCCTATTAAGCACAGGAAGTGCCCGACAACGCCCAACATGTCTGCTTAATGCTAATTAGAACATTTTGCAGAGGAAGGATGGGTGGGATCTTCTCTCTAATGGGTAACAGGGGGTTACACATCACAACAGCGCTGCAGTGGTTAAACTTTACTAATGATGGCAGTACTAACAGCATAATGCAAAATGTTTGAGTTATTTGCATTTTCTAGGCAAAATGCCTCAAAGCAAAGCTTGAATATTTAAAGGAGCTGCTAAATCGACTCGGTCGACTCGGCTTGTTTGATACACGACCTGTTGGTGGCTAATTTTCAGCAACGTTGTAGCAAAGCAGAAATGACCTTGCCCTCGGATCTCAACACAATGCTGCTCACTCTCCGGTCTCTCTGTGATTGAATGACTTTTGATGGTGCCCGTTGACATCCCAGTGGTGATAATAGTTTTTAAAAGCACTCAAACACCGTGAAGGTTCATCTCAGCCCAGCTGCGAGCAGCCATCCCAGGCATGACCTTTGACCCTGTCAAATGAAGCAGGTAACAGGGATGGGATTGGATCACTGACAGCTGCACAGCAGACGCCCTGAAGAAGTGAAATCAGACATCTGCTTCAATGACAGTCTCTTGCTCCTGTGATAATGGAGCGACCACGAGGCTTCATGCTGTGTACACAGTGTGGAAGCTGTGTGTGTGTATGCGAGTGTGTTAGTGGGGCTGAGTGGGGCTTCAGTCTGGGCGGCATGTTTGGGTGGCAGGGTTGGCCTCGTTACATGGCAACCTCGCAGCCTCAGTCTCATGTGACAGTCATTTCTTCACCATTCCCATCCCATTATAGTGTTCCCCTTTACTGCTCCTCCTCAACAGGACTGGAATATTCCTCTGCAAGCTTTGCCTCCTCCTGACTAAAGCCCACTGGACCATGCCCTTTTATCTTTTTGATATCCTCTGTCAGACCACTCCAAGTGTCTGTCTGTCCTCTTTCCTTTCTGTCGGTCTGGTCATGCATTACAAGCTTCTTTTGTGTGTATCCCTGTGCGTGCGTGTGTGTGCGTGCATGTAGCAAACTCCCTTGGTGAACTGTGATTGGCAGAATGACAAGGTATAGCATGCCTAATCATTAATCAGCGTCTTGCTTTGCTCCACACAGCGCTCCCTTGCCATCTCCTTGAATGCTAGGCAAGCTCCCACTTTAGATTACATTAACACCAGTATTAATACCCTGACTAGTCCTGCTTTATTCATCCCCCTCTAATGGTATTTTGGAGAGGCCGATTTAAGACCGGATCACTGTAATTGGCTCCCTGTTTCCTAAGAACAACAACAACTAAAGAGGCTTTAAGCCGACAGAAGGACTGAAGAAGAAGAGGACTATCAAGAAAGTGAATGATGCACACTGATTTGAAGATCTTGCACATGTGTGTCTATGTGTGTGAGTGGATGGATTAGCGTCACAGCTGTCACCCTTTGTCATCCCTCCTCTCCTCCCTCACATCTCTCCACCCATCCCATCAACCTTTGCTCCCCCCTCTTTTACTCTGCCTCTCTCTGTCTCACCCCTCCCTTGCTCCCCTCCTCAATCCCACTTTCCACTTTTTATCCTTGCTAAAGTCTTCCACCTACTTCACCCCTCCTCCCCCTTCTCTCTCCATGTTTTCCATTCTTCTGACAAAGCAAGCAAGTGAGTTTAATGGCTCATTTAATCCCAATGCTGTTAGTTTAAACAGCCTAACTAAAGACTTCTGTTTGGTCTTTAATTTAATCTGAATAGATCTTTTGATGTAGACAAATCCCACATTCCTGTGTCCTTTTGTAGGATATTGTTCAGTGCAATCTCTGCTGAGTGACACAAAATCCACAATAAACACATGACCAGCAATTATCCACTAGATACAAGAAAATGACCGATAATCACCACTCTCTATCGTCCTCCCACCCACCACGCTCTTCATGCTCTTCATCTCCTCTTCTCTCTGACCTTCCCCCCACTCCCCAAGGTCACTCATCATCACTCTGCTGTGGCAGTGCCAGCAAACAACGGTGAGCGGAGCCAAAACTCCTTCGATCAGGCTGCAGAGCTGCCAGATCAGCCCCTCTCTCTATTATCGCCACTTTCTTTTGTCTCACACGCACGTCTTAATCATGGCGTGCTATAACAGCTCTTTGTGTGTGATACTGAGTAGTGTAAACAGTCAGCGGGCTGCGCCACGTGGTGCCGCGGGGGAGGACAGCCTGCATGTTGTGGCGAGGACCGACTCCAAGGATACAGATGGAGAATAGATAGACTAAAAGGAAGGGGTGGTTTTCCTTACTCACCAGGACTGATAGCATCTTTATCGCATACTTAGCACAATACTATCACCCCAGTACACTACAAACTGTTCAGTTCATGCAGTGCAGCCCTGACCAGTCAACCTAATTATCAATTATTTGTTTGTCTGTCTTGCGTATCGTCAGATTTATCACTTCATCACTCTGCATTTGTCTGTCTGCAGCCCATCTGGGTGCTGGGAGGCTCTGTTCAGCTTCTTGTTGTGGTATTCAGCCCATCTGTCCTGCTGACTGGCCTCTCAATACGGGCCACTGGTCATGCAATTAAAACCAAATAGTTTTTTTCTTTTTTTCTTAATAGGAACAGGTTGGGCGATAGGCTGGCTGGTGTTTTTTTTTTGTTTTGTTTTTTCGATGGGATGAGCATTGTTGACTGATTGGTTTGTTAACTCTATGTCTCAGTCTGTCTGTTGATCTAACCACATGGCTCTGGGTATTTTTTCTTTCATTCTGACACATGGCCTCTCTGTGCATGTCCTTCCCTTTTTTCCTCTCTATCTTTCAGAGCAGAGACCAGCAGGAGGGCGTGGACCTGGTTTGAAGAACACTGAAGGAGAGGGGAAAACAGAGGGAGAGGACAAGAAGATCAAAGGCATAGGAGGCAAAGCCAAAGCCTCTTGCACAAGAAACATAGCCTCACACTTGCACGAGTCTGTGTGTGAGTGAAGGTGCTCTCTGTGTGCATTTTACTGTAAGTGTGTGAGCAGGTGGGACTTTGATGGGACAGTGAGCAATGCCTGACACGCAGCGACAGCAGGTTGGCAGTAGGGGGCAGTGCTCCAGCTGCCTCCTCCCCCTTGTCCTCATCCTTCTCTCCCTTGCAACCCAGCCCAGCCAAGCAGCCATAAATATTCCCCCCAATTGTGAGTACTGATTCATAATATTCCTATTAGTGGGTTGTGAATGCTTCCATGTGGTTCAAAGATCTATTTGTTGTGGTAATTACATTGTTGCCTCATCAAAGGGCTCTAATAATAATCTTTTATCATGATTAATTAGTGCAAATGAGCTGAATGAACACGCGTTTCTCTTTCAGTAACCTCAGTATTCAGTGTTACAGAGCTCCGTTATGCTGTAAATACATAACAGGACACTAGTATTTAGAGCTGGGGTTTCTTTGGTTAGGCCTCCTTTGTGCCTGTGTGGCGTCTAATTGCTTTGCAGTTGATCCTCCCCTACTGTATTGATTAGTCCTACTATTGATCTGGTTTCTATGGTGCAAACCAGAATCTGATTGGGGAGTAATTCAATCAACAGTTGAGTTATACAACAAAAAATCCAGTGATGTTTATCCTCACTCACCTCCTCGATGTAATATGTGGGCATTAGAAATACAGCTGAGTTTGTGGCCCCACAGGGAAATTGATCTTCATCTTCTCTGCTGCTGTCAACCTGCCCACAAAGCTCCAGCAGAGAGACAGAGAGAGGATATTTCCTCCACTGCTGCTTTTGTTGTTAACTCTTTATCTAAGACTACTTGCAGTGAGTCACAGCCGCCTACACTAATTTCAAAAGTGCCTGTATACAAACACATGCGCATCCCTCAAATGCTGATGAATGCATTAAATCTACCCATATGGGTCCCCGAGGAGGCTAGGTGACAGCGAGGTGAGAGGGTTGAAGGGATGAAGGGAGGATGATGGTGAGGAGGAAGAGGAGGAGGGAGGAGCAGGTCAGAGATGCAAAAGGTCAAGGTGTCTGGTGCCTTCAATTAGGAAGCCTGTGCCATGTCAATAAGAGTCACTGAGAATGAATGATTAGGATCAATAAATGGCATACCTTAGGATCTGTGTCAAGGAGACAAGGGTTAAAACCTACGCCCTATTAAAGGAGATATTACACCGCTGCATTGTTCATATGTGATAAATACTATTCAATGCGATCTATCTATCTATCTATCTATCTATCTATCTATCTATCTATCTATCTATCTATCTATCTATCTATCTATCTATCTATCTATCTATCTATCTATCTATCTATCTATCTATCTATCTATCTATCTATCTATCTATCTATCTATCTATCTATCTATCTATCTATCTATCTATCTATCTATCTATCTATCTATCTATCTATCTATCTATCTATCATTAAAATATTTTCCTTCATTTCCTTGACTCTGCCCACCACTGTGGACTAACAGACCGCATAAGAGATCGTAAGTGCTTTTACGTTTATTGATGTCTTAATGTGGATGCTGGCAATGTTTACTGCAAACACTTTAACCGTACATTTAATTTATTAGCATGTTTTTGTTTTCCATCCAACACGCATCAAACAAAATATACTTCAGTGCTGAACTTAAATGAGTCCTGGCATCTGTGTGCCCTTTCAGTGTTATGCTGCTAGTGTCTGTGTTTTATCCTGCGTTTGTGATCGCATGTGAGGACGTGTGTGTTTTATTTTCAACAAGCACCTGCGTGTAGGTTTGGGTGTGTATATGTGTTTAGCCTCATTGGCTCCCGGTAGGTGGAATTCCTGCAGGAGAAGGGAGGAGGAAGTTTGAAGAGCTGCTGTCGGTTAGGAGGCAGCAGGGCTGTCAGATCAAAGACGCGAGGAAATAAAGAGGAGTTAAAGCACTAAGCACCAGCTCCTCTCCTCCTCTTCTGCCAATAATGGAGCAACGCCCGCAGCCCAAACTTCAATTTGATCAGCTGAGGAAATGGGCTTATTTCCCTGCATCACTGGGAATCCTTTCATTAAATTTCTGCAGTCTCCCTATCCGTCTCTTTCCAAATCTCTGCAAACTTGCCCCTTGTTTGTTTTGTTCCCTCTGTGTCTCTGCGTCTTTTTGCTCAGTTTTTCTGCCGCACTGCATGTGCTCTCTCTTTGCTGCACGTTCATCTATCTCCGCTGTCTGCTTAGCTCTCCATCTTCATCGCCTTTTTCTCATCTACCGCGCCCCCCCTCTGTCCTGTGCCTTCCTTTACCCATTTACCTACATAATATAAATTTATCTCTGGCTGCAGCGCTGTCTCTTTCCTTTAAAGTCAAATTAAAGACTCTACTCACAAGTATCAAGCTGTGGCTTCTGTTCCACTGCAAAGAAGAACAGTGTGAATAGTTCCTGAAGATATGATATGAGAAAAACATTTAAATTTGAATTGATTTCAAGAACTATATAACACAGTACTGTGGTTTATAACATATGTTAAAGACATGTTGGTGTTGTGCCCAGCAAGTTGTTTTTTTGTGCATATGTAAATGCCGCATGTGCTTTATGGCTGCTGTGCACAGCAATGATAAAGAAAGGGAAACCTGTTCATTTGCTCTTTAAAAAATCCCTGCTTCATTTCCAAGCCCACTTTTTCCTCCCTCTTTCTGTCTCAGTCTCACAGGGGACACTGTGCTATATACCTCTTTTATATGAACTCTTCCTCTTACATTATGCTGTATCAATTTTCTCTCATCTCAACCCATTTATTCCTCCTGCTCTCTTGCTCTTACTCTTTCCCTTGGCCTACATTTCATCTCCATCTCAGGGGACTCTTTTTAAGAGATATTGACTATATAGTTTTCTGCAGCTGTTAAAATATGGAAATAAGTGGTGTCTCTAGTTATTCTGTGCTATTTGCTATGAGTCTGAGATGCGTCTTATGCAATCTGTGTGTTAAAGCTAGAGATATAGCAGCATGCATCATGGACACTCATCATGTGAATTTAACAAAGCAAAGCCTGCAAGTCAGTTTGGGGTGTGTGCATTTACATGTCTGTGTTGTGACTCGACTAACTATGACTTTTGATGTATGCAGTCAAGAGGCCTCCAGTGATCAAAACACAGCCGGAGTCTGTCACCGTATTTAGCACTGAAGACTTCGTCATGAACTGTGAAGCCTCTGGCAACCCTTCACCCATGTTAGTCAACACGCGCGTGCACACACACACACACACACACACACACACACACACACACACACACACACACACACACACACACAAACATAAAGATCATGATTTGATTACGAATGAAAATGCTATATTATTCACAGGGGAGACCAACTATTGGTTATCTGGAACGGTGACCTTCCGTCTCCTTGTTCAGCTGACATCTACATATTAGCATTACATGAGAGCACAGCTTCTCCTAGTCAGATTTCTTGTTCCATTTGGGGATAAATGTCATTAAGCCCTCGAGCAATATTTTCAAAGTGTCTTAGCTGCTCTGAAGTGGAAAAGTGCTCCGATTGCCAAGGAAAAGATGAATATCACAATTATAGCACGAGTTCTAAGTCTGACTGGGGCATCTTGTGTAAATTTTGCAGCTATTCATTTGTGCCCTTAAATTAAGCAAAATGTAAGGACACCCTATTTGTGTCATTTTGTGTCATCAAAGGGACAGAATATTTGAAAGAAGAAAAATTCAGGCTCTTCTGTTTTTTGTTTTAGCTTCCGATGGGCAAAGGACGGGGAAGACTTTGACCCAGGCAGTGACCCGGAGCTGAAGGTCTCTGAAAGCTCTGGCTCATTCGCATTCTACACACTTAGCAACACCATGGACACACTGAACAAGTACAAAGGCAAATACGTTTGCTACGCATCCAATGAGCTGGGGACAGCTGTGTCTAACGAGGCCATACTGAACACGGATGGTAAGAGCACGTCGACGACTCGTGAACCACCGACCGCTTGTTGAAAGATATAGCCGTGAAATATTTGCCCCAATTTGTAATTGTTTGTCCTTGCCCTCGAGGCAAGAACAACATCATTGAAATACTATCAAAGATATAAAACATCTCTATGCTAAAGAGCAAACTGCATCACACCAGAGGAATTACAAATCTCTTAAATGTCATTTCCTGTTAGCTCTCCTATAAATGCCTTCAAGGTTCAGTTTTGAAGCAAGCTGCGGTATTTGTTGATTTATATATGGTTGATTTAAAAAGCTGTGAATGGAGACAGTGCTTTTCCTGCTTTATACAGCGCTCATCTGTTAGCAGATGGGGCTCACACTGAGAGCTAAGAGTATTGCCACCTGGAACATAATTAGACGCAATAACGTGATAATCATATACACAATCATCCACACACATACATGGGGACCCCTGAGCAAAAGTAAAGAGTACCTCTGCACATCCATCTACCTGAGTGACTGGCTCTCTCCTGGACGACCTCATCCCTCCACAGTTTCCCTGACAACGGTTTCCCCAGAAACGCTCTTGAGTTGATGTCATGTGAAGAAGCACTCTTCAGTAGCTCCTGTGAGGTTATCAACGGATGGGAGGAGGGAAAGCAAACATGTATCACTCACAAATTAAGTCTTCTACAAGACAAAAATAAAACAAACAATGGTTCTGTTTCTGTTTTTGTAGAATCATCAGAAGTCAGTATTTTTAATGTTGCATAACAGCAGAAGAAGCTGATGCACATCAGCTGAAGAGCAAATGTTACTAGAAAAATTGTAACTCTATTGATCTCAATAGATATACCGATAACACATATTATACCACTTTTACATAGATACATGTACAACAATCAACACACCAGACTGCAGTCTAATAGTAGCACAGACAAATTATAGTTATGTGAAGACTAATTAAATGCATGTACACACAGCACTACAGTGGCATGGTGGTACGCACTGTTGTCTTACAGACTCCTCCCACAGTCATGTATGGTTTGGTGACTGGTAATTCTAAATTGCTCATAGTGTGAGTGTGAATGGTTGTCTGTCTGTGTTAGCCCTCCAACAGACCGCCTACCTGTTCAAGGCCACCTCTCACTTGATGGCAGCTAGGATAGACTCTAACGCCCAATGACCAAGAAGTGAATAAGTGGAAGAAAATGGTTGTAAGCATGTAGGCACAACAGTTGAGATATCCATAATCCCAATAAACAAGACAACTTATTGAAGCCCCACAATACGCTCTCCACGTGTTATACCCAATAGGCCTGTTTTTAGAAATGTTTCTGACAATAGAGAATCTCCCTTTGCTGTTATTAATGCAACTCTTGTGCTAAGAAGTCCTTAATCTCAATTTGCATGCTATGTTACCCACATACTGAAATAACCAAGGGCGTTTTATCAGGTCGACTACATATGTGGTCTTGCGTGAGAATCTGCCCAGCAGCTTAGTTTTTTAGGCCTGTCTGTGGATGTGAGACGTGACCTTAAAGTTCACACAGTAAAAAAAGAATGTTTGTGGGGGAAGGAAAGAAGTGAAATTTGTCTTAATAAACATGGCGGACAGATTACTGGACTGCTTCATAGCCAGCTCTCAGCTGACAGTGTTGACAATGAGCAGGATGTTTTCTGCTTATTCGAGCAGCTGGAAAATAGGCAACAGGCAGTGATCAAAACACCACGAGCTCTTTTGCAACACTCCTTTCCAGAGATTCTTCTCACAAAATCTTTAGAATTACTTTCCTTTAAATTTCAGAACTCTTAATCTGTTTGGCTCATCCACAGACACTGCTATAGTTTGTCTGTTAAACATTAGTTTTAATTATTATTTCTGTAGCTGTGTCATGATTTGAAATAGGATGTAAAATTTTGCTATGCATCCATAATTAATAAGAAAAGATACACAGCTTTGAAGGGAACCATCAGTTTTTTTTCCTGTTAGAGCCATCACAGAATGATTTTTACAATCACCAACTACTTCCACCTGTAAACTTGTTTTGTTTTTACCAATTTGGAAAATGTCTCTATTTTCACACACAGATAAGGAGCACATTGTCCTGGGATAATGGAAAAGTTGGTCATGTTTCACATCAAATGTGTACAATTTCATTGAAAACAAGGACTCTCTAATAAGAGAAAGTTTACTACATATCAGTTTATTTGTGTTTTTAATATGATGTATTTTTAAAAAACCAAGTATTTTTTATAATTAAAAGAATGCATCTGACATATAACTGAGTACAACTTCCAAGACAAAAATGTTTCTAATTTATGCATATCAATGTTTTGCATATAAGCCAAATGATGAACAGCGTGTCATTTACTACCACGGACACTCCAGCCTGAAACACGCTGCACAAAACTCACCTCACAAGAATGAAGCATAACTCATCCTCTTACCTGCAGCAATATCATATGCCTGGGATACATAGCATTTATAAATAATCAAATATAGTAAAGTAATGTTTATATTTGTTGTTGTTGCAAGTTGACAACGTAAAAAATTACACGTTGACATGAAGATAAATTCATATATTCAAGTGATCCTTCTAAGCCTGAACCTGTGAGAACTTTATCACTAGGACCAGCTCTTTATGATCAACACCAGCTCATATAAAATTACAGTATTTCCTGGAATATAATATTGTTTTACACGTGTACAGTAAAGCTGATTTTGCCGTTTTTGTAGTGCGACTGACCCGCACTGTATTCGTTGTTCACGATGACTTGTGTAAGATTGTCTCGTTGAACATCTATATGAGCTCGTCCATCACCTACGTGTTTACTAAGACCTTTTTTCTGTCTTGCCTCCCTTTAAGTTCCCCCCTCCCAGCAGAAAGATAAAAAGGTTGATGAGACGGCTGACGAGGGAAAAAGTTTTATTCTGAAGTGTAACCCCCCACAAAGTTCTATGGAGCCTATCATTCACTGGATGGACTTAAGTGAGTACATTATCTGTCCATCTCTCTGCTTCCATTACATGCTTCCTGTCTCCAAGATTTTGTTGTGCATTTACCACTTCAGAGAAAGCAAGTTAGCAATTTATTTCTGCATCGAGACATCAACATTTCTGCAACATTTTTCCTCTAGTGCTTTTTTACAATCCATGCAGGATCTACATTTTTCAGTTCCTCTCATCCTGTTGCATCTGTATCTCCTGCCCAATCTATATCCTGCTGTTAATAAGCTCCTCTGTTATTGTAATTTTTTCCAATTCTTTTAAGCAGTTTCAATCATTTTGTCAACATTTTTCTCACTCCTTTTACTTCTTTCAGGGTTACGTCATATCGACCTTAGTAAGCGGGTGATGGCGGGGAAGGACGGCAATCTGTACTTTGCCAATCTGGAAAGTTCGGACAGCAGGGATGACTACACGTGCAATGTCCAGTACCTGGCAACACGCACGATTCTGGCAAAAGAGCCCACCTCTCTGAAAGTCACCCAATGTGAGTTTTGTTGAAGATTATCTAAACTCATCTGACTCAGATTAAGCTGATCTAACCTGAATTAAGGGTGGGTTCCAGTTAACAACAGCTTTATTCAAAATGTAAACCAAAATAAAATGTCAAGGTCTTAAGGAATAAGAAAATTCAAGGCAATTTAGTTTACATTGGTGATTTTCTGATTGTGTGTAAAACAGGATCAGAAACAACAAAACAACAATTGATCATCAGGTAATCGATTCGATGGCTTCTCTGTGGTTGAAACATGTCTTTCAGAACAGTAAATGTGAGTCTCATTGTGGTGCTAGATAGAAAATAAATCAGAGGATCCCAGTCAGTCTGGCCTAATGTCTGGAAATCTGGCTTATCTGTACCAGCGTTCCTTGAATCCTACAACTATTGATACACTCAGAACTTTAAACAGGAGTTTAAATTATTCTCCAAGCGCGTATCATGGTTGTAAAAGTCATTCAGTTACGGAGCTGTTTTGAAAAATAACCAGTTTACATTCATACACCTCTTAAAATCTAACTTCTTTCATTCTTAAGGACATAAATGCTACATTTAAATGCCATATGCAGTATATTAGTTGAGGCCACATAATTAAACTACACATCACCATGTGGTGGCATGTTGTGCTGACCGAAGCAGTGACCAAATCCAGTAGGTCCCACTGAACCAGCAGGGGGTCTTCCTCTGCTCAGCCCATATTATAATGAGATTCAGCTCACACTGTGATGTGGCTGCCAGCAAGTGCGACCCAACTAGAGGTCAGAAAGATGAGCACATGTTAACATGAGACCTCTGTGTGTGTAGAGAGTCTAGATGATGATGTTTTGTTAGAAAGCTAAAGTCTATCAACATGAATCCATGCCCTGCATCTCTACTTGTGTTCTTCAGAGTCTTTAAAGTGGTTGCTGTGTCAGCAGCAGAGCAATCTAAAAAAATGACCCATGCATATGTATGAGTGTTTCTCTTTGTCTTTGTGGTTCCTCCTCTCTTTGTCCAGCCAACTCGGTACTGCGGAACAGAAGGCCCCAAATGATGAGACCTACTGGACATCACAGCACGTACCATGCCCTGAGGGGACAGACACTAGACCTGGAGTGCATCGTCGAAGGCCTGTGAGTGTCTCAGCGTGCACATGTGTGTGCGCTTCCAACCCCTTTAATTGGAAAACTTAAGCCTTCAATCTTACCTGTCTCTCATCCATCCACCCCACCCTACGCATTATTCCATTATGTCTTTCGCTTCTTCCTGCCAACTCTGCTTCCTGCTGCCATCTTGTCTTAATGGTCCTTATCATTCCTTCCGGCATTTCTCTCTCTGCCTGCTTGCTTTACTCTATGTCTACTTCCTCTCATTGTTTTTCTCTCTTCTCTTTAATCCCTCCATACATGTCATCCTTTCTAGTCCAACTCCAGAAGTGTCCTGGATGAGGAGGGATGGCGAGCTGTCAGAAACTCGGACCACCAAAGATATGTTTGACCGCCGCTTGCGCTTCACTAATATCTCGGAAAGTGACGGGGGTGAATACCAGTGTATAGCTGAGAACTCCCAAGGAAACACCAAACACATTTACATGTTGACTGTGGAAGGTATATCTCTTGCGTTTCTCTATTACACTCTCATTCCCTCACACACACATACACACATATATATATCTTGAGAGATAGTGAAAAAACACACAGCATGCTATTATTTTCCATTACATATTTCTAGGTTGATATTTTAATCTCAATATATATGATGTGGTTTGCTGACCATTAGAATGTTTTCGGGGTTTCTGTGGGTAGCTGCATAGACAGAAACCTCCCTCACTAACTTTTTTTGGAACTGCCATAAATTTGGGTTGTTAGTGAGAGCCTGTTAAAAATAACATCAGTCACAAGAGATGCCACAGAAGCAGAGACACCTTGTGGTTCACACTACACAATCAAACTGCAGAAACACCAGATCCTGCCATTTCCTCAGCTCCCCAGTGTCTTTCATAAGAATAGCTCTGCTTTGTAAACTTCCATGTTGAAACTAATGGGCTCATTTTAAAGTGCAACCTCATTTTTTTTTTAAATTCTATAAAAATGTAACACAGCTGCTTGCACAAATGTGCTTTTTTATGTTTCAAAAAAGTTTACCACTATGCTATATCGCCTCCTCTTTTAACAACACTCTGTAAACTCTTGGGCACTGAGGAGACCAATTAGTCTGAGCAAATTACAAAAACGTTTTCCAACTCCTGACTAATTAATGATGCACCAAATGTTTGCAATGCGTGCCAGGTCCAGACTGCAGACATGACACAGAGACTGTTGTTATGTGGTTTGGCCTTATATCGCCGAATGCTTTCTCTGGGGAGGATGTTGTTTGGGTGGCAGCATATGTCACACAAAACTTTTTACATCGCCGGGCATTGATGGTACCTTCACAGATGTGCTAATTATAGTTATGTACACCCATGCCGCCAGAGATTACGGCTTTTGAACTGTTTAGTCTCTTTACGGTTTAGAGTGGAGGATTCACTTTTCATGCTTTCCAAGGAGGAATTTTTAGAATTTGAGAGGACAACTGAAATTAATGGAGAAAATGAGACTAACACAAGCTGCAGAGAAAAAATGTTACAGAATACAAACCAGGAAACGATAACACACAACAAAACACATACACTTTGCACAAGAAATTCAAAAACTGAAAGCATCAATGTAATTAACTAAAAAACTCAAAAAAACAACCCCCCAAACCAGAATTAATAATAAACAAGGGCACTCAGAGTGTGCAACTGTCCCCGAAGGTCTAAAACATCCAGGTTTTATGCTGATGTCAGCATTGGTAATATGGAAATTTAGTTTAGTGTAATCTTTTTGTGTCATTGTGAAGTCATATAATGGATATTAAGGGGTTCGTGGCTCAACAGTTGGGAGTTCGCCTTGTAATCGGAAGGTGTAGAGCGCTTTGGGGTCCTTCGGGACTAGTAAAACGCTATACAAATACAGGCCATTTACCATATTAAAAATTAATGTTTTAAAGAGCTAAAACATGACTGGTATATTGCTTGAAAAGTCTGGAGATGGAAACTAAAGCTTTTTCCTAATTCATGTGGTCCTGAGCGTTGCCCTATTACCTTGAACCATTACATACTAAAATGGTGTATTTAATTATTTTAAACCATATGTTTGAAGCAGGACTTGAAGAAGTCTTTGGCTTCTCTAAGTTGTAAAAACTTGTGATTTTAAGATATATTCATGCAGTGTGTGATTTTGCGTAAGTGTATGACCTCTTTGTGATGTCATAGGGTTTTATATATAAAAAGTGTGTTGTGAAGCTCCCTCCATGACCTTTTTTCAATCAACAATTTTGACAAAGAGCAGTGTTGTGGTCACTTGCTTCATTTTTTTGTGCTTTTGTTGATACCTACAAGGTAGTAGAAACTCAGTCTTATAGTATTTTGCTTGTACTATTTGGAACTGATATATTCTGTCACTTGCAGCTGCACCTTATTGGATCAAGGAGCCAGTCAGTCAGCTATATGCCCCAGGTGAGACAGTCAGATTAGACTGTCAGGCAGATGGCATTCCCTCTCCTATCATCAGCTGGACCATCAACGGGGTCCCCATCTCAGGTCAGTGCACACACCTTAACATGCGCCACCACCATCTCCTGGCACTTAAGATGTACTGACAGCGTGTACTCTTTAACAGGAGTTGATAAGGACCCTAGGCGTACTCTGACAGCAAGCGGATCTCTGATCCTAGAGGATGTGAACTTTGGAGATACTGCCATCTATCAGTGTCGGGCCTCCAATAAACATGGAACCATCCTCACAAACACCAATGTTTATGTCATTGGTGAGTGCTAGTCGTTACGTGCTGTTTGTTTAACTGGATTTTGAGTTTGTTCTCTGTGTATCTCATTTGTCTTTGTGGGATGTTTCAGAGCTGCCTCCCCAGATCCTTACCGATGATGGGAATACATATGCGTATACAGAGGGCCAGAAGGCTTTACTGGAGTGTGAGACCTTTGGCTCTCCTAAACCAAAAGTGATATGGTGAGGCGGTATTGCATATTCCATCGTTTGCTGGCAGATTTTCCCATTAATACATTCTAAAAAGGTGATATTATTGCGTGGGTAGGTCTTCATGTGCATAAATTAACAGCTAAGTGTTGTTACATCTGGGCTGTGACTGTGAATTCTGTCAGTGTGGCAAATATCCAATCAGGCTTTGCTCATTGTAGTAAAACAGGAAAAGTGGCTTTTAAGTTATTAAATTTATCAGCCGCTGCAGTTGCTGAAAACCCTTTTTTTTAAAAATCACCCGCCAAATTTCTGATGTGTGTGTTGGTTTTTAAATTGATGAGTGTGTGTGTCTGTGTGTGTGTGTGTGTGTGTTTCACAGGGAAAGAAACAACGGCAGCTCCTTCCTTCTAGCAGATCGCAGAGTTAACCCTCTCAGCAATGGGTGGCTCGAGATTGCTAACGTCACCCACAGCGATGACGGGATCTACACCTGCACTGTGCCAAATTCCAATTTGTCAATCAGTGTTGAGCTGGAAATATTCAGTCAGTGACACTCACATGCTTAGAGACATAGTAACTCTTGCCAACTTTATTTATTACTTGTACCTCCTGCAGCTTGTCTCAGCATTGTATTGTTTGCTTTCTTCTGCAGATAGGACCGTGATACTGTCACCCCCACAGGCTCTGAAGGTCCGGGCTGGAGAGAGAGCCATTTTCACCTGCCTGGGCCTCGTCGACCCCAGACTCGACCCTCCTTTCATTCAGTGGAGAAAGAACAACCAGAAGCTGGCTGATTCCAACAGTGATGAAAAGTGAGACATTTTTATATCTGAAAATAAAGAGGATCATTTTGGAAATCATGAAAGGATGATTATGCTTGTGAGCCATTTGTTTATTGGGGTGGGGAATGAAGAGTTAGTGGGGAAGGATGGTGATAATAAATTGTAATTCATGATGACGATGACTGTATTTCCTCAGGTATACAATGGAAGGACCGGATCTCAAAATAACTAATGTGCAGCCAGATGATGAGGGAGTGTACACCTGTGAGATCATCACAAAACTGGATGTAGCAGAAGCCAGGGGTACCCTCACCTTATGGGGTAAGACCACTGACCACATATGACCACAAACCGACAAATGTCCAAACCCTGTAAACAACAGGCCTAAAATCATTCTGTAGTTATAAACTCCACCCCCACAAAAACAAACTCATTTAAAACCTTTATTGTGCATGTAGTGCATAGGTAGTCATGCTAGTAATAATACTGATGTCCCCTATCAGATCGTCCAGACCCTCCCATCCTCCTACAGATCTCTGATCCTAAGGATCGTACTGTCACCCTCAGCTGGACTCCTGGAGATGACCACAACGGCCCAGTGACAGGTGTAGTACAAACACATATAGTTGCACACTTTTAAGCACTGACATGTACAAAACCTTATACTTCACCTAACCTTAAAAACTACATATTAAGCCTATCTCTGTCACCACAAGGAGGACACATCCTCATGACTGCAAAACCCCCACAACACAATCATACAGACATGCACAGACACAGCTGTCTTTCTCCTACTTCAGAGTATTGGATTAGACATAGAAATAGGGAAAATGGAAGAATTAGGTCAGGACATTGTCCACAGTTGCTCTTTCTCACATGAAGCACACAGCTGGAGATCTGCCATATTAGATATGTTCTTACTGCTAGAAACACAATGTTTGATTTAGGCAAGCGTGGCATCCTTTTGGGGTGGGCGGGACACATAACATGACAACCTGTAAACAGATTGTCTCTACAACAATAACAAAAATACAGACACGCACACGGTTTGAGTGCTCAAATCGCTTAGAAAAGCTAGCTATCCTTATAGCTATACAATAAATCCAGTTCAGTTGTATTTATGTAGAACCAAATCACAACAACAGTTGCCTCAAGGTGCTTATATTGTAAGGTAAAGACTCTACAATAATAGAAAGAAAACAGAGAAAACCCCAACAATCAGGTGACACCCTATGAGCAAGCTGTATGGCGACAGTGGGGAGGAAAAACTCCCCTTTTAGCAGGAAGAAACCTCTGGCAGAACCAGGTTCAGGGGAGGGGCAACCATCTGCCATGGTCGGTTCGGGGTGAGTCGAGAAAGACGGGACAAAGGCAGACACAAATGCAGCTTTATGAGTGTTGAGTGTTTAGTTATGTTTCCATTACTTCCTTGGGATAATGTCCTTTCTCCATCATTCCTTGACTTTTGTCGTAGAGTATGTGGTAGAGTTTGAGGACCACCGTTCGAATGAGAGCGTCTGGAAAATGCTGGCCAGAGTTAGCGGAAACAAAGAACGTGCCGTTCTCTCCCTGTGGCCCTTCATGTCCTACCGTTTCCGGATCATTGCCATCAATGACGTGGGCAAGAGCGACCCTAGCAAACCATCTGGAATATACAACACACCTGCTGAAGGTAAAAGCCATGGATCTGTAGCTATATGTTTATGAACTGTCACAGTAAATCCCAAACAACACTAAACCATCTTGTTTGCTAATCCCAGCTCCAGATAATAACCCTAAAGATGTCAAGAGCGAGTCCATTGAACCGAACACTCTGGTCATCAGCTGGAAGGTATATCTCTTACCTGAATGCACCATTTGGTCAAAGCGGTTACTGATAATATTTGAGAAATGGTCTTATTTGGCTGCTGCTCCCATCTTTACAGAAAATGAACAAAACCGAGGTCCACGGACCTGGCTTCAAGTACTGTGTGCAGTGGAGACAAGCAGTGGGTGGTGGGCCCGACTGGCACGAGAAAAATGTAACAGAGCCGCCATTCCGTGTTGACAATGTCGGGAACTTCTCTGCGTATGAGATTAAAGTTCAGGCTTTCAATGAGATAGGGAGGGGACCTGAGCCAGACACAGTCATAGGCTACTCAGGAGAAGATGGTACTATATTTTTAAAAAAACTATTACTTTTTCAGCACACTTTTCTTTTCCTGGGATTTCTTCTACTTGGCATTCTAACCCGTCTCCTTCCTGTCTGTCATTGGCGCTCAGTTCCTTTAGAGGCCCCGATGGATGTGGGTGTTGAAATAATAAACAGCAGTACAATCAAAGTGACCTGGGCACCTATAGACAAAGACACGGTCAGAGGACACCTGCTGGGATACAAGGTACTGCCCTAGTATCTCATCTGTTGTTTGGCCTGACGTATGCATGAATAATACATGAGTGGTTTTAAAGTGGAGGCAGACAGATTGTAGCTTAGTGGCGTCAGGGTACTTTGTAGTTTCAAGGTTGTAAAGCCCTTTCTCCCCCTCAAAATATATCTCACACTCTAGAAATACTCCTTTTATTTTGGTTTTTTATGATTCATGTTTTAGTAAATGCTCTGTCCCTGCTTTTAAAGTCTTAGAGAACCAAATGAGAACATCAACAGAGTCATAATATAAATGTAACTAAATGCAATAAATGTTACAGTTTTCCTCATTTGCTTGGGCTCAGTTAATGAATGAGAGCTAAACCTGTCGAAAGGATGAAGAGCATCACGAAAAGCATTTTGTTTTCTTTGTTAGGTCTTTCAAATGTTTCAGAACACTTAAACAATTGTCTCATCCCAGCTTTGTGTGTTTTGAGATTTAATTATTGTATATGTCCTTGTGTTCCAGATAGGTCACATTTCTATCATCCAGATAGTTTTTGCCTCCAAAATATGTTGGCATGTAAATCATCCATGCAGAATACTCCATATAAATGTCCAAATCTGTTGGCGTAAGCCATGAGTATGAGAATTGATTACAACAATGTTAGAGAGGAATAAGGATGTGTGGTGGTGAAGCAAGGAGAAGATGTTTCAATACCTGAGGCCAACCATCCAAAGCAAAGGACAGAGCACATGAGAGGGAAGAAGAGAGTGCAGGCAGGGTGGAGTGTCAGGGTAATTTGTGACACAAGGATAGCAGCAAGTGTGAAAGGGAAGGTCTACAAGATGGCAGTGAGACCTGCTGTGATGGATGATTTCAAAACTGTAATTTGGAAACAAAAATAATTTGGTTAGGAGCGATCAGGACGTACACGGTTAGAAATGAGAACATCAGAGCAACGGCTCAGGTTTGGACACAAAGTTAAGAGAGGAAAGACTGAGATAGTGAGGACATGTGCAGAGAAAGGAGTGGATTTATTAAATAAAGCTGCCAGGCAGGAAAAAAAGAGGAAGACCATCAAGGATGAGGTGAAGAAGGACATGAAGAGGGTGGTGAGGATACGATGAGATAAAGGGGGATGATCCACTGTGGTGACTTGTAACAGTAGCAGCCTGAAAGAACAAGAAAGAACAGAGGATGTTTATAATTTGTTATCCTGCCAAACTGAGTTTTGGGAGATTCATCTTCAGATTCAGTGACTTCAAAACTGTTCAAAGAAATGTGCCTGAGCAACTGAGATAAACTGTAATTTTCCAAATATAAATAAAAAAATTAATCCTCATTTGTGATGTCCTCTTTTGCCAGATCCACTATACCAGGAAAGTGCATAGGAGCCACCACCGAGGCCGCAGGGCACAAGAGTTAGAAAGCACTGTGGTGGTGAAAACGGAGCCCAACGAGAAGAAGAAAGTGATCAGTGATCTGAGGCCGTTCTCCAACTACACCCTTAAGGTGACTGTATACAACATAAAGGGAGAAGGACCCTTCTCTGAGGCGCTGCCCTTTGAGACTCCAGAGGGAGGTGAGAATAAATGGGTTAAAGAGGCTAGAAATAAAGCTAGAAAAGGGAGAAGTGATGACAAAGTGGTTAAAGATGTTTTATTGCAGATGATACAAATAAGAGGTCAAGAAACATGGCAAAGGGAGAGGGAGAACTATATGCATGAAGAAAAAAGAAATGAGACTGGTAGCAAGGGGTGATGATAGAGTGATGTGATGATAGATATTACTAAGTACATTATCATCATGCATTTTTTGTATTTTTGCTAGTCCCTGGTCCTCCCTTGACCCTGACCCTAGACAGCCCATCAGAGACAGAAATGACCCTCCACTGGACACCTCCTGGACAGCCCAATGGAGTGCTTATTGGATATCTGCTGCAGTACCAACAGAGTGAGCATGTGTCTATTTCAACCTTGCCAGCAAAGTGAACATTGAGTAAAATCCTTCAAGTTGGAAGTTCTTCTATGCTGCAATCAGACATTGGAAAAACGAGCAATGCATCTCCAGTGAAATCAATAGTGCTAAAAATGTCAAAAGGAAAGCATCCTAATGAGCTTATCAGTCAGTTACTTGTCACCATGAACAATACAGTATCCATACATGTGTTGACAACCAAAAAGTGATTAAATGGTTTTTTGGCACTGCTGTGGTCAGTTACAGAGAGTGATGACAGCCCCATGCAGGTGGAGACAATAGATGACCCCACAGTCACCCACATCACCCTGAAGAACCTGGACCATAAGAGCCACTACCGTTTCTACCTCAGGGGGCGGACTGCTGCTGGGGATGGAGTACCAACAACGATGAAGGGTGCCACTATGCTGGATGGAGGTATAAAGCCGATTCAGTCTTTTAATATGTAAAAGCTATTAAATTAAACAAAAATTTGATTTGCACTTGTCTGAATGCATTACAGTAGTTCCTATGAACATCAGCCTGTCTGTGGGGGAAAACGCAGTGAACTTTAGCTGGGTACCAGAAAAGAGACGCAGGAATGTTGGCTTCCAGATCCAATACCGCAACAAGAACGGTATAATATTCACACTAATCTGTGCATAAGTTACGCATCTTTGCATTCAACCTTTTAAAAGGATTATTACCTTGTGGGAGTAGCTACACAATCCTGAACAAGAAAAGAAAAAGACAGGTTTCTTGTTGTGCTTCTGCAGATGGCAATAAATGGAAGACGACAGAGAAGGTGAACTCCTCTCAGTCTTTCTACCAGATCCAGGGCTTGACTCCTGGCTCCTATTATTCTTTCCAATTTATCTACAACAACACAACCTTCTTCAAGACTGGAATCGAGACAGAAGGAACAGGTACTATGAGCCTTCATTCATCCTCTTTCCTTTTATCCCTACTGCTCTCTCCTCTGGGTTTCCCGCAGCTAAAAATATAAAGCCTGATCCTACAGAGAGTGTCTTGCAGTTCTTTCTCTGCCTGTGAAGTGCTTTCAAAGACTTTTGTGAAAAGAGAGCTTGGTTAGCCATATGAAATGATCCATTACTTGTGTTTGTTTGCTGTATTTTGCTGTATTCTTTGGTTCCCTGGTGAAATGCCAGCCTGTCAGAATGCATAATGATCTGTCTCCTTTGCTCTAGATTCTACTCCTTCTTTTATCTTGGTCTCCCTATCTGTCTCATACTTTCCATTTGCCGTGTATTTCATTGCTGCTTCCTGTTACCAAAAAAGCTCTAACTCCTCTTTCTACCACCTTCTTTTTTCCTCTCTTAAGGAGTAACAGAGATGCAGCCAAGCTTTGCAACACAGGGCTGGTTCATTGGCGTTGTGAGCGCCATTGGGCTATTGTTGCTGATCCTGCTCATCCTCTGCTTCATTAAGAGGAGTAAAGGGGGAAAGTACTCAGGTCAGTGTGACCTACCCTAATAACTGTTTAATATTAGGAGCTATTAAACTGAAGCTTGATGAGCAGCAAGTTTTGTGTAGGCAATGCTGGCCAGTCTGGAGCCATAAAGCTGTCCGACGCTGCTGTAGAAAAAGAAGTGAAACGCTTACTGGCTTACTGCACCACAGTAAATATATTATATTGACTGGGGAGAATATTACGTGTTCTTTTAAATCAATCCCAAACAGTTTGATTAACTTTCTGATCTGAACTGTAAATATCTGTCCCATTTCACTCAACCTGCTTTCTCATGCAGCTGTCATGTCAAACATGAGACAGACCTCTAAGCTTACACTTCCTTGCTTTGACAGTAAGGAATAATCTCTGGCTCTTTCTGAAAAAGACAAAAAACGTAAAATAATGGTCCATGTCTGACTGAAAAAAAACCCAGACTTTTAGCAATTTTCACATGAGAGAGAAGTGAAGACAAACCAAATAATAAGGCTGATGATACCTACCGCCATTCTAATTGGCTGTTATATTTTTAGAAAATCAGTGAGAACTTAAAACTATAATACAGATAAACTGATACTATCTACAGATAGTCCAGCTTTTTTGCTCCACCTAAGCATCCTTTAATAAAACTTCACTGTTGAGATCTGAGACTTACAGTGGCTTTAGATAGAAGCCAGATTAAAATCTGACTATAATGAAATCTGTCACATTCTCAGTGAAAGATAAAGAGGAGGGCCCAATGGACTCAGAAGCTCGGCCCATGAAGGATGAAACTTTCGGAGAGTACAGGTGTGTCATCTGAATGAACGCTGTTTCCTGGATGCTTTGTTACGTTTCTGCACATTGATTTCTAACACAGCCCTGATTCCCTCAGCACTGCTTGGTTTTCCTAACCCTCTCTGTTCCTTTCATTGTCACTCTCCTCCCTAATGCCTGCCCCTGTTATGCAGATCTCTAGAAAGGTATGCTGCGATATGATTTAATATCCTTAACCCACTTAATTTTTACCTCTGCCAATGCCTCACTTACCTTCTGCCTTCCCATAAACATTCAGACTAATTTTAATGTAATATATTTGTTTACTGATTGCATTATGTTCAACAGTTCAAAATCCAATAATGTTCACCTCACTGTAATGTGAGACCCTGAAAAGCAAATAGTCACGATTTATAACCTGGAACCGACTATTTTTAAAAAAATTACTTAAAATATTAGTACATAATATTCAACCTTTGGCATGTAGCACTGCATTTTTCGTATGTATCATGTTAACATTTCTTGCTTTTGACCTCTTCTGTTCTTCATGCTGCAGTGATCTTGAGGAGAAGCGAACAGCCAGCCAGCCGTCCCTGTGTGAGAAGAGCAAGCTGTACAGCGAAGACAACCTCGACTTCAATGGCAGCAGCGCCATGACCACAGAGCTCAACATGGATGAGTCTCTGGCCAGCCAGATCAGTCGTCCCAGTGGCGGTCCAGAAGGTTTCCACGGCCTGCCAGAGAACGCCCCGCTGAACCCCACTACCTTCTCTCCCGCCACCAATGGCGTGCCCAACTCAGTCACCATCCTCGATTAACCCCCACACATCCACCGGGGACCATCAGACCAAAATATGTCAACACGTATGTGCCCATATGCTCCTGTTCCCTACTGACTTGCTGATCTGTACTCCGACGACTAATAAACAATCATATTCAGATGTCCCTGGCAGCCATCTGATTGACTAGACTATATTGACCAAAGGAGTGTCCAAAGTAGTGGACAGCGATAGTGATATAAGCCCTACTGACATGAACATGCCCTTTGACCTCCCTTCATTTTCCTGTGCAGTTTACAACTAATGAAAATGACTAACATTCATTTCTCTCGCTCCTCTTTCGTTCTCTCAGCAAACAACAGCGCAGATGCATAAAGACAGAATGTTGTACAGTTAGAAATATCAGGGGGTGTAGGTATGGTCATGTAAAGATGCAGAGTAGTGCATTAAAAGTAAAGGATGATGGTAGAACCCAGTGTAGGGAACAAGACAGCTAATGCTGCTGTAAAAAAAAATCTTGAATCTTAGATATGAATCATGTTTGATGTACTTCCCACATGATTTTGTCTGTCTAATTGCCATTTAATGTCTCCGATTGTACTTGCCAGTGACATTTTTTTCATTTTACGAGCGTGTTTGAATACCAAACATCATTTTTTTGTTGCTGTTGTTGCTGTTGTGTCATTTTTTGTTACGTAATCATTTTTCATATTGTTTTCTATACTATTTATATAAAAAGCTACGGCACATTTCATAGATTAACATGTTTTCAGCAAAATCAAGTGAAGCCAAGTTTCTTACTATTTGGATGCATTAAGTGGAACTTGCTGTGAAAATGCTGAGTAGCATCTGGTGTATATAGCTGCATCTACACTTATCTATTTAGCCATATTACAGTATTATAGATCCTTATAAGTTCCTGTGCCTGCTGGGTCTGCATAAAGCACCAGATTGATGTCATTACTCTCTCGCCTTCCCACCAGAAGTGTAATGTCATTTTTGAAAACGATGTTGTAATTTTTTTGTGTGTCGAGACCTATGTGTAGTTTCTGTATCGCTGTCTTTGTCTCTTTCTACGCTGTATTAAAACATTGTCTCTAATTAACAACCTTTCATACCTGCTCATCTCATACTAAACAAACTGAGGTGCAGTATTTATGTATATTTCAGATAAGAGGGTGGCGTCTAGTGCGCAAACACTCTCTCACGTTTTATTTTCAAACCTTCCTCAATGCAAGCTGATATTGTTGACAGTTGTAAAGGCTGCCATTTGATATATGACAAAGGTTAAAAAATAGTTGTTTATATCAAACAGAGAATGTATTCCTTTCAGGGTTAGGCAGACACTGTATTTACTTGCTTCTGAAAATAATCTGAGCTAAAAAGGTAAAAGGAGAGTAAAGTCACAGGAAGAGCCGGGACCATTTGTTTTCCCTCTGAATGTAAATACAACCCTTACAGAACCATGTTTGATATGAAAATGTGAAAAATGTGCAGGTTTAAAGCCACTTCACTTAATTTTAAAATGTTGCAAATTGTAGTTTTTTTCCTTCTCTGTACTATTGCTATGAATTCAGACTTTTCTGTTATCGACAAACGATCACAGTGAGATTTGGGTGTAGCAAAAACATACTCCATAGTTGAATAAAGGAGAAAAAAAAAAAAAGGAAAAAAAAAATCACATTGTTATGTAGATGTTTTTGCAAACATATCGAAATTTGAAAACGGGAAAAAAAAAGAGTCAATTTAGTGTCACTTAGTGAAAGTAGTTACATTACAATTTAAGCTAGGATTGCGCTCATGCCCTTAATCATCCAGCAATGCAGTGCAGTGAATATCTGTGGAGTTTTTGTCTGATGAAGTTGTGCGGGGCAGAAATGCAGTGAGCCACAGGGAACACTTAAACGCGATACTCTCCCTTCTCAAACAAAAGCTCGCCACTGGCCAAATATCAACTGTAGTCTCCGAGGTAGAATATGAGATGTCTAAAGAGGCTAGTGGCACTGAAGGAGGTTTGTGTAAGCTCCCTGTTGTTGGTTAAACAGACACACTCAGGACAAATAAAGCTTTTAAAAAAAATCTATTTTCATACAGGAGCGACGAATGACGCAAGATATGCCAATATTCTAACTCAACTATCTGCTGCTAAACAACTGTGTGTCAGTGTTTGGGGGCAAATGTTAGCTCTGAATGAGGAATGAGTGTACACACACAGATACTCACTCGACTGCCGCTCACTCTTTGCTTTTCATGTTTTGTAGGGGAAACCTGGGGATGCTGGCCTTTGCTTTCTCACTGTGGTTGTTCTTTCTTTTTTTATATAGCTAAAGAAGAAAAATCGATTGAAAATGAATTGGTTTGTGTAGAGAAGCTTCTCTAGGACTCAAAAACAGACATTTTAAGTGGAAGTAAGACGAAACAGAAGGGGCAAGGGAGGCCAGGGGGTGTGCGCCGCTGCTGGGGATGATATGCCTCTTCACAGAGTGTGGGGTGCAGTATTAGCACAATATGATGATGCCTATATTTGTCATGGGTGGATGACTGGAGCTGTGGGTCTTCTGCCACTTTTGGGGCCAATATTGTAACTGCATTATGAAGCTACTGCTGTAACTGGATATATGACTGAAAAATAAAGTACGTGGAACAATCTGTACCAAAACAGGCTCCCATTTTTTTGTCACTAATCAGAAATAACCGTGTTAATCGGGAGGAAATCTATGTCACTTATGTTATGATTAATGTTCATCCAGTTCACACTGATTCATTGATTAACCAGGTTTATTTAGCCCAATGCCACAGGAGGACAAGCTAATGTCAGGTCACTGGCAGTCAGCGGGAGCTGGTGTTGAATTGATAAAAGTAGTCCTTGGTGGGTTTGTTGGTGTACAGTCTCTTATTCAGGTACTCTTGCCTGGGGCAGAAACAGAAATTTAAACACAGTAAGTAGCTTGTCCCCCTAAATGTTTATAAAATCTGAAATCTCTATTTCCATATTTTATCACCTAAGCCTAAAACACATTTGCTGATTAGTGTCTAATCAGAAAGTGTATGAATATGTGGGCAGTGCTTACTGTGCCAGCTGCTCTCGGGCCAGCTGCATGTTGTAGCGGTCCATCTGAATTCTCCGCTCTCTATTCAGCTCGGCTGCTCTCAGGTCCTCCTTCTCGGCTTCTCTGGACAGCTTCAGCAGCTTCAGGTCCCAAGCTGCTTCACGGATCTTTTCAGCATCTCGCTGTTTCTGAAGGCAGAGAGGAAATAAATCTAAAAACACACTAAACTTGTTCTCCTAAAGGCAATTCTGCTTCATTATGATTTAGGTTCCCAAACTTTCATGCTGATTTTGGGTGACTTTAACATGCCTGTAGATAACACTGAGAAATGCAAAGCTTCAGAGCCAAATAATCTGCTGGAGGTCTTATGGCTTGGTAACTGGATCCACCCAAATGTTTTTTTCTGTGTTAGCACTTTATGTTTATGCTTATTCTTGCCACTATTGCATCTTGAAATCAATGTTGATCATGTTAATCCAGGTCCAGGCACTAATGGAAAGTTTGGGGCCTTATTTTAGTACACTAGAAAGACTAGAAAGATACCATCATCCTGAATAAGGAGAAAACTGATATACACTGGTATATTTTTCTAATATCTCCAGCACACTAAAATAAGACCTTTTATTACTTGTTCAAACCAACTTTCAGTGCCTGGATGCTGGTTTGAGCACCGCTGGCTTGATGGACACTAGTAGTGCTCCTGTTACATTTACTAGCTTCCAATTAGTTTTAGAATTGATTTTTAAAGGTTAGTGCTTTTTTAAGGTGACGCAATGTTTGCGAACTCAATATCTATCTGACAAGCCAGTAAGCTACCCGCAGACCTCATGGATTATTTACAGTCTTAAGCAACACTGGTGATGTGGCTTTTATCTTTTCGCTGCTGAAACAACCTTCTGAATCACATCAGGAGTACTCCAACATTTGCAGTGTTTAAAACAAAACAAAAAGGAGGGACAAACCTAAGTTGAACACCATTTCCACTGTGGGAGAAGAGCTACAAAAACCTGGGTATTCACATCAATAACAGACTGGACTGGAAATGCAACTCTGAGGCTGTCTGGGTCATTTAATGAATTCAGTAAAACACTATTGTCTGTTACTGCTAGTGCAATCTTCTTTGTAGGTTTGTTTTGGGGTAGCAGCGTCAGAGCCAGTGACGCTGGAAAGCTGAACAAGCTGATTAAAGGCTGAGTCTGTGCTGGGGACTAGCCTGAAGCCCCTAGAGGGAGTTATTAAGAGCAGGATGTTGCACAAACTGCTAAACATACTGGACAACACACGACATCCCCTTCATGACTGTTGTCAGCAGGTGACTCCCTTAACTCTGCTTTAATAATGACTGACATTAGTATTTTAATGTATTTTTTAAAGTTATTTATTTCTTTTTGTTTTATGAACTTTAATTCTACTTATTTTATTGGTTTTAAATGATCATTTATACTCATCTGTCAAAAGTTTTAATTATCTTAATATATTTCTCTATTTTATGGACTGAAGGTATCGATCTCATATACAGGTATATTTTTACTAGTAATATTGCACTGTTGCTTTTTTGGTTGTTTTTACTTGTGATTACAGACTTTGTAGGTTTCACATTCCCGTCTTATGTTTTTGTTTTTTCAAGTCTAGGATTATTTTCTTTGTGAGTAATCTCCTCAAAGCTGAAATCCTTTTTGAAAACAACCTGTGTAGAAAAGTTGGCACAGATGTCAAAAACTCTTTCCCTTCATCCCAAAATGGTCGCGGCAGATGGCTTGCCCCCCCCCCCCCCCCCCCCCCCAGCCTGGTTCTGTCTAAGGTTCAACAAGAGTTTTTCTGTCCCACTGTCACCAAGTCGCTCGATTGCTGTTGTTTATTTAACTAATATTTTAGGGTCTTTAACCTACAATATAAAGTGCTTTGATGTGACTGCTGTTGTGCATTGCTGCTGACAGAGCTGAATTAAATAAAAAATAATAAAAAAGAAAACACTAATTTCAAATCCACACATGCAGTACCCAAGCACAAGTACTTGCCCTGCCCAATTCCCCTGCTGGCCACCTCTGTACTCAAGGGATTATGTGGACATGGTATTCTACATAACATATATGGAATACCGTGTGCAGCTTTGACTATATTACTGTGGAGTACCGAGTGTAATACCTGTCTCTCAAGGCATTGTTGTTCTCTCTCCTGCTGAATGCTTTTCAGCTGTTCGGGGCTCATTCCTTTCCACCTGTCTGGTAGAACCTGTGGTGGCCTCCCTCCTCCCACCTGTCTCTCTGTTGCCTCTGCACACTCTGTCATCATGTCAGATGTCATTGTATGCCACATCTCTGCCAGATTTTCCTGTTCCTCTCTCTTGCGTTGCTCCTCCAGTTTCTCTGCTTGCTCTTTAGCCTGTGTGTACAGGACATGGTGAGGCTTTAACACAGATCCAGGGACAGTTAATTGATTATCCCACTGATGACTGATGATTCAGAAGCATTGCAAAACCCAGTTTCTAAAATGTGGTTACTCCTAGCATAGAGCTACCAGTCAGCCATATGGCGAACGTCGTCCTGAGAGAGCCACTCAGTCAGCTGTATTTGCTTGTGCATCATGAGTGGTTATTAGTGAAACCACTAAACACTATGAAAAAGTACAGTGACCTGAAGGATTTACAATGATTCCTCCCAATGGGGGATTCAGCCGAGTGCATTCAGGCAAATGAGGGAAGAGCTAAATGGAGGCTTTTAAAAACAGACAGTAACCATGCATACATCAAAGCCGTTTAACCATCCATGTTGCCTGGTGCCAAATAATATGATTGCCGCCATCCTGCACCAAGTGTGTGTATGCATCATTTGACATTTTCAGCTTGCAATTCCCACATGACAACATCATGTCACAGCTTGCCCCTTCCCACCCCCACCCCTTTTAGATTTTGCCTTGAGCATTCACATTAGTGAGTGGTGTGTGCATATCTGTTTGCCCATCTGTATACTGTACCAGAGCCTGATTGTAGTTCTCGAGCGCGATGCGGCTGGCTCTCTTACACACCTCCTCGAGGGCAGCTTGTTGAGCCCCTCTCATGTCTTGTTGCACCAGCTCTTTGCTCGCAAGCATCTCTGTGACACACATGATTTGGGGATCATCTGATGTGTGTTTTTCCACACCTGCCTTAGCTGTTGTATTTGGCTCTTTAACTGCACACTTCACACTTACAGTAAAGCTCTTAGGGATAAGCATCCATCACTGTCACCTGGTAATAAGGGCTGTGCATGGGAGTGTATGATTGTTTGTGCAGGAAAGCATGAAGCATGTGTGTGATGTACAGAGGTTGTAGAGTAAATGATGTAAACTCATTAGGAATGCTAGTGAATGTGTGTACTTGTGTGTGTCTCTTTTCACCTATGTGCTTGTCTCGCATGTGCCGTTTTTCATTCTCGTCCATCTGTGCTCGCAGATCTCGTTCTGTCTTTCTTATTTGTTCTCTCATCCTCAGCTCCTCTCCGACACCCTCTCCCTGTGCATGAAACAAGGACAGATGACCATAAGAGGTAACAATATTACATATTTAACCATTAGCTGGACCCCCCTCCCGGTCTTTAAAGCTTACAAATCCCCTGCTTTGTCAGAGCTGCCCTACCTTAAAGATTTGCATACTGGCAGGCCCTAGCTCATTCTCTGGAATGGCGATCTTGAATGCCCCCTTCAGGCCAAATTTAAGATCAGCATCACGAGAGTCCTCTGGTCGCTGATGAGTAGCCCAGTAATTGGTGAGTTCAGAATTCAAAACTCTTCGCTTCTCCTCTTCAGCATTGTTCTGCTGCACCAGTGCTTCATCTTGGTATATTCTCAACTTATCTGTAATACATTAAAAATACACCTATGACCAACCAAAGCTAATTAATGGAGAGGGCCTGAAATAATAAGGGACTAGGGGACTTGCATTTATAGCATCTTGCAGGAATTATGTCTGCAATTAAACTGCTTTAATTCTAACTCATCCATGTCCTTCAGTTTACCCAAAGCTTTGTCCATTTGTTTCTCCATGTTTTGCTGGTGTTTCTTCTCCTGGACTTGTTGGTTTAGTGTATCTAGGTCGAGACCCATCACACGAAGCCGGGTGTTGAAAATGCGGGCCTTGCGTGCTGTTTCTGCAGCCCTACGCCTCTCCACAGCCTTTTCCGTGGACTCGTCTACAGGCAAATCCACTTTGAACATGTTCAAAGTTTCTAGTGACTTCCTAAAGAGACAGCATTACGAGACTTGTTATCGGAGCTGATAATCTTGCTTGAAAATAAATTATTAAAGAAATGATTGTGCCGATTGAAATATAAAATCCTGGTGGGGTTCATCTTCAGAGCGATTTGCTCCTGTCATCACCTGATAACATCAAAAACCAAAGGCAAGGCAGAAGTAGACTAAATCAAATGTCTCTTCCTTAAAAATGGACATAAACCTCTGATCAACTTACCGCTGACGTTATAAATCTGTTCAGTTTCTTTCAATATCAGTGAATGAAAATCTGCTCCTGTTGTGTTTGGAGACCCTTGGTAACCATGGAAACAAGTGGCCACATATCGCTATGCTGGAAACACATAACAAGAGTGACAGGACCAGCTAAGGAAATGTCTTTTTATTTTTAATAATGTGTATATTCTGTAATAAAGTAGCATTAATAGTAGTAAAAAGTGATATCCAAGGTCGATCACAATCAAAACACGACAAACTCCACACAACTAAATTTTGTCTCGCGAGAAACTGTGAGGTTTCGTGTCTCGCGCGCTTGTGGGTCTTCCTGTTGGATTGTAAAATGGCGCATTGTTGTCGCCGCCGTACCGAGTATATTTGATAAAGATTATATTTTTCATTTTAATTTTTAAAACGCTTGCGCAGATCATAATGTAACTTGTGCATAGAGCAGCAGTAGATTGACCAGAGCGGTTCATTCATTTCGTGCACACTGCGTCTTTGCAACAGCTTACCGGGTAAACATTGGTTGTTAGCATTAGCTAACTGCTAAGCTAAAATTCACTGCAGACCAGCTAAACAAATATAACGAGATGGGTTATTTAAAACTGATAGAGATCGAAAATTTCAAGTCGTATAAAGGAAGGCAGATCATCGGACCTTTTCACAAGTTTACTGCAATCATCGGACCCAATGGATCTGGTATGTAATAACAGCTAACATAAACTCGAAGCTAATGCGAAATGCAAACTGCTAGCTGTGCCTAACGGTAAACACAGCTCCACAGCCCCTTTCTCTTTAGATCATAACTCTCAGTCTGTGCATAGCTGAACTGTATGGGGGTTCAGCTGTTGGTAGTGTGATGTATCGTATTGTTTCATATCCATATTTGCCACTAGAGTAGTTATTTAAATTTTATTTCGGTGTATTAATCGTTGTCAGTTTGTAGAATAACGTATTTGCATTTTAATTGAAGTAATTCCTTTAGACTGCTTAAGCACTTATGTCGTATAGGCACTTAATATATTTGTAAACATTGGGGTTGGACCTACCTTTACACTAGAGAAAGACGAAGTCTTTCAACGGTCTTTTCTCGTAATACAGTGCAATGCATCATCAAAATTATCTGGCCAACACAACGTGTAAAAACTGCATACTAATAGCCAATAAGATGCATTTTATTGCAGAACTGCTGTTTTGCACCAGACTGTACAAATAAAAGGTGAACTGTCCTATTATATTTACAGGACATGCATATTATCCCCATTCCATAGTGTACAACTAGAATAAATCAAAAATAACATTAAATAAAACAGAGATATAAGAATATGAGATGGGATGTAAAAATGAATATTAGGTAACAAACTATGTTTTACATAAGGGATATTAAAGCCTATATACAGTTGTTGTTTATGTATAGAAGCAAGCAGCAACATGGTCTTAACATGTGTGTTTTAATATAAAAAGGTCCCAAAGTTTACTAAGATTTCAATGTCATCATAATGTTTGTAGGAAAGTCCAACCTTATGGATGCCATCAGCTTCGTGTTGGCAGAGAAGACAAGTAACCTGCGTGTGAAGACTCTGAAGGATCTAATCCATGGAGCGCCTGTAGGGAAGCCAGCTGCCAACAGAGCCTTTGTCAGCATGGTGTACCAGGAAGATAATGGAGAAGAACGTGCCTTCACAAGAGTCATTATTGGTACAAAGCTCCATTACCAACCGTCCTTTAATATATAATTAACTTTCTTTTTGAATAGTTGTCTGTGTGAATTAAAAGACACTGATCTAGTAAAATTTGAATGCTTTTCAGCTGAATAAAAGGATAGTAGTAAAGCTGCATGGATATCAGTTTTCAAAAATTGACTCATCGTCTAAGAAAACATTTTTACATGTGTTTGCAATTTGGTGGGTCAAAAATATTTAAAATCTGTTACATTTATAAATGTATATATATATAATGTGTGTGTGTTGATGATGAGCTAATGCTTGTTTTGTTTTTGGAATATGCACCAGGTTCTTCCTCTGAGTATCGCATCAACAGTAAAGTAGTGGGCCTGCC
This sequence comes from Maylandia zebra, assembly GCF_041146795.1. NCBI lineage: Eukaryota > Metazoa > Chordata > Actinopteri > Cichliformes > Cichlidae > Maylandia > Maylandia zebra. The sequence goes on along the minus strand of NC_135186.1, from coordinate 2,974,268 downwards.
TGAATACAGTGAAGAACTGGAAAAACTTGGAATTCTGATAAAGGCTAGGAACTTCTTGGTCTTTCAGGTAAGATTTCATTCTTGTAAATGTTGTCAAGATCTTTTCAAGAGCAATTTACGCACAGGCAGTCTTTCATAGTACTCCTGTACTAATCCACTAGGTTATTTTGATTGGAGAGTGCAGTAGTTTTTAGTGTGTGTGTATCATTGGTTTGAACGTGACTTGGTCAGTTACACCAGAGATTAAATTAACACCAGGTAACATTTTATTTGCTATTTCAAATCTCAGTTTTGTCTTTATTTCCCTTTAAGGGAGCCGTTGAGTCTATTGCCATGAAGAACCCCAAAGAGCGTACGGCGCTGTTTGAAGAGATCTCCCGTTCAGGAGAGCTGGCCCAGGAGTATGACCGGAGGAAGAAGGAGATGGTGAAAGCAGAGGAGGACACGCAGTTTAACTATCATCGCAAGAAAAACATCGCTGCAGAGCGCAAAGAGGCTAAGCAAGAGAAAGAAGAGGTTTGCCATTTTTACTGAGTCTGCATATGACACAAAGTGTCATGATCAGTGTCTATGGTTATTTGGCATTTACTGAATTCCTCCATACAGGATCCATTGAGTGGTATAGCCTGTTTCTACTCTAACAAATTTTAGGTAATATATAATTCCAGATAATGCAAATATTTGTCATTCATATGAATGCACCAAATTTCAACAGTAAAAGACAAACTAGGAACTTCTAACTAAGCTCAACATAAGCTTTCAGCAATGTAACAACTGCACATCCTGCATATAAATCTATCCCACATATATTTATATAAGAGAGAAAGTCTGGTGTTAGGTGAACAACACAAAGATGAAGTAAAGATTGTTACACTGTAATCGGCAACAAATCTGTGTATTTCTTATTTGAAATGACTCAAAAATAGCCTTGAAACAAACTTTTGAATTTTCGTGATTAGTTTTTTGGGTTATCTGATGGAAAAACCTCAAATTCTCATTGGTCATGAAATGTGGAATCAGTTACATCTCTAATCATGATTTTCTCGCTTCTCTCTTTTCCTTCATTTTACCAGGCTGAGCGTTACCAGCGTCTTAAGGATGAAGTAGCCAGAGCTAGTGTACAGTTGCAGCTCTTCAAACTGTACCACAATGAGACTGAGATCGAGAGGCTGAACAAAGAGCTTGGGCAGCGGAACAAGGAGATTGATAAGGACCGTAAAAAGATGGACCATGTGGAGGAGGAGCTGAAGGACAAGAAGAAGGAGCTAGGCAGGCTGATGAGGGAGCAACAGACCATTGAGAAAGAAATTAAGTAAGTGGCATTAAATAAAATAAGTTTTGACATTTAAAGCTTAATGCACCATTAGTCATTTGACTTACATTAAACGGTTGACTTGACTACAGGGAGAAGGACTCTGAGTTGAACCAAAAGAGGCCTCAGTACATCAAAGCCAAAGAGAACACCTCACACAAAATCAAGAAGCTTGAGGCAGCAAGAAAATCACTGCAAAATGCCCAGAAGATGTACAAGAAGCGGAAGGCAGACATGGATGAGCTGGATAAAGAGATGAGGGCAGTGGAGCTGGCTAAGCAAGAGTTTGAGGAAAGAATGGAGGAGGAGGCGCAGAGTCAAGGCCAGGATCTCACCTTGGAGGAAAATCAGGTCTGATGTGTGAAAACTACATTTTAGACATTTTATCTTGAAAAAATACCAAATTAGTTACAGGATTTTAGTAAAATGATAATGTTTCATGAAATTGAAAAATGCACACTCTTTGTCTCCCTTCTTCCAGGTGAAGCAGTATCATCGTCTGAAGGAGGAGGCCAGCAAACGTGCTGCCACGCTGGCACAGGAGCTGGAGAAGTTCAATCGTGACCAGAAGGCTGACCAGGACCGCCTTGACTTAGAGGAGAGAAAGAAAGTGGAGACAGAGGTAAAGGAGAGAAAAATGGAAGATGATGGAAAGGTTTTACGAGCCAGAACGAAATTGATTTGATAGAAGTTGTTGTTTCTCTTTAGGCCAAAATTAAACAGAAGATCCGTGAAATCGAGGAAAACCAGAAACGTATTGAAAAACTGGAAGATTATATTGCCACCAGCAGGTATGCTGCTCTTAATTTTGGATTGTTTTGAGCGGAGCTGTGGCAACTTATTTTATAGGTTTCTCTGGTTTACTGTGTGATTCACATCCTTTTTTTCCCTTCTTTCCCCATCAGGCAATCACTAGATGAGCAGAAGCGTATGGAGGAAGAGCTGACTGAGGAAGTGGAGATGGCCAAAAGGAGGATCGATGAGATCAATATGGAGCTTAATCAGGTACTCAATGCACAGGAAAGAAAGAAATCAGCACCAACAACAAGTTGAATCTACTCTAATTGAGTTAGTTAATTTTTGCATGTGGTAACTCTGCTCCTAAAGACATCAGCCTTTTTCTATAGCTCATATTTTCCTGAACTGTACAAGACAAAGCATTATTTCTTTTTGTCAATCAGTAGACTTGATTAAATAAATCATTGCTTTGTGGGTCATTAATCCATGTTAGCACCCTAGCTTGGGTAATACTGGATTCTATAAATTCTTACATCCGTTATGGGAAGTGAATACGTCACCTATCGTAGCACCTCTGATGAACCCCCTTATTATTGGACTGTGGTTTAGGTGATGGAGCAGCTTGGAGACGCCAGAATCGACAGGCAGGAGAACAGTCGCCAGCAACGCAAGGCCGAGATCATGGAGAGTATAAAAAGACTCTATCCTGGCTCTGTGGTAAGGCACCTTTGGCACTATACCCATGCCGGGTCTGCTTTTCTTTTCTTTTTGGTGAAAGCATTTAAACATTGAGCATAAGAGCACTAAACAAACAAACGTTTACTGATTGTGTTTTCAGTATGGTCGTCTGATCGACCTGTGTCAGCCCACTCAGAAGAAATATCAAATCGCTGTGACTAAAGTGTTGGGTAAGAACATGGACGCCATCATTGTTGACTCAGAGAAGACTGGCAGAGACTGCATTCAGTACATAAAGGAGCAGAGAGGAGAGCCGGAGACCTTCCTTCCTCTTGATTACCTTGAAGTAAGTATATAAAAGTAATGACTCCAACTGAGAGCTTTGAACAATTCATAATAAAATTATGTCCTTGATGGGTGTAGCCTGTGAGCTAAATTGTCAGTCTTGTAAAACTTGGGGAAGCACAAAGCGTTGTCTGTCCATCCATACATCCATCGACTCAGACGTAGTTCACAAGGTGAACTACTTTACCTACATTATTGGTTTGAATTTGATTAAAATGTTATTTAATTTGAGTGAAATGGTAAAACAGGATCAGCTGTTGTTCTACGGAGACTTTCCAAAGAATCCTCATGGGTCACGTTTTTAGGTTTGTGGGCAATGAGCTGTGAATTGTGATGGGTCCTGAACTAGATAAGCTACTGCGTTGCTGGAGTTCTGATTTTAAATCTCTGCTCTGCTCTGGAGAATAATATCCAGGGTTCTTACGGGTGCTTGAAATCCTTGAAAATAATATTGTCTTTTCAAGGTTTGAAAAGTGCTTGAATTTCAGATGTGGTGCTTAAACGGGCTTGAAACTGTATTTCATTCACTACAAATAACTATCTGACCGAATATTTTTCTTATCAGATAGAGAAATAAAATGAGTCTCGATGTGTAAAAGTAAAATTTCTCTGCCTGGGCTGCACATTACATACACATTAAACAACTTAAAAATTATAAATGGCTTCAAGCTCACATTGACACCTGTGGGGCCCAATCAGCCACTGAGACAACAGACAGATTTAAGTGTTTTAATATATGAATGTTTCATGCTTTAAGGCTGCCTGTTTATTTAAGGGAGATGAACAATACATTATAATTTTACATAATTATACCACAGATGACAGATTAAATAAATAGATTTTAGGTCGATGTTTGTCTTAAAGTCTTATATGTTGAATTGAACTGAGTGTGTCATCTGTTCAAAGCCTCTCCCAGTCAGCGCTGTTCTCCATGCCTGTCTTACTGTACAAGATGTTAGTAGAACAAACACTTTAAAGGTGACTTTAACAATAATACAGACAGCAGTGTAGTCAAACATCTCACAGTAAGTTTTATTGGGAATTAACTTTAACCTGTTAGGCCCTCAGGGGTTTTCTGAGCTGCTTCAAAATGAAATGACCAAAATAAATGGAGCATTTCTCTGCAATTACAAACTGTGCGTAAACAGTCTTGGTATCAAAATAAAGCTAACACTGGTGAGATGTCATCAGAGGTGTAAATATTACTGCAGATGTTACTATGTTAAAAGTTACTGTGACTCAAACATATAAAAATTGCATTTTTTTATTTCCCTCCCTTAGATTTTTTTTAAAAAGTAACACCTTTGAAAATATGCTTCGGTTCACATTTAACTCCAGAAAATCATAAATCAAAATATGGATATTACTGTGACAGTCCTCATGTCTGCACTTATATTTCTGACCTTGTGTTTTAAACAATTAAACTTGATCTTCTCCCCTTTGCCCCAATTTTTCTGGGCGTGGGTGCTTAACTAGTTAAAAACAAACAAACATGTGTCTCCTATTTTTGTGTCACATAGCTAAGAAGCGTCAATCGCTGATGAGAAGACTTATTCATTTGGCCTTGCTGTGTATTATTGTGGTGTTTGGTGCAGTTTTCTTGTTATGTGGGGTTGCTGTTTTTTTCAAGTGGAGATGAATATCTCTAACGAGTTGATTTGTTCACATTTTCACATCTTAGTTTTTAAGAGAAATGTGTTTTTTGAGTTTGTACCGTATTTGCATATAAGGCGAGCATTTCCTTTTTCAGTATTTTTGTGTGGTGCATTTTTCTCTGTTCTTACACAAGGGGAACAAAGGACATTTAAGTCGACCTAAGATGATTTGTTTTAATCTTTACTTGGTCTTACTTAGTTAAACGAGTGAATCATGCATTCTTTTTTTGCCAATCTGGAAAAGCTTGAAAATTGACCTTGAAAGTGCTTAAAAAGTGCTTGAATTTGACCCTGAAAAATAGGCGTGAACCCTGAATATCCCTGTTGGGAGAAATTGAAGGTGGTCAGCTGGATGATTATGTATCCAGATAATATTTTGTTAAAGTTTCTCAGAGTTGGTCCTCACTTGAAATATTTGGCTAACCTAATTTTCCCTGCGGACAATTCCTGCAACATGTTTTAATGTCATAGAAAGAGCAAATTCATGGCAGGATGGGCAACATTGCTTTCTGCAATTTTTAAAGCCAAAATTATACTTCTGTCTCTATGTTTTGTTTTTTTTGTTTTTTTTGGGGGGGGGGGGTAAATGTTGTCACGTCTATAAATAATCTTTTTTCACTGACAATTTGAACATTTTTTTCCCCGCAGAAGTTCTTTATATAAAATGCTACTTAACTCTAAAATAATCCCAACCTCAGGTCATTAATGTTCTTTCCTTAGTGCCGTTCACACTGTAAATATTGTCTAGAAAATTTAAAACTTGTCTTTTCAAAGGTGAAACCAACCGATGAGAAACTCAGAGAACTGCGAGGAGCCAAGCTGGTGATTGATGTGATTCGCTATGAACCTCCCCACATCAAAAAAGCTCTGCAGTACGCTTGTGGCAATGCTCTGGTCTGCGAGAATGTTGAGGATGCGCGAAGAATTGCTTTTGGAGGGCCATACAGGCACAAGGTACTTAGCCTAATTTAAAGATGGATGATTGGATGATTCATAGATGTGAGAATGCATAATAACCACTTCTACCTACTAACTTCTTATTCATCGGTGTCCAGACGGTAGCCCTGGACGGTACTCTGTTCCAGAAGTCTGGAGTCATCTCTGGAGGTGCCAGCGACTTGAAAGCTAAGGCCAGACGATGGGATGAGAAGGCAGTGGACAAGCTCAAAGAGAAAAAGGAGAAACTCACTGAAGAGCTCAAGGTGACTTTAAATATATGACCCACATCAGAGAGTTTGTTGGGACGACAGATTTTTAGTAAGAGTCACCATGAAGCACTTTATGCTGACTAACCTCTGACTAAAATAATTGTTGTTATTTTGTACTACCTTAATTATTAAATGAACAATTCATGAATATCCACTTAATGTTAATGTTTTCCTCTGCAGGAGCAAATGAAGGCCAAGAGGAAGGAGGCAGAGCTCCGTCAGGTGCAGTCTCAGGCCCACGGTCTGCAGATGAGACTCAAGTACTCACAGAGTGATCTGGAGCAGACAAAAACCCGTCACCTCTCCCTCAATATGCAGGTACGGCTCAGTAACAGCTTTCTTTCCTCTTACCGTTAGAAACAGTGACCCTTGCATTAAATTTTTTTCTGTTACTCTGTGATACAGGAGAAGTCTAAGCTAGAGAGTGAATTGGCAAACTTTGGCCCTCGCATCAATGACATCAAGAGGATCATCCAGTCCCGTGAGCGGGAAATCACTGACTTGCGCGACCGCATGAACCTGGTGAGACTGGCACAGAGTGAGCTGCAGTTAGAAGTCCGTTTATGAACATGTAACATTGCACAACATTGTTTCTGTTTCCCAGGTGGAGGATGAGGTGTTTGTGGAATTCTGTAAGGAGATTGGAGTGAGGAATATCAGAGAGTTTGAGGAGGAGAAAGTGAAGAGGCAGAATGAGATTGCAAAGAAGCGGTGAGTTCAGTAATCCAGTCGCTTATGATGCAGGACAGTTAGCTAATAGTGAATCTGTCTCTGTTTGTTGAAGCATAACTTCATTTTTTTTTGTCTTAGTCTTGAGTTTGAGACTCAAAAGACCCGCCTGGGTATCCAGTTGGACTATGAGAAGAATCAGCTGAAGGAAGACCAGGAGAAGGTCATGATGTGGGAGCAGACTGTGAAGAAGGACGAGGCTGAAATCGAGAGACTTAAAAAGGTGAAAACAAAGTTAGACGATGAAAATGTTTTGCCCTTGATTTTGACATCACTTTTAATCCCTCTTGCGTGCTTTGTAGGAGGAGCACAGACACATGAAAATCATTGATGAGACAATGGCCCAGCTGCAGGACCTGAAGAACCAGCATCTCACCAAGAAATCTGAAGTCAATGATAAAAATCACGAGATGGAGGAGATTCGCAAAAAACTGGGTGGTGCAAACAAGTCAGTGACTGCAGACATATGCACTGTAGTTTTTTTTTTTTTTTAATATCTTCTTAATATGATTTTATGTTTGAGTGAGTTTGTTCTACAAACAACTTTTTATTATTCCAGGGAGTTGACTCAGCTCCAGAAGGAGGTCACTGCCATCGAGACCAAACTGGAGCAGAAGCGCAGTGACCGTCACAACCTGCTGCAAGCCTGCAAAATGCAGGATATCAGGTTGCCTCTTCGTTCTGGAACAATGGATGATATCAGCCAGGGAGAGGTACATTAACAAAACCATCGTTGCTCTAACTGTAATTCCATTAAGACCAAAGCAGAAAACGACAGCCGTCTTTTTGTTTTTACTGTTCAAGGGGAGTTCCCAGACGGATGAGTCCAGCAGCCAAAGGACATCCAGCAGTGTTTTGGCCAAAGAGGCTCTTATAGAAATTGACTACAGCAACCTGTCTGAAGACCTCAAGGTGGGTCCAAATAATATTATAAAAATTTTCTTTACACATTAAAATATACCAAGTAGGAAAATGAGCAATTTGCCGCAGAGGTGATCTCTATAGCTGAAGTCAGATTTTGTACTTACATTTTGTAGATGCATGTAAATTAATACATTTATTCTTCGATCTTCCTAAAGGATGCACTGTCAGAGGAAGAGATCAAGGCTGAGACGAACACACTGCAGCAGCGTCTGAATGAGCAGCAGAGCATCCTGCAGAGGATCAGTGCACCCAACATGAAGGCTATGGAGAAGCTTGAGAGTGTCAGGGACAAATTCCAAGAGACCAGTGATGGTGAGATGGCAGTCTCATGTTAGAAGCTGGGGTGAAATGTGGAAGGGGACAGGAAGTTGAAGACCTCTTGTTAAACTTGTATCATATGCTTTTTTTGGTTTCCTTTCTTCTTTCAGAGTTTGAGGCTGCTCGGAAAAGAGCCAAAAAGGCCAAGCAAGCCTTTGAGCAGATCAAGAAGGAAAGATTTGATCGCTTTAATAACTGTTTTGAGTCGGTGTCTACCAATATCGATGAGATCTACAAGGCTCTGTCACGCAACAGTAGTGCTCAGGTATGTTTTTAGAGACTTGCCACATTACATATCATTAACTATGTCTAATGCCATGACAGGAAGCAGTTTTATGTGTGGAATTTGGTACATGGTAAATTTTATATATATCCATTTGTGCATGTGCCCAAGTTGCGTTTACCAATCAGCGTATGTTTCTTCTTTAGGCATTTTTAGGTCCAGAAAACCCAGAGGAGCCATATTTGGATGGTATCAATTATAACTGTGTGGCCCCAGGCAAGAGGTTCAGACCAATGGACAACTTGTCAGGAGGAGAGAAAACTGTTGCTGCCCTGGCTCTGCTCTTCGCTATTCACAGGTGAAACAAGGGAGATGTGCAGAGGAATTTTTAATACACGTATGACTTGACGGAAGTTGACTGTTTACATCTTTCTTGCTTCTCTGTAGCTACAAACCCGCCCCCTTCTTTGTGCTGGATGAGATTGACGCAGCTCTGGACAACACTAATATTGGCAAGGTCTGTTTAGAGAATAAACGTTGATATAATGAGCTGTTTGTTTGTTTTTAAATTAATATTTCTTGTGATTTTAGTGCATTAGCCTTAATGCTTTCTCTTTGTACCTTCAAGGTGGCCAACTACATCAAAGACCAGTCAATGGAGAACTTCCAGGCCATTGTCATTTCTCTGAAGGAGGAATTCTACACCAAGGCAGACTCTCTCATAGGTGTTTATCCAGAGGTGAGTCTTTTTTTTTGTTTTGAATTAGAGACGGATAAAATCAGCTTAGATCTGAATTAGTACCACTTGAAGCACCACTTAAAAAGTGCAGCTGTGTAGTTTCAGCATTGTTTTACAACAAGAACGCTACCATAACAAAACCACAACAAAAAAGAAGCCATAATAACTGAATAAAAGTCGATAAAGATCAAGCATATGCATTGCTTTGTGATATTAAATTTAGCCCATAAAATAATGCATATTATTATGTGTCATATAAGGTTATGCTATAGATAAGTTTTTATGGTTTGTTAAGAAAATGTCCCCATTTCATGCATCATTTTTCATATAAACTCTACTCTAGCACTCACAATACGCCAGTGTCACGAGACTGACATGTATTGACTGCAACAGATGTCTCCTGCTGAGCATAATGGCTGTTGAATCTATTCGCAAAGCAAAGAAGGAATTTACCCAGGATTCATCAGTATGAACTAATGTCTGCAACAGAAACTCCTAATCAAAGATTCTCTGGATACAGTTATGTATTGACGGTCACAGTTTCTGACTGGGTGGCTCATCTGTATCTCCAGCATGCAGGGTCATTAACCTGTTATCACCCGAGTATCACACGGGCTGCGTTTGTGATTTCGCCTTTTAAAATTATAAAATAATTCTCATCTTTCAGGAACCATTTGAACTTTCTTAAAATAGTGGAGGATTTGCAGTAATGTGAAGAGCACATGGTAAAATCTGTCTGTTTAGACTGCGAATGCTTTGTGTTACCACGATACACCAAATATCCCCGTGAAGCCCGTCTTCTCTTCTTTCTGAAACTGCTCAGAAAAAAACAAACAAACAAAATAAACAGAAAAAGTTCTGCTTCTCTGCAGGATATTCATTGCACATTGTACTTCCTAATATTGTATTGTGACCTGTGACGTGTTTTAAGCTAAGCAAAGTGTTGACCCAACCGGCGAGATGCATTTCTGAGTATTATGCATATAAAGCTTTATGCAAAATACTAAAATATAGCCTTGAGATGGCTGAATTTTCAATAGTCAGGCTGTTTTTAGACGTTAAACTTCTGAACCTGGAGCTGAGACAGCAATAGAATGGAGTTCATTAGATTCATATAACACTTTATATTCTTCATATACAGACATGCAATAACATTCTCATCATAAACCACATGCAGTGTATCTAAGAATTAAAAGATCCTGTTTGATATTTGGCCAATAAAACCTAAGCATCTTGAGCTGTGAAGTCAATGCTGATTCGGAAACAATGAACTAATTTTCTTTTTTTCTTCCATCAACAGCAAGGAGACTGCGTCATAAGCAAAGTGCTAACCTTTGACCTCTCGCAATATCCCGATGCCAACCCAAATCCAAATGAGTAAGACTAGCTCTCCCAGCACTGCTATTTTGTGAAGTTGGATGTTTCCATGGTTACTTTTTCTGGATTGCTCATTGTAACCTTGTAGTCACAGATGATGTATCCATTAGGTCTCACATGTTATTTCCTTTAAAAAAAACAAAAACATTAGAGTAGTGACTTATTGAGCTTCAGTTGTTTTATTTTCTTTATAGACCGTAATGACCAGGATGTATGTACATTTATAAAAACCAGTCCTTTATCAGTTTTCCAATATAATTGTGTGGGGTGCTTTTTAAGAAGCTGTAGAATTTGTATCATGTGGTTAAGTGTCTCGAACATCCCTAAAGCCAATTTTTGTTTTCATAACTTTTATACTGTTCATGGCCGTCTTTCCAGCTGTGTGCTTTAAAGCTCTTGCTTGTTTCCTCTTCTCTGTACTTAACTGCAATTTCATATGTGCGCCTGTGTTTGTTTGTTTTTTAAAGCTTAATGAGGAATCTGTTGTTACAGTATGATGGATACATTCCCATGTGCAAAAGCTAAATAAAACCTGCAGTTAGCAGCAGCAGCTGGCAGAGCTGTTATGAGATCATGGAACTGAGGCTATCACTGCTCTGCTACTTAGAAGGTTTTTTATTCCCTGAGTAATAATCTGAATCAACTTTGGTAGGCAGAAAACTCAGCATGAGTTCATGCTGAAACTGTTTGGCCTGTTTTATCGATTGCTTTGCTTCAATAAATTTTGAATTATTTAAACTCATTTATCTTGTTTACTTCATAATACATTCTTGCAACTCATGTGCTGTTTTGTAATTTCATCGGGCTGTTTTTAAAGTAGCTTTCATATGAATATGTTTGAACCGATCCTCAATGTAGCATTTATTTTGCTGCACTAGTTTATATTCCATAAGGGGGAATAGGGCTTTGGTAGGCGAGGCTATTTATAGTCCTTGTTTTCACACAAACGTCTACAGAGGCACCAATGAAAGCGTTCACTTTGCTTCTCAATAAAGCCTGTGTCTGCATTAACTCGTTGCACAAGTATATTTCTCTCATTAGTTTTGATTATTTGAACACTTATCATTTCGTTGTCAGACATCAGTCATTAAATAAAACCTCAAAGTACATTTTTTGGATGATTTATTTTTTTTGCCAATGGTGAACATACCAAAGTAAAACCAACCCTTAGTGGGACAGATTTAGAACTTTAGAATTATGATGGGAGGATAACTCAAACTACTAGTATCTCCATAATTTTAAACAATAAGTATGCATGACAGCAGGTCAGAGGATAATGTATGAAACAAAACAGTCCTGTCGATACCTGATGTTAAGCACAAACATGAAACAATGCAACAATCCTATCCACACAGTTATGAATAAAACGACAAGTTTCAGTGACATATCAAGCTAAATCAACCATACCCCAGGTATGCTGATAAATCTTTACTAAATTTCTCCCAACACTTATTCATCACAAATTTATGTGTGAAGCGTTAGAGTGACGTAAAAACTGCAGGCACCGCTCAACTGCTTCAGTTTGTGTTTGAAATTCATAAAATACTTATTATAGCTTGATCAGTAGTTAATAATTCCATTAGATTGACCTCAGTTTCCTTTCATGGTTCATATAACAACATTTGTGAGCAAAAGAAATCTCGTTCGAGACTAACAGATTACAACACAGTGAAATCCTAATAGATCAGAGGACACTGCTTCACAACCTTCATCTTGCACTGTTAGCACCAGAGCCCCTTTAAGATGCTTCAATATTTTGGGGCCTGAATGCAAAGAAACCACTGGCTCCCCCTAGTGGAGTCCTGTGCCATTGTCTTGTTTGAACTGCATCACAGTAAAGATGCAGTAAAGTTACCTTCTGTATGAATTCACTGAGTGACATTTTCACCACAGGTCACTTTCCGACTTTCCTCATTCCTCATTAGTAAGACACGCGGCTCACTGACGTGGCTGTCCCAAAGGCTATGGAATGGATAACCTCAACAAACACTACAAAGAAAGAAGTGCATCAATCCATTTACTCTGAGACAAGTACAGTGTTTTTATTAATTCGTCAAATCTGAAGTATTAGATGTTTCATTAGTAGATATATTGTTACTTCTCAGTTAATGTTTCAACCAAAACATGAAACCTTCCAACTGTCTGCAGGCATTGAGCCATCCTGACTGTTACAGATTTTCAAAGAAGTAACAAGCTTGGTAAAGTGATGTGAGTTGGAGTCACACACTAAAAATACAAAACTGTCATGATAACCATGTAAAATCCAGGTGACAGTCCCTACACTCCGGAGTCGGTTTCAGACGGTCCCTGTGCGGAGGGAACCGTGGGAATCGGACGTTTCTTTCTCCTCACAGCTGGATCTGGCCGGCCTGTTACCACTGTTGCCGCCGCTGGGGCAGGAGAAGGGACAGGGATGGGACGCCTCTTTTTAACGGGGGTCATGCTGCTGGAGCGTTCTTTGAGGATGCCCTGAGCCACACCCTCCATGTCAGATACTGAGATGTGCATGGCTTCAGCCATCTCTTTCTTTGTTAATGAGACGAAGCCCGGGTCCCTGGCCAGGGAGACCAGTCCACTCTTCTCTAGAGCCTAAAGAAACAACAACATTCAGGTTTGTGCTCGCGTACAGTATTATTTTTAGTGTATTAATAACCATTGTGTTATGTTAAATCCTTTCAGTTATTGTACAGGTTAATTCAGTCCAGAACTAGCTTTAACGTAACCCATCTCTGACAAACCTGACAGCAGATGTTAGACGTGGCATTTAATTAGAGTAGAAAAGAAGACCTGATCAGCCACTTTGACACCTACCTCTTGGACGAGGTGGTCGGCTGCAGTGTGTGAACTCTGACTCTGACTGTCACCATAGTTAGGGTCATAAGGGAACTGCATAGAGAAGGTAAGTATTCATATATCGCCTGCATAATCTGTTGTTGGATGAGTCAACCTTCAATAAAATATTACCTGTGTTCTCCCTGTTCTCACTGTGAAGTTCCAGGCATGTCTGCTGGCTGAAAGAGGTAAAATAATTACATTAATGAATATATAAATAAGCAATTACGAAGCATTCCTATGGCTCATGTCTCAGTTTATTAATTTGGAGTTATTATCCGTCCAGAATTTTCCATGGCCACATTAAAAAGTCTTATCAAAGACCTTCATCTTTGATTGGACTTCTTCTGTGGTTTCGATTTAACATATGCAGCATATCATCTCTTGCTTGTGCCATACCTGCCTCCTCATCCTCACAAGGATTGTAAAACTCATCCGGAGTCCTTTCTCTTTCAAATGAAAATCTGAGAGGGAACAAAAATGATCACTCATAACGGCACTGGTACGCCATCATACTGATCAGGAGAGCACTTTGGTACTCACTCTGCAAAGGCGTTGTTGTTAGTGTTGCTCTTTGGTGGAGCTGTGGGGAAAAATTCTGTACCAGACACCAAGGCTGAGGCTGAGCTTGGTGGGGACTCGGGCTGGCTTTCAGAGAAACTGAGTGGCCGCATGTTGGTCACCTGTTGGGACTGAGTGTTAGCCGGCTCAGTGGAGAACGACTCTACCTGGTTACCAAACAGGTGGTGTGAACGCTGCAAATACAAAGCAAGATACATATTAATAATGAAATAGTATGCAACAACGTAAAGGCAGGTTTAACGAAATGTTGATGTCATCTGACTGCTTTTCAGAAAGGTTTCTAATGGATGAAAAGCCAAAAAAAAGTCTCCATCCACTAAAGATTTTTTTATTAATAAAACAAATAAAGGAGGCCATAACAAAGGTGCTGCAGAATGGGAATACGAATGCACCGTATCGTTGCCGACGTTGTTTTGCACCTGATAAATGGCCTCTTCTCCTGCCTCCTCCATGGCTCTTTCCATCTCTTCTTCATTCTGCAGGTCTCCTGAAATGGCTCTGTGCATTTCTGGAGCTGCTTCTTCCTCTATACTCCTCAACCCCGCCTAGAAAAACATGGAGAATGTGGATAAATGAAGGACAGAGGAACATATCACCGAGAGATAAAGCTGAGTACTGCTGATTTACAGTATAGAGTACATTTACTTGCACTGTAAGCGGAAAAGGAAAACCCCAGCTCACCTGGATCTCTGGACCTGAGGCACTCTTCTTAGTTGGACGGTAGCCGTAATACTCCTCTTGACGCTTGATGAACTTGCGCAAATGGTCTTGCAAAAGGAAGGTCGCGTAGAATTTCCCCACAGTCACCTCATCATCTATAACCAGACATAACATAATCACAGTGCGCTGTGTGTTCAGAGACGCTGGATTATTTTGTAAATGTGAAACATGACATATACTACTGCCTCACCTCCAATAGGAGGAATGACCTGGTCTAACAGTTTCATGCTGGTGCGCTTCCAGATCTGCTTTATAATGGCTCTCAGCTCCTCATTGGCCTGCTCAAAGTTACCTGTTAGGAACGATTCAAGATAATGGAGCGTTGTTACAGTAGTAGCAGATGAGGCTGAAGGAAACATGTATGTTGCATAAAACATGTATACCGTACCTTCTGTTTTAATTTTGAGTGCAGTCCTGACCAGAGCGAAAAGCGTGGCATTAAAGGTGACCGTGCCATCACTGTTGAGAGGCATGTTCATACCGACCAAGCGCTACAAAAAGCAGGAAAACTTTAATATGGGCTCCTGCATACTTGCAAGCCCCACACAGTGCTACTTTAGGCCTTTCTGTACCTTGCATGCAGCCCGGTGAGGACAGAATTTGCCAAAGCCCAGAGGAGGCTGAATACTTCGCAGCAGCGTCACCACATCCAGATGTTTGATTCTCCCCCTGTTAGATCAGAGGAACATCGCGAGTAATACCCAATTAAACAGCATCCCAAGGCTTATTTGAAAAGAAATGAGTTAAGAAATGAGATTTCACACTCACGTAGCTTCGGGATCATATTCAGCCCAGATCTTCTTAAACTCATCCAGATGGTGTGGACCAAGCAGAGACCAATCACGGGTCAGATAGTCAAAATTGTCCATAATTACAGCTACGAACAAGTTGAGGATCTAGAATAGGCAATAAATAAATATTGTTTGTTTCATATATCATCCCTATAATATGAATATATATAATAGATAAAGAAAAATGTTGAATTCTCACCAAGAAGGCACAGAGACAGTAGAAGCTGAGGAAGTAAAAGACAGCAAAATTGGACCCACAGGTGTACTCTTCTCCTGGCAGGAAGTCAGACTTGGGGTCACACTTTTTTCCATACATTGACGCCATCATGACCTCTTGCCAACCCTCTCCAGTAGCACATCTGGATATGTAAACATAAACCAAACAATGAAATGATGTTTTGTGTTCAAAACACAATTGAAGTCCAGAACCTGGTCTCACCGGAATAACATCAGAACAGCCTGAGGGAATGTCTGGAAGTTGTTGTTGCGGTTGACTTGAGTACCATCCACTAATGCTATCTTTCCAAAGATCTAAAGGTTGAAACAATGCCATTTAAAATTCAGCGTCAATCATCAATAACAAAAAATAGCAAAGTGTAACCAGTGACATTTTTTTTGCAGTTTGAATTCTGTACCTGCATCCCAACGACAGAGTAGATAAAGAAGAGCATCACGATGAGCAGAGCTACATGAGGCAGAGCCTGTAGGCAGAAAACAATGACATTATTAAAAAGTCATCACTGGGAAGCGCAATGGAAATTTGAAATAAAAAAGTCACGACGACAACGATTTCAATGATGACCTGGAAAGATTTGATGAAGGTCCACAGCAGGTTACGGATGCCCTCCGAACGGTTCAGCAGTTTGACCAGACGCATAACACGGAAGAGTCGGAAGAAAGTGATGGAAACAGAAGCATTTTCAGAGGCCTTTGGACACAAAGAAGGAATTTCATGAAATGAAACCTCAAGTAAAAAACAAAAACATGACTGGTTTTAAATGTCTGAAGAGTTCAGGCTTACCGCAATTACTTGCATTGGATTCGTCTCCTGAACAAAGCAGAGGAAGAAGTGAGAGGTTGCAGCGGTATGTGTTGCATTTAATATAATGTTAAATATTATTCAAATATGACTTCAAAATAGGGTTAATATTAGAGTCATTTTCCACTTTTGATGAGTTACAAATCTTTCAGATCAAAGCCGCTTGTAACTCATGCAAAATAGACAAGCTACACACGCTTTATTTTGGACATATTAACTTTGTTTTTGCAGTCAAGCAGTGATTAATACTTCCTACCAATATAGTACATAGTCTTGAGACATAGCCGTGTTTATAAAAAACAGTACGAGCCATACTGCAACATAATATTGCCACGCCCTTGAGATTTGTTTTATATTCGCTATGTAAGATGATGCAGACAGTGTAAACAGAAAGGTTTAACCAGAAGGTTAAGCAACACACGGTCTGTTACATTAGTGCGATACTTTAGTGGCGTGCTCACACAGCAGAGCACATGCAGCAGTGGAGATCAGATATTTACACAGCCATGGAGACAGTACAGTCCTCCACTATCGGCCAGGGCACTCTGTAGAGGATAGACAGATGAGTAGTGAGGTGCATGGGTGGCAGAGGGATTGATGGGCTTTGATTCAACAAAAGTGAAACTGCTGCAAGCTTGTGCTCGTGGATGGAAAAAGTCTGGCATTGCAGTGCAACCATGACTGAAAAATAAAAACTGTGATCACCAAGAGGAAACACTAAGCAGCACGAGTAGCATTACCACCTAAAATAAAACTGAATTCTTATTTGATATTGTGCTCTTTTTAAGTGCTCGCACAAGATGTCACATGGTGGTTTTTGTGATGGAAATGCATCCCAGGCTGCACAAGGCACCGAGGACGGGGAGATGGATGGGATAAGGTGGGAAAGGACGACAACAGTACTGACCATGTCCTGTGAACTAGTTCTCCTGGTGCCAATCAGCTGTTGGGCCACAATTATATGCTTCTGGGTAAGATTACTAAATAAATACATGTGGTCATTCTAAATCATATCGCACTAAAAATGTCTTAATATAGCAAACAAAGCAGTTTCACTTCATAATGGTGTTCTTTAATAATGATATAAAATATGCATGTACGTAAATCTTATATGTACTCACATCAACTTCACTCAGGATGACGTCAACAACGCTACCAATAACAATAATGAAGTCAAACACATTCCACGGGTCTCCAAAGTAACCCTGCACAGACAGGTGAAGCATACTGACACATTAGGCAGTGGGAGTGGGTGGATAAGAATCCAGACAATAATCGTTAGAGCGTTTACCCGTGCTTTGAAAGCCATGAGCTTAAGAATCATCTCCACAGTGAAGAGCACCGTGAAGATTAAGTTGAGAATGTCTGACAGCTTTGTGACGTGGTCCGACTGATTACAGTGCTGTTTTAAAGAGGGAACAAAACAAATATATTTAAATATTTTAGCACTAACCAAATACAAATCCACATTCATCAGTCCGATTACTAAACAGTCAACTATTTAGTAATAGGACTGATGCTTAAACTACTCAAATAAGATTACATTTACAACACATAAATCAGGCCCACACTGACATTTTTATAATTAGGTCTGCTACACATCCCATTCTCTGCTGCTTTACAAACCTTTTTAAAAAAAATATATATATTAACAAGCACCTCACATGCACATCATGGTGGGATGAATTGTCAAAGAATTATAGGGAATGCTCACGTAAACAACCCTCATGGTTTGGGAAGAGTACACAAAATACTGTTACTTGGTCACCAGACAAACTATTAAAAATAGTCTGGAACCTCTCAGTTCATATTGAATTTCCGAGGGCCGTAATTAACAACAGACTCCATCATAAATAATGGACACAGCCACTGACGAGCTCCTGTGTTTGCCAGGGGAAAATAATTTTTTCTCTAATGCACGCTATCAAAGTAACTATGTTTAACCTAAAAGGAAACTGAGGTGGGTATCCTGCAGAGGTGTCTGTGCACAAGCTGTGCACTGCAGTGTACATGTTGTTGGTGCAATTATCTATGAATAATCAGTAAAGATTCATGCATGATGACCTCAATGTTAATTTTATGTTTGGGACTTTTAGCTTATTCAGAGTCTGTGGGTATCATTAGGTGCAGAAGCCTCTTTGTTAGGCCTATAGTTATTTAGAGCATAAAACATGTGACATAATGAAGGGTGACAGAAGCACAAACAGCCCCCCCCCTACATCTGCTCAGAAAAATGTCTGTCAGTGTCATCAGCTCCTGCAAGGAGCCAGAGATGTTCTGCTAAAGCATATAAATCAGGATCTCTCAGATTGATCTCGGTCCCAGACTGAAGATACTCAGTAATGACATTTAGTATTTTCTATGAGGACCATTAATATATATTAGGCAACAAAATGTACATACCTGCATCCCAAGACACAAAGTGTTCAGCATAATCAGAAAGAACATGAGGTACTCAAAGTAGCAGGAGGTGACAATGTACCAGACCCTGTACTGGTACGGGTTTTTGGGTATGTAGCACTTCAGAGGACGAGCCTTCAGAGCGTACTGCACGCACTGGCGCTGAAGAGACAACGAACAGACAACAGACACATTAAAGGAAAAAAAAAGAGTTGCAACATGTTTTTATTTTGAATAATTAGACTACCAGTAGTACTGTCCTTGGCCTCATCTCAGTGTACCTGGTTCTTGTCCAGCTCACAGTTCTTATACTCCTGCTCACCCTGCTGCTGGAAGGTGACTATGACAAAGCCCACAAAGATGTTCATCATGAAGAAGGCTATGATGATGATGTAGATAATGAAGAAGATGGACACGTCGACACGGTTGTTGAAGACTGGACCCATGTCTTCTTCAGCTGAATCTATGGCTTTGTATAAGAGTCTGCAAACAAATGCAGATGAAAAATGAATAAATCAGTGAACTGAGATATGGTCAAATCAATGACTTACAGTATTTCCAGTCAATGGAAATACTCGTTTGTCACTTTCCACCTAACTCCTCACTCAGTCAAGCTTATCACAAATGCAGCTGATCAAACCAGAACAGATTGTGTGCTTACTTTGGCCAGCCCTCGAATGTGGAAACGGTGAACAGAGCCAGAATTCCATTGAGCACGTTGTCAAAGTTAAAGTCATTGTTAAGCCATTCTCTCTTAGCCACTACTGTGTCTTGCAGGGAATTCTCCATATGCTTCAAGTAGAAACCTCTGAGAGCAGACACAAGGAACATTAGTTCAAATAGATGATGGTGGAATGAAATCTGCGACAAGATGTTAGTTTCCTTACTGGCATTCCTCCTCAGTCACTTTGGACACATCTGTGCAGCTATAGAATTTACCCTGAAAGGAAGTGACACAATTCAGCAGTTATATTTACCAAAGAGCAGTTTTGACTTATCACCTCTATGGTATCTTAGGCCACCCAGCTTTAGTTCAGAATTTAAAAATTACCTTAAAGAGTTGGACTCCTATGCAGGCAAACATGAAATTCAGCAGCAGGGTGACCAGGACGATGTTACCAATTGTTTTGATGGCCACAAATACACACTGGACCACGTGCTGTCATATAAGACAAACAAAATCCAATAAACACTGAGGAGAACTCTAGACATACAAGTGAAAGACATGATGTTAATTGATCACTTAAAATCCATATCTATCTGAAAATATCCGGTCATTTTCTCTTACTTTACCCTTATATTCTCTTACATTTATTGATTCCCTTTGGAGAAAATTACTAGTTACTTTGCAGGTGAAGGTTGGACCACTAGACGAAACTACCTAACTCACACCTGGGGAAAATATGACCCCAAAGCCAGCAAACTGTCTTAATATGACCTACAAAGAAAAGGAAAATTATCTCCCCAAACCCAATGGGAGGTGGCCTTATACAATGAAATGAAGGGGACTGAATGGAGTGGGTCTTAACTCAATTTCAATGCACTCAATTTTGCACTGTTTTTTCAGATACCAATGCAGCGTTGCATTTAAACCATTGGTGAGGTGAATTTAGTTGGAAAGGTATAGCATTTGGGTGGATTTGGGTGTTCTGCTTAACTTATCTAGCTCTTGTTTGGGATGCATTTTTATTTTCCCCTGCTACTTATGATTAGTTAATGAAGTATGAAAAATCTAAATGTATTGTCCCCATTTGAGTACTGAGAGTCTCAGAAGGATAAGTCAATGTGGCTCACTTAAAAAAATGCTGCCAACCCCTGACCTTTTTACAATTGTAGTTGCTAAACTTAATACGGCAGTTTTTATGGGTATCAGGCAACTTTCCACTTATTTGACTTTTCCTTAAGAGTCTCTCTGAGGACTCTCACTCAGGCTCACAGCTCTCAAGCAAACTGTGCGTGTGTTTTACCTTTAATCCTTTGGCTCTGTTGATAGCTCTGAGAGGCCTCAGCACCCTCAACACCCTGAGAATCTTCACGACGGAGATGGCACTGGATCTGCGCACAACAAGAACACATGGCAGAAAGCAGCCTTTAAATTCATATCTAAGAAACTAGTATGATTTAAGCATAAAATAACAATGGTGATCTTTTCATTTAACTTGAGCATCATGAAAACTCACTCCATTCCCATAGACAGAAGAGACACTCCGACCACAATCAGATCCAGAATATTGAAAGAGTTACGACAGAACGAGCCTTTGTGCATGAACGCTCCATACACCGTCATCTGTCAGTGAAATAAACAGAGAACAGTTGAATAGAGACTCTTTTTTTAAGTGGTTGACCTTCAGTACAACAAGAAAACTCCTCTAAACTTCAGTCTCAGACAAATTATAACAAACTAGCTGGTTAATCAATAATGTAATATAGCATGACATTAGAGCTGGATCCATCAGTAATGCTCTTTACTACTGTTACACTGTTAAATCTACCTTCAGTACAATCTCAATGGTGAACACAGATGTGAAGACAATATCAGCATAGGCCAAGATCTGAAAGAAGCACACAGAAAAAACAGTCACATTTTGCCTTCATCCAACAGAAATTGTTCAGTTGGATCACCTACACCTGGCTTTTACCTGGTTTCTGGGGGACTTGGGATCAATGGGGTCCTCAGCTGCTAATGAGATGGAGGAGAGCAGGATGAAGAGGAGGATTAAGTTGGTGAAGGACGAAGCATTGATGATCTTGTAGCATAATTTACGGAACCTAGATTGTAAAAACACACAGGCACAGGTAAATGTTTGCAGCATTTATTATGATATGATATCGTTTTCAGGTTGGTGTTGAGCTGGATGATGGTCTGTTTCCTACTTGTTCTGAGGGCCAAAAATGAAAAAGGAGCTAGCTTCAGGTAACGGAACTGCTTCTTCCTTCAGCTGCAGATCCGCCATTGGTCGGGGCCGGGGGCTGATAGGGATTTCAGGCTCTTCCTCCTCATCATCACCTACAATAGATAGAAAAGGCTCAGATTACTGGAGGTATTCAAATGAAAGCCTGAAGCAAAGACCCGTAATGATGCTGTAGGCTTCATATGGTAGTCACCAGGGGAGTGTGCTATAAACACAACACGGGGAATTAGCTGAGTCTAACTGTGATGACAGGTTACTATACTTATACTGTAACACAGCCAAGACAGCAGCCTTGATAAACAGCTGGTGCAAGGATTACAAATTCTTGCAGTTAGTGACCTCCTTCTGCTACAATTACACCGCTGAGAAAGGTTCAAATTATTTTCTTGTATTACCTGGGAAATCAGCAGGTGGAAATGGATCTTTCACTTCATTGACATTAGACTCAAATTCATCAATTTTGAGCTAAAAAAAAAAAAAGAAAGAAAGAAAAGAAAAACAAGGATGTTAATTTCTTCTAGATACTCATGCTGCCAAATTACATACATTTCAAGAGTAACGAAGTGACATGAAGCCAGAAACAACAGTAACCTTGGCTGTGGTGGGCATGCCTTCTATCTTGGCCCTCTGCTTAGTTATCTTCTCTCTCTCCTCATCAGTCTTCTCAGGCATTTTCGCCCTGTACGGCAAGAAGGAAAATAATTAGATCGAGCAGATTATCTCAGCTGGCTTAAACCTTTGGTTTTGCTTTTTTTCCCCTTTCACCTTAGTAGCTTCTTCCTCAACTTCTCCTCTGCCTTTTCTTTCTGAGCTGAAGTCAAACTCTCAGCCTCTGCGAGGTTGTCGACGGCGATAGCGAGGAAGACGTTGAGGAGGATATCTGTTTGCAAAGAGCTCAGGAAAAGAAATGAACCATGAATGTTAACATTATCTCCATGCATAGTTTAAAAAAAGCAAAAAACAAAATAATAGTGTGAGCGTATGAGAAGGATACAGTTTCCACAGACAAAGAGAACAATGAAGTAGATGGAGACCAGGATGCCAGGAATGACAGGCCCTCCATAGGCCATGATTCCATTGT
Source organism: Maylandia zebra (assembly GCF_041146795.1). Taxonomy (NCBI): domain Eukaryota; kingdom Metazoa; phylum Chordata; class Actinopteri; order Cichliformes; family Cichlidae; genus Maylandia; species Maylandia zebra. The sequence goes on along the minus strand of NC_135186.1, from coordinate 2,951,665 downwards.
ACATGATGGATGTCCAGTCCTCTCCTGTGAGGATCTGAGAAACGGTTAAGAGTTTAAAAAGCAGAAAAATGATGACTTATTGTTATGCATGAATGGATAGGACTGGAAATCAAATGTGAAATGAGCTTCATTTAAACTACTGAATGCAAAAATCTGTTTTAACAACTCAAATCAGTCATTACATCCGAGGCATATAGGGAATGATATGTGGTGATTCCAAATATCACATTACTTTGGATCTTTGACCTCTTCTTCAATGTCAGATAAAGTCAAACTATCATAAAATGCCTTTGATCTTTAAAATTATCCTTGAAATTGTACTGCCTCTGAGGTTTGAGCTTTCTGAGTGCTTCTTGTATTTAAAAGTTTAAAGAAGAGCCTACGAAACGAGTGCCTGGTCTCACCTGAAACACACTGATCAAGGCCTGAGGGAAGTTGTCAAAGTTGCTGCGCCTGGCTCTGTGGTCAGAGAAGTTAAACTTCCCTCCAAAAACCTGCATGCCCAGGAGTGAGAAAATGACAATGAAGAGGAAAAGAAGAAGAAGGAGCGAGGCAATGGAGCGAATGGAGTTAAGGAGAGAGGCCACAAGATTACTGAGTGACTTCCAGTACCTGAAACACAAACGAGAGGTGGTAAATGGCAACGGGTTACGCTATAATAGCTTATACTGATACTACGGGGATATTTTACGCGATCTCGGCTTACTTTGTGACTTTGAGGATCCTCAGCAGGCGGATACACCTGAGTACAGAGAAACCCAGGGGAGCCACAGCACCTGCAGACAGCATGATCATCTCCAGGATACCACATAGTACCACAAAGAAGTCAAAACGGTTAAATAGAGACATGAAATATGCCCTGGGTCCCAGAGCATACATCTTCACAAACATCTCAATGACAAACAGCACCAGCAGCACCCGGCTAGCCACATCTGTTGAGATGATGGAAGAGATGGACAAATGAATAAGTAACTGGAATATACGCAAAACTATTGTTTATTAAAATATATATGTAAATGATCAACCTTGAAAGGAAGTCAGGCTTTCAGGCTGGTGGTGGTACTCTGTGGCTATGGTCAGAGTGTTGAGGAAGACCAGGAACATCACCACCCAATAAAACGCCCTGGTTTTCACGTACACCAGGCACTTCATCCTGAAGAAACGGTTCCAACGCCGAGCCAGGCGGCTAAGCACAAAAACAACTCTAACTTACTGTTTCATATTGAATGCCAGCAGAAATTTTCACAGTGGGAAACTCACTAGTAATAGATTATTCGACTCTTGCCCTCCAGGTCATACAGACTGTCTGTGTCTGAATCTCCACTGGTCAAAGGCAGGAGTCCTGATAAGAAAAAAGCAGCTATAATCCGAGATTTTCTTTGTTGACAAATGTTCAGAGGTTTTTTTTTTTCTTTTCTAGAGCGCACCTTTTCCTTCTCTATCAGCATCCAGGACTTCAGCGTGAGTGATCCACTCCATGTAGCCGTGGAGGTCTTCATCCAGTTGCTGACGCTCTCGTAACTTCTGGAACTCTCCACGTGACCTGGCCTTTTCTCGCTCTTTGGTAAACTCTCTGTGTGGAACAGCAAACACACGTTATTCTATTATTTCTCTGTTTACGTGAAAATGTTAGATTTATGGAAGGAGGGTAATCTTACCCACTGAGCACACCCAGAACCAGATTGAGCACGAAAAATGAGCCCAGCAGAATTAGAGGAACAAAATAGAGCCAGGGCCATTCATTCCCTATGGCATCATTCACCTAAAACCCAGGGTGTCAGTCAAAATCAGTTAATTTTATTTGGCTGCAAACTGCACACTGAATTTGAGACAATATTCAGCCACTGACCCAGTAGAGCACTTTGGTCCAGCTTTCCATGGTGATACACTGGTATACTGTCAGCATGGCAAAGCCAATGTTATCAAAGTGGGTGATCCCGTTGTTGGGACCTTCCCAGTCGGGCCGACATTCCGTGCCATTGATGATGCAGCGGCGTCCATTACCAGCCTGAGCACAGGGGGCAGGCAGTTCACCCTCTGCTGTGGCGTAGATATCTGTGGGGCAAGTTTTAACAGCTTAATGTAAAGACCCAGGTGCAAGTAAGTCTCACTCAGTGTTCTTTTAAACATACTTGTGCCTTTGTAATAGCAGGTCTTATGCATTTTGCACTTAAAGAGCTCCAGCCCCATGATGGCATAGATAGTGACCAGTAAGAAGACGAGCAGAGCAATGTGTAGAAGAGGCAGCATCGCTTTAAGGATGGAGTTCATCACCACCTGTAGGCCTGCAAGTGAACAAATAAACCCAGTTTGTTACAGAACCATAAGAACTTGGTACTGTTACAGACTCATAATACATGCCCATACACTCTAATGTTCAGTGTATCAGATGAATTTAATGTGTATAATCTAGAATCAGCATCTCTCTGTAGCAGGTGTGGATTGGTTCTTACTGGGGACTCCAGAAACGAGGCGTAGAGGCCGCAGTACTCTGAAAGCTCTCAGTGCTTTCATATCAAAGCCCCCACCCTTCTCCTTTGGCACACCTGACACCATGTTTACGGTATCCATAAATAAGGTAAAGAGACTGCAGGAAAAGATGAGACAGCCGTAAGTGCCATAGCCGGTACATTGTTTATGTATATCACATTTTAATATATATTACATTCTTAACAAATAAGCTGTCTACCTGCAGCTAAGACATCCTCTTACCCCATGAAGACGATGACAAAGTCCAATATGTTCCAGCAGTTTCGTAAATAGGCCCCTTCATGGAACACAAACCCATACGCTACTATCTTCAAGAAGCACTCCAACGTGAAGATGACCAGGAAGATATACTCCAGACTTTCCTGCAGCAACGGGAACAAAATGAGAACAAAAAAAACTTTCACTCTCACATAATATTCTCTAATAAAGCATTAAATGATTGATTAAATATTTTAAAGAGCAACATGACATGTGAAGGAAGAGCTTGGTTTTGATGCTGTCTGAGCAGCACACAAGTACAGAAAGATGAGTAAAGCCACTGGAGGTCAGCAAAGGCTTAATTCTTTCTCTTCTTGGGCAGACTTGTGAAACATATGCTAGGAAGAACAGCATAAAAAAGATCAGCAAAACTGTTGCTGGCATTGTCGCAGCTCATTATCTTTTGTTTCCAGTTTGTTCATTCTGATGCAGATTAAACATAACCTCCAGAAGGTTGAACAGAGGGACGGCTCAGTGCCCGCAGAGTGAATGATGAAACATTTTGACACCATGTAGCAAGTGAGACGAAGATGAAGCAGACTGTTTGCAGGAGACAGATAAAATGTGAGTGGCTGAATGAAAGCATCATCTGCAAATTGTCCCCATCTCTGTGCTTTTATTATCAGTGTTGACACAGGGCAGGAACACAGAACAGGGATTTTTCCTCAGACTAGACGTGGTTATATATGGATCTGAATATAAATGTTGTAGAACAAAAGGCTCTTAATATGACAGCAGTATGATAAAGTTTCAAGAATCCAGTAGGAACCCAGTCCTACTTCCAGTGCTAACAATCAGAAATAGAGAATTCATTTGAGGTATGTGCAGTTTATTTCCCTAAATCAGCTCAATAATCTCTAGCTGAACCAGCAAACACTGGTCCCCACATACCTAATCACCGACCCTGCATCCATTAACAAGTGTACACACATTTATAGACTTTTACTCAGTGTTACCCCAAGTAAAACGAATTCACCAAGGAAAGCTGCCCTGCTAGGCTACTGCGCATCAACATTACAAGCTATCATATTATTGGAATACGTGGCTGTGGTTACACGAGGCAACATTGGCGGATTCTCCTGTATCACCTGCATCAGTGGAGTGGCGGCATGTAGGCTGACCTACTTCTAACAGTAAAAGAGGGGGTTGGTCCATCTCTTCTTACATTTTCACCTCTGAGGAATGGCACCGTAAGAACTAAGGAGGATTTAGGAAGAGGGCCAATGAAGAGATCAGGTGAGATTTGGGTTCCTAATAAAAGTAAAATGGCTATAAATCACAAAGACTGACATGAACTTTAACCCAGAGATATGTGTGGAGTATTATTGACTTAATGTAGGAAAGTAACCGATGGCTAGTGATGGCTGACATTTGTGCTAAATGCCAAACCTCTAAGAAAAAGTGATCTATTTATCATAACATTGGTGTCAATAGGACACATCCAATAAGCACTGGCCACATGTATGCACGGTGCAAGATCAGATATATCTTTTGCTCACATGCGCACCTTGTTTGTCTTTGGGTTGTAAAGTCTGTGACCTGTAATACGCTACCAACAGTTTCACAGCTTTAAAACACACACCTATGAAGCTGAAAAATAATATTTTTCTGTACACACATCAGCATCGTGCCACCAGCTTTTTTACACTTCAGAACGAGACACTCGATGACTCAGATGCAGACACAGATGGCGCTCCAAATAAAGAACCGAGTTGTTTCTGGACACATTCAAATGGCGTCTGGCATCCCACAGCTTGTCACTGATTCAAAGCTGTAGTAAATTAATGTTACTACACTCACTTGCTGATCAGAGCTGCACAGTCATCTACTAGTGATGGTAAAACTGAGCCTTCATGAACCCAAAAACATGAGATTAATTTAGTGTTTCAATTCTTTTATGTATTATGAATATTCTGAAAATGAAATACCGATATAGTCATCATTCACCGCAGTGACTTCTCATACAGTCATGTGACATGCAACAAAAAAAGGCTCAATGTTTATTTACCAAATTTAAGTTGGTGTTGTTGGTGTCTTCTTCAGGCATGGGTAGGAACACAGCCAACGCGATGCAGTTTGCAAAAATGGTCAATAAGATGATGATCTCAAAGGTTCTGGAAGGGGATGCTCAGGATCATGACAACAACAAACAGCAACAAAAATCCCATTTTGCCCCCCCAAATATCCACAAAGGTCTATTGTCTTATGTTTAGTATCTTACGATGTTAGTGGGTGAGAGTGGGAGGGTGACTTAAACTTTCACAAGAATAAAAAGGTCAGTTTATTTATCTGACTAAGTTATTTTACGTTTGTGATTCAGTGTAAGGGATCCAGCTCTGCATCAGCTCTGCAGGCACTGACTAGTGCCTTTAAATGCTGCCTGAAACATCATCCCTGAAACAGCCCCCCCGGGTAGCCAGAAAAGTGTTCCACTTTAATGCAATCTTGCCTGCTGTGCTGCTTCATTCTCACCCTTAGGGGGCTCTGTGTGAGAATTCCCCTGCCAGGTCAGCACCATGTCTCAGTGTGATGCCACAGGACAGCTGCAGAGCCCAAGAATATGACCAAACCATTTGAACACAGACTGTTAACCAGGAAAGAAATAAAGAAAAAAGCGGCTCTTTAAATTTTGTGATCCATGTATGAGGACAGTTTTGTTTTTGGCCTTCAGACTTTTAGTAATTTTCCATAATTTGGCTCTGTATACAGCACCTAAGCCCTGTGTTACCAAACCACATACCAATGTGATTAAACTGTGCCGGAGGAATGACTCATGACGTGGTCCAACATACCAGAATGAAATGTCAAATAGAACAGATCTTTACACATCATCACGTTTTAAAATGAGGTCACTGTTAAACTCAAAGTCTGTGTATCTGCGTTTAAACGCTGTGAACAAGAGGTTCCTATCACTGGATTGGTATGATCAACTCATTCCAGTCTGGATCCAGGAATGGACATGAGGCTAAAAGCAGAAAATTCCCTAGAGGGGCCACATTCTATCAAAAGCCTGCTTTGTGCTCTTTCATCTTCTCCTACTTGGACGCTGAAATGACTACTTGGACATTTAAAAAAAAAGGAGCGAGTTGAATGAGACTACCTTGCTTTTGTCAGCTGATCTCAGATTAACAGCAGGTGAAACTCCACAGGCTGCAAACTTGACTTTGATACAGATCAGAAACATTACAAAAGTCTTAACACTTCAGGGATCATCTCATCACACATTTGAAAGAGACCTGGCTTGAGCATGCTGACCACAGGTGAACAAGGCTATTAATTCCCTGCCCTGCTGTCAGTATTTTTAAAACGGCGCTCCATGCTGCGCTGACTGTATTAATGTCTTGATATCCTTGAATTTCAAAGAAATATTTAAACTGAAATCTCTGCTAAAATACACACAGTTGTCTGAGGCGTGTGTGTAATGACTGAAAGATCTAAAGGATACTTCCACTCCACTATGTTGATGCAGGCCTTGCGGAAGGGATTTTTGAGGTTGAGCAAGAAGAGAGATCTCGCGGGTCGAGGGTTTCCTCCAGTGGCCTGTAGTTTCTTAAGCTTCTCCCTCTGCTTCCTCTTCAGCTCCTCTTCATTCATGATGACCGGCTTGGCCGCTTCTGTGTTGGACGCCATCTTGATGCCTTCACCTTAGACAGGCTCCAAATTCCTGTGAAAGTTAACGTTTATTGTAAAATCCCAAACTCAGGTCCAGTATGTCTCCCCTTTGTGAAAGCAGATCCTCCTCAGGCTCCCCCTGGCACCCTCTTTCTTCTCCTCCTCCTCGCTCCTTTGTCGATCTCACCCGGGCAGAGCCACAGGCCTCTCTGCCTGGCTGAGGGCCTCTGACAAAATAAGCCCACCGCGTCCAGGAAAAACAGCAGGAGCCCAGAGTGACTGGAGGAGCAGTTGGCCTTGGTATAGTTTAAATTTAGATTATGAACCACCAGCAGGCCATGCTTGGGGATGATTATAAGGGTAGAGTGAGGGGGGGGGGGGGGGGGGGGGACGACGACGACGACGACGACTGTGTGTCTTTGTGTGATTTTGTTTGTGTATGTGTATATATATGTGTGTGTGTGTGTGTGTGTGTGTGTGTGTGTGTGTGTGTGTGTGTGTGTGTGTGTGTGTGTGTGTGTGTTTTACTTTAATGTCAACCTCGTATTTAGGATTCATAAGTAGTACACAGACTTGTAGTTATTAAAAAAAAACCCCACTATAATGCAGCTTTTTGGCATTTCTAAATAATAACTGAAGGCTGGTATTTAAAGGAATAATGAACAATAGGTATCCGTTTCAAAACGTGTAATTCCCAAACCAGGACGTTTGTAGTTACACATTTCAAAACACCTTTTCAAACTGGCAAAATGTCTTAAACATGCCACAGGTGACTGTTTTCCCAGCAGCTGAAAACCACTCAACATGTGAGCAATCTTCAAGCACCACAGACCAGTGCAAGAACGCGCACTTACTGTGTACTTTGTCGCCCTCTAGCGCCATTAACAGGAACAGCAGATATGAAAGGAGAAAAGTAACTGCAGGAGAAAGAAATTCCAAAACCTTTTTTTTGAGGAATTTTCCTTTATTATTTCACATCAAGCTAAACATATGGTTCTATAGCACACTTAGGCCAGAGATGCATATAATACATTGACAGAAGGGATATTAAACAGTAATTACAAATCAACTAATCAAAAATCAATTAAAAAGATAAATTAGAAACCAATAAACTTCAGTAGATCATACTGTGTATGAGGTACAGTAATGCAAACCAGTGTGCCTGTTTTTGCTGTACTAATAATTTCCCAACTGGGAGCTTCAGTAATAGGATGTGAGCAGGAATTCACTGACAGATAATGATGCACACAAGGCCCTGAAGCCACGAAGCATCTGGATTCTGCCACATTATCATCAGCTTTAGTGGTTTAATGCATTCTCCTGTGATTTTTCTGAGAGTCCCTTTAAAACTCTGATAAATGCCTCCTTTTCTTTTTCTCTCTTTGCATGAAAAGAGTGTTACGTCAAATTGTGCTGCAGAAAAAACAACAACAAAAAAAACAAACAAAAAAACCCCACACATGGCTATGGTGCTGGGTTCAGTCAGAAAATGTAAGAATAAAATTAATACAAATGCAAGCACTAGTTAACAATGGGTGAAATTTCTTAGTTGACCTTTCCGTCTGTTATTTTTAGAAAGCTGTAAAGTTGGGAGAAACACGATCTCCCACACAAAGAGAGAAAAGGCACAGAGTGGGGCGCTGCTCAGATGTGAGTATACAAAGTCCAAAATCAACAATCATACATTAAATTCATCCAGATTTAAATACCAATAAATAATTAGTGCCAAAACAATAGCAACAGCATTGCAACTGTATAGACAGAGCAGTCCTAATTAAGTTAGCTTATTCTGAGATCACATCATAAATTATGCTTGAAGGAAAAACAATTATAAATATTAACACACAATAAGCTGAAATGCTTTTGACAGCCAGTGCAAAATGGGAAAAGTTATTATTTTATTAAGACATTCAAAGCTGCACTGATGTGCAATTTGCTGAAAGGATTTGCTGAGATGACTTTAGGTCTTCAGCAGTGCTTCAAGCATCAGTTTTCTTTAAACTGCAGCTTTGCCCATCTCAAGTTTTTACATCTAGTAAATAAACCAAGTTTAAACATTGTCGTAGTAGATGTGTAATGTTTAAATATTAATTCGGCAGATGCGGTGCACAGCAATGACAAGAGGTTTTGTGACAGTGCCACTGGTGTAATAGCAGACGGCCCAGGAAGGTTACGCACTCTAAACTTGGCGTTAAGGTCAGCCTTAAGGTTTAACTTAACAACTTGTGGCGGTCAAAGACCGTTTTGCGCTGCTCCTGGACCTGCTTTTTCCAGCGCTGCTGTGCTCCCTCAACCCGCTCCAGCACCGTGTTTCCTCTGGCCTGGCTGCTGCTCTCTGCCTGCGGACGCATCTCCTGAACACAAACCAGAGACGGTTTGAAATCAAGAACTTTAAACTCCACAGAACCCAAATAAATACACTGGAGTGTGCTTGGATGCTGTCTTCTTGAATGGTTACCTCAGAGTCTTCCTCATTGTGCAGCGGCTGGGTGTACGGGTCATGCTTGCGGATAAGAGGATCAACCAGTAGCAGGAAGAGCATGTAGAGCAGCAAGGCGCCCACGACTGACAGGTAAATGATGATGGTCACCTGCGATATTTAGCAAGAGTAACTCATTGAATCCAACATATAAGCTTTGCAAACTATTCTTACAAATCTTTTCTTTAAAAAAAAAACAAACAAACAATAAACTAGAAAGGCTTTGCAAGATTTTCAACGACTCATCTTGTATGACAAACAATCACAATGAACCCGCTTTGCTTGGGAATCAAAGCTGAGGAAGATATGTCGTCATATCCAAGAGAAAGTCAGTTGTACCTTAATTGTGTTGCTGCTTCGTTCTTCATACTTGCACTCACAAAGCAGACAGTAGGCTTCCACATCATGGCCAGGAACAGGCATGGGCTCCACTACATGCAGGCAGTTGCTGTGAAAAACATGAAAACGTTTGTCATTTCTACTGAGCTAAGAGAAAGAAAACCCCTAAAAACACTAGCGCAGTGAAAGAGTAACGCCTTTTCTTTAAAAATCCATGAAAGTCTAAATAAAAATATTCTTCTTACCAATCTTTCTGGGAGAAATTTCTGTTATAGATGTGACCGGTAATGTTTCTGTAGGGCGGACAGATGCATTTGCAGCGGACATCCTCAAAGCTCTGCAAGAATTAAGGAACTTTTGTAAAAGTGGCCCAGATTCAGCCCATCTTTCCCCCACAGCACCACTTCAGACGTCTCTCTGTTATTAACACAAGCAGTTATACAAACAAACACTCTGACATATACTCAAGTTATTCTAAGTCAAATGGCACAAACACACAGATAAGGACAAAATTTTGAGATCCTCTATGAAAACTTTATCTTTTGGAGCATTTAAGTGCTGTTTGACAGTGCAAGAAGTTTAAAAACACAGCTTTTCTTTTCTTTTACATAATTTTAATTTGGGCACAGAAACAAAATTATTTCACATTAGCCAAAAAATACCAGAGCCAAAATTATTAGCCTACGATACTATACTTTTGAAGTTTCCAACGAGTCTCACACACACCTCCTGAGTGATCCCAGGACAATTTCTCAAATGCCTCCAAATTCGGTGGTGTTTTGGAGGCAGCTCTTCACAGGAGTGACGCATGTTTTGGGTGATTATCGTGTTGAAAAATAAAGCATAACCCAGACCCAGTTTTGCTGCTGACTGCTTGATGTTTTCTTTCAAACACTTCACGTATCCATCTTTTATGATACCTTCTACCTTAATGAGATTCCCAGTGAGTTGTACACCTTTTCCCTTTTGTCTCATCTGACCAAAGGACTCACTTTCTATGCACACTCATTCTCCAGGTTGACCTTGGCAGACTTCAGTCTGCTTTGAAGGCGTCTCTTCTGCAGAACTGGAGTTTGTGTTAGTCTGCAACCTCGCAGTGTATTCCTACTTCTAGTTGATTGTCTTCTTTAAGACTACAATTCCCAACTTGGCTAAGAAATTCACGAGTGTCCTGGCAGTGGTTCAGGGGTATTTAGACACATCTCTCACGAGTTTTCTTTCCAGAGTCTTTGAAATCTTTCAGAGAGATAATATTATATTATAATAATATTTACCCTAATAATGTTTTTCTGTGCGCAAATAAAACTGATTTATAGTCTCTAAAGAAAATTCTTATGTTGTTTAGTTAAAAAAGCACTTGGGAAAATTCTGACAAAAACTTTAATCAAGATAATCATTATTTAGATAAAATAATGTAAGACTAACATAAACAGGTATTGTTTAAGTAGATGTAATTGCATAATTGTGCTGACAATATCGCCCTTGAACTATTATTTTACATTTCGTTATTTAACTATACAATCTTTATATTTCACTGAATAAAACTGAGCAGTTTACTGAACATCTTCCCATAAACAAAGCGATACTTGATGACATTTAATCCACAAACACAGATCCTCTGGGTACCAGCAGGTCTTTTACCTTAGCTCGAGCAAAAACGACAACATCCAGCAGAAACACGGTCACCACTGCGGCTGCAGCAAACATCCAGGATCTTCCCCAACCACACGACATTTCCCCAAAGGCAAAACAACTGGCACGACGACTGAAGGATCAGCAGCAAGGCTCTGTCAAAATATAGCAGCTAGCTAGCACTGCAAGGCAGGAAATCCACGACACGAAATGTCGTAAAAACTGAAGAAACAAAGCTCGCAACGCGGTAACTTCCGCTGTGAGAGTGAGGAAAACGTCTGTTTCTGCGTTGCATTCAGGTTGAAAGTGTGCTCTCACTTTGTTTAGAGCAAAGATCGCCAAATGAATTTTGTCCTTCCTTATTCCGGACTCGTCACACATGAAGAAAACAATCCGACAGCAAAGACGCAGAGACGGCGCCACCTTCTGGACAAGATAAGAAGTACAATAAAATAAATGCATATTTATCAAGCAGGTTACATTATAATCACTTACTGTCCCTCTTTATGTGGGACTGCACAGCATTTTACCCCCACATACAAACGCACACATATCTTTAGACAGTGTCTCACATTTTGACTGGTTCTGCAGGACATGCGCTTTTCTAAAGTCTGGCTTTTACTAGTTGCATATGAAGGGAAGACTTTTTTTTAATTATAGACAGAAAAAGGAAAAAGGTCAGCCTGTCTGATGTCATACCCATCAAAGAAAGTTACCAAAAAGTCACAAGCTTTGCACATTTTATTGAATATGATGGAAGCTACCAGAAAGAAAAAGAAGATGCAGCATATTTTGGAGAAACAGAGGGTTTTCTGTGGTTTTTTGTTTGTTTGTTTTGTTTTAGTTTGGTTAGTTCGGCCCCCACACAGCGAGAAGGTCCTGGGTTTGAATCCAGTCTGAAGCCTTTTTGAGTGGCCTTTGCGAGGGGATCTGTCCGGGTACTTAAGCTTCCACCCACAGTCCAAAGACATGCATGGAGTTAGGTTCTCTGGTAATTCTAACCTGCCTGTAGGTATTTCCAGAACTGCAGATGATAGAATAAGCAATTCAGCTATGAAATGTTTACATTTTGACCACTTACAACATTAAAATAATGCTTAAATATTAATGTGTCTAAAAATTAGATATATCAATGATGCATAATTCCAAATAGCAATCATATGTATAATATACATGAAGCAGCCTTTATTAATCTTTTTTTTAATGACCAGAATAATCAAGGATGCTTTATATTGTTTCACTCAACACTGCTCTTGAGTCAAATCCAGTTTCCATTTTGGAATTTGAAATATGAGTCTTAGCTTCTTGACCCAATCAATACCCCTATTTCCTGGTAATCCTGCTTTCACATCTCTCTGTATAGTAAGCTACTCATACCTTTAATAAGCCACAGAAATCAATGACTCACAAATTCAGCCTGAACCTCTTGAGCTTTCGGTCATATAGATCAATCGAGACCGTGGTTGTTTCTCTAATAAGCTACGATATCAGCGTGAACAACAGAGCGCCGTCTGTGTGTAAACACTGTCGTTCGTGTGACCTGTGATTCAACCACTTAAATCAGCTGCAATGCTGCCAAGAACTTGTTTATTCTATATATAGTTTGGAGATTTGGAGTGCTGGGATTTCAGTCTCACAAAGGACGTGAACTCAGTCAGTTTATGTCTGCCTACAAGGTTGTTGTTGAGCTATTTGTACGCCTAAAAAATATGAGTGATGGGAGACTTAATCATGTGAAACAAATACACAGACAACAGAAGCAATCCCTGAAATCCATATTTGTACTCATTTTTTCATGCTGTACAAATTACTTATTTTCAAATTCTTCCTTTAAAAAACAACACATTAAAAAAGATTTCCACTCTTTTACTGAAAGATGCCAACCACGATGCTGTTTTCTTGGGTGGGAGTTAACAGGTGATATTTCACGGGCATTTATGTTTGTCAGAAATTTAAATTTTGCTGTTTTATTTTTATTTACAGTGAGCAGGTTTAGTTTTATGAAAAGACAAGAACTGGTCGGATTATGTGGAGAAAACCTTTCACCCAGACAATATTAGGCTGGTGATGTCTTTTATGCTGTCAATGACCTTTTGCTGTTGATACACTTGGCAAGTTAGTTCTGAATGCTTTAAGTGTGTTTTGGTTTTTAATTGATTCCTCAATTGATTACTTCATGAACTCATGCATGTACTTCTTCATTCGTGTAATGATCTCCGTCATAATTGGACTAATAAACGCTTTAGATGGTGATTTGTGCGAGCTGTCTATAATATATTTCATTCTCTCACTTCTGTCATTGTAAGCCACTTAGTTCTCATCTTCTCTGATGCATGGCTGCCCTTTAATCCCCAGGCCAATTACAGCATAAATGACACTGACCAGAGCCTAGTGCCAGGTCTCATTATCAGTTCAGACTTTTTAAGAAAAAGAAAGGAAAAGATTCAGTTCTTCTTTGGGTAGACTTGGTAAAAAAAATATTCATTTAGGAAAGAAAAATGAATGTAGTTGTTTATGTAAAGTGGTTTATTACCACTCAACTAAAAAAAAAAAGCACTGTAATTGATGCGGGCAGATACAAATATTTTGACAAAGTCTTTAGCCGGTGAACTGCGAACGCAGCCTGACTATAAAACAGCAAAGGGAAATGATCCATAATGGAAACACTGCAGAGAAATTCAACTCATAAACAACATCAGAGGGTGTCAAGTTCTCTTACTTGTCAAGGTACCTGAAAGTATTGACTGAATCACATTATTCAAAGCGTTCATTTTCCAGGGACCTGAAAGCATCAGGCACTTTGCCCACTAGGAGATGCTATAAGGCCCAAGGCAAAGCAAACTCGACCAGCAGACGTTAGTCAAAGCAGACTTGGATCTGGAGCAATGTGGATACGATATAGGGCATATAAAATAAAACAAGAGAAAATATATTGTGAAATTCAAAGATAGAGCTACATAAAACCAATTAATTATTAGCTAAACAGCTGCAGCAGCACTGTAGATAAATACCTACCTTATATGACTCACCTATAGGATCTACAGGTTTTTGTCCTTAATCTAGCATTTTCAATACACCCCTCAACCTTTCAGTATGTTTCTTTTTGACCTTTATCACATCATCTGCAGTGTCTTTTTGCCCTCCTCTGTATCATGCTTTTGGAGAGAACACTGTTTGAATAACAAGACTATCTCTGAAGCGATATCTCTCCTCTCCTCTCCGCTGAGGTGATGCATTGTGGGCAGTAGGACTATTCTAATGGACACACGTGGTAATTACAGTAGTGGGAGGTAGCAGACAGTGGTGATCCAGGGACAGCGCAAAACTATAAATCACAACTCCTGGTTCCGCCCTCCTGAGCGTAGCCGATCACAGTCAACCAAAAAGCAATTCTGCCAACATGTGTTTGCACATTTGTCTTCATCAGCCACTGGCTTGTTTTGGGCCCCTGGAATTGAATTTTTCTTTCCCATGGTAATCAAACAAAGACTACTTCTTAGGTGTTTCACTCAAAGTCCCCTGCATTAGGTCTAAATATTGACCACATGTGAAATATACTTGTCATTTTTTGTGTTTAGTTTGATCCTGTTGAAGTTACAGGAAAAAAAAAATATCAAAGAATTATTAAATTACAGGATGTTTTTTTTTTTAAATAAAAAAAGCTCTGTGTGATCTTCAGTCAGAGATAGAAGATAAAAATCGCCTGTTATCAGTTTCAGTGATGTTGCTTTTTTGGAGGTAGCGTGAGATGCTTGCTAGAGAAATGTTGTAACCAAAAGAGGTGTCAATAGCAAAGGTGTTACAGCAGTAAGCAGTGATGGTGACTCAGAGTACAGTGTGTGCCCTGCTCTGCTTTATCTGTACGGACAGCTGCCTGTCAGCCAGCTGAGCCCATGCAGGGGGAAAGGTGTCTGCTGAGGAGCTGGTGTCAGCAAGGTGAGAGCCGAGCCCGGCTACGCTGAGCTGAGCTGAAATGGATGCAGAGGAGGGAGTCTCTCCTGCCTCTGAGGGACACCGATTTTCAGCAAGGAAACAGAGACTGCTGGAGCAGGAAACTCAGCCAGACAGAACATGAAAGCCAAGAGCGGCCATGACACATGATGGACACAAACGGAGGAAGGGAAGCTGTCCCCACACTCACCCGCCCACCACTCGCTATTCCTCTCCTTCAGCAGTGCTGCACCCCTGCAGAAGGAGAAAAGAGAAACATGCCGATGATGCTTGAATTGCAGTGGCTCTCGGTTGAACTCTGCCCCCGTGTAATGTGTTGTCTTTGATGTTGCACAAGATGTTGCAGAGATGCAGGGAAACTTCAAAGAAAGCTTCATAGGCCAATTGCAGAATTGGTCAAAAAAGATAAATAAAACAGCAAGCTGCCAGAAATCCACACGCATCTTTCAAGGGAGACCAGGGGTCAGGCAAGCAGACAGCTGAAAACAATAGCAAGAAATGAAAGGTGACATGGATTGAAAGGTAGATAAATAGCTGCGGGGGAGGAAGGAAGTTTGTTGTTGGTATATAAGGATGCAATTTAGGTTGTAGTCTTGGAAAAACAGCCTGCTGGTTTAACAAATACAGGCAGGCCGGTCAATAAACTGTCAGCTATTAACGTCTACTTTAAGTGACAAGGCCCCCCAGACTGATTTATAGAGCCAGCGATGCATAGAATCCTTATAGATAAAAAATGTTAGGCACCTGGCCGATCAAGTCAGCGAGCAAAACACAACACACACGTCAGTCAGCAAAAAGCACAGCTATAGATATCGATGTGGATCTTCTTTCAGAGTAAGCTCAAAACAGAAGGAGGAAGGTAAACAGCCAAAAGTCACCAAGAGCCTTTTTTCCCCGACAAAGCGATTCCATGATCAGAAAACTTTGTCAGCTCCTTTGGAAGGAGACTCCATTCCTTCCAAACGGTAGGGACAGAGGTTTCTGTGTGATAAGTTTTCCCTAATGAGGTGATACAGACATTGCCACACCCTTACTCCATCTCCTTGTGTCAGTCTGTGATCTACCTACCCCAGCTGCAGGCCACATCTGGAGGCATGATAGATTTCATCCACAGGGGGCCTCCTTCGCCAAATGTCACCGTGAGTCATCTTCCTTTGTTTCGGCATTTGTTGCAATGTGACCTGGCAGCTCAGTGGTGCGCCACAACGGACTGCCACTGACACTTTCACATACACAAACAAAACTATTCTCGAGACATAAACGATATAAAGTAAAAATGTCTTCACAGGCGGTACGGTTGAGTAACTTGTTTGGTGCTTTCTGCCCGGAACAAATCAGACGTAAACCCTGTGATATAGAATCAAACTTGTCATCTCACAGCTTCAGAAATCAATAGAGCCCCACACTCTACCACTAATCTCAACACACATGGAGCGAGCTCTGGATGACTCGTCCAGAGACGGCGGCAGGAGCAGAGAGAGAGGAGTAAAGGAATAAGATAAGATGGAGGAAGGTGACAGTAAGGAAAATGAGACATGAGCTAAGTAAGTTACATTTAAAGCTATATATGTTAAGTGTCTGCACATTGTTGAGCACATAGTTTTCTTTAATTTGCCTCAAATTTTATTAGTATAGACTGATTTGGTTTTAGATTTCTCCTTTCACACCAGTACAGTGGAAGCATATTAGGTTTATTATGACATTAACAATTACAGAAATGCTTCTCATGTGACCCACAAAACTCACTGTTGAAGAAGAAACATTTCATGATATTGTGAAGCCTTTGGCAGTGAGTTCTGCAGCTATGATCTAAAGATAGATTTACATAAACTGTGTTTTAGCTTTACTTTTCAGTGCCTTACTACATACAAAAATAAAATTCAGTCATCTTGACTGTTGGAAATGTAGGATGGTGTAGGGTCAGTGCAGGAAATGACAGAAATCAATTAAATATTTCAAAAATAGGAAAGTAATTGTCGCGGTTCGAATTTTGAGGAAGAGACATACGACTGAAAGTCCATAGTGGGTCAACACAAATTATTTTATTAAAACACATATATGTGGTGAAGATAGACTCTGTAAAACATCAGACTCCATCTCCCCCCTAACAATAGGTGGTTGTAATATTTATACTTATGATGACCAGTACCTCGCGTCACTAAAACAGAACAGTTCCTCTTTCAGTTCCTCCAGATGCATCCTGTTGTTCTACTTGTCTAGACTTAAACAACACTTGCAATCCTTTCACCCAGACAGGCTATGTGTCTGTGTCGTTAATCTAAGTGCATGACCTTCCTCTACATCGCCTGTTACCAGGCAAACATCCACAGCACAGGGCACACGGCCTTTATTTCCTTTCTTAAACAATCATAGAAAACATTTGTTAAATTGTATATATATATATATATATATATATAAGCAATCCTTCCAGCTTGAACTTTGCTCCATTGATCGGCCAGACATCGCGCTGCCCGTAGCTTCAAACCATTAATTAACTTGACCAAGCTTCAACCCTTTACTTATGCAATATGTGTATAACATGTTACAGTTGCACCTGCAATGAAAGATTATGTGCTTATGCTAACACCTGAAATACAGACTTTAATATAACCTCACCAGTTTCAATAAATGTGTCAATGAAATGATAACAATGATAAATCATAAATGGTGAAACAGTAATAATAAGGATTATGCATAGTAACATAGATTATGAATATAAAATAATATTTCATCCCGACATAATGTAATGTGTTTCTTCATAATGTACAAATCCAATGTTTGATCAGCGTGATGTAGGTTTGGAGCTCGATCTAGCTTTTAAAAGCCAAATAGACGCCTGGAGTCAACCTGAAATGTCTGCAGTTAAGTTACAAACGCTGATCTGAAAATGTGGAGATTTCTGAACAATATAAATAAAAACAGAATGCAAGGATTCACAAATCTCACAAACCCATAGAAAACATATCAAATGTTTAAACTGAGAAAACATACCATTTTATGAATGATATGACAAAGAAGACCCGCACTGTCGAGCAGCTAGAATCCTAATCAGGCAGGAATGGGGCAAAGGTACCCTGTCAAAATCCAGCAGCTGCTCTCATCAGCTCCCAGATGTTTATGGGCTGTTATTAAAAGAAAAGGGGATGCTACACAGTGGCAAACACGACCCTGTCCCAACCTTTTTGAGATACGTTACTGCCGTCAAATTCAAAATGAGCTAAAATTTTTAATGAAATAGTAAAATGAACTTAATATGCTTAAAAAACTTCTGTTTATCAAGCAAGCACTAAAGGATTTCTACCATTTCTTTTCACATGTGCACTAGTACACTTACAGATGAAACCTGAAAAATAGATTCTCATGTGCAGAATTGATTGAGTGCGACTTAATTTGCAGTCAGGGCAGTAAAGGGCTCTACATCCAAAATTTCCTTAATGGGATTCCTTAATATTAAGCATAAAGTGATTGTTTTCAGTGTTTTTCTTTAACTCCCTTAGGTGAAACTGAGTTAGCCCACCCTATTTAACAGCCTCTGTCATATCTCATTCCCTTTCTGGTCTTTATAGACTTCATCGCAGGCCTTCTTTTAATGGAGGAGTAGAGAGGCTGTTTACCAGACGTGAGGAAAACAGAAAACAGGGATGGTGAAAAGACAAGGGAAACGGGGTAAGCGAGAGGTGGAGGTTTATAGAGTGAGAGCGAAACTGCGAAAGAAAAGGGAAAAGACAGAGAACCAGGAGGAGGTGGGGTTAGAGGGAGACGCTCCACTGCCTGGCTGACAAACACAGGGTCCCTCCAGAGTCAGGCAGATGAGAAGGAGAGGAGGAGAAAGGGAGAGGGGTGAGAGAAAAGGAGGGGAGTTTGATGTGGGCAGTCAAGCCCACCACCCACCAGCAGCCTTCCTCTCATTCTCCACAACTCCACCCCCCCGCCCCCACTCCAGCAGAAAATCTATGCCTGCTCTCTTAGTATTCCTCCCATCTCTTGCGAAGGCTCGGCGGAGGGGAGAGCAGACAAGTGGACTACTAGTGAGGCCCTGGCCAGCCGTGTGTGATGCTATCTGAGAGCTTTTTTCCCTCCTTCCCTTTTAGGATGGGGTGTTTGCTCAGGGCTGACAGGACAGACAGAGCACCCAGCCACTTGAAAACCTCCACCAGGGACCTGAACTGGACACATCCTATCTGTACACCCCATTTTCCTCCCCTCCCCCCCCCGCAGAAAACCTGTAGATCAATGGGGTCAACTGTGCAGGTTGTCTATTCTCTGACTGAACCAGAGTGCGCAGATGAACCAGGGAAGGTGTGGCGGACAAGTGTGGAGCAGGGAAATTATTTTACTGCTATTGTTAAATAATAAATATAATCTGTAGTTTATATTGCATTCAGAGGTTTAAACAGTGGGTGTCTTTCAGAAAGACTAAGTTGCAGGCTGACAGGAAGTTGCAGAGAGTTTGCAGAAGTGAAAGCAGAAAGTTATTTTGAGCAGCAGGCTAAGACGATCATTGCTTTAACAATGTAACAGATAGCTTTAAGAAGGCCTTAAGATGTTAACTTTGTATTTTTTATACACAATGCATATCTGTGCTTAGAGTTGGAGCTCAGTCAATTAATTGGGGGTTGGAAGCTTTGTTCGGCGCGATGTCCGGACAATCTATTGTGCAAGTGACTTGGAGCTATAGAAGGTTAAAACTGCGTACATGCTTACAAAACACTTATATATCAGATCATTTTATATTAAGGTTTCATTAGAGGTTTTTGATTAGAACATTTAGTAGATGACATATAAATAGTCTCAGTAAGCCTCTGGTCTGGTGAAAGGTCAGAAGTGCAGCAGGTGAATTGAGAAAGAGCATTTAAGGACAAGAGACAGTCAGTGAGAGGTGACATACACATACACACACAGATGAATTATTTATAGGAAAGAGGTTAGTCATGTCTGGTTCGAACTGCGAAAGTGTCTCTATAAAAAGAGGAACCATCCCTTGGTGTCTCTGAAAATAAGGAACGAGGTCTTGCCCAATGGGTGGCTGAACGGGAAGTCAAAAGGTTGACCGGAGGAATCGGCCATGAAAATAGAAGATGATGTTCTTTTGAACTATCTAAAAGTCATTGTTGTTTTGATATTGACGTATGTATATATCCTGTCTGTGACGCATGAAGGGGGCGTCAGTAAATCAAACCCTGATGCTATAAAATCTGTGTATGCTTTGATTAAGTCGAAGATCACTTGCTGTCTACGTACAGAGTGTCTTCCCACACGTGTGTATTCATTAAAATCATTGTTTGACCAAGATCTTCTGGACCAATGGTTGTTTGTACTCTCCCTCCTCAATATCTGAACCTTAACACAAGCAACATAATTAAGATCTCTTCATGAAGAAGGCTGCAATGAAGATGCTTAATATTTATTCGAGATGTTCACTTAGATATAACCTGTGCCTGTTAATATAAGCTCTCATTGGTTTCAGGGAATACAGGAGCACTGCTTGCATGTGAGTTTGTGTCATTTGTGGTCATCCCCTTTACTCTTCATCTAACACCAAGTTAGTGCAATACTATTACTGCTACCTGTCAGTTCTTTGGTTTATGACCAAGCAGCCAACATAGAAAATGTCATCCTGCTTCAGCTGTTGGCACTTCTGCAGGTAACCAATGTTAGCAGGACAGCATGCTAAGCTAAAATGGTGAACATAATCAGATCTGCTTTGCAGTCATCATGAACTCTGTCATCATGAGCATTTTAGAATGCTAATAATGTATGAACAGCATAGCATGAAATGACATACTGGCTCCTTTGAAAAGATTAGAAACAAATCCAGATGGAACAGATGAAGTTAAAAATGAGTGTTTCCACAATCATAAAAATGTTGATGCAATGTTTGTATTTGAGCAGGAAAAAAGAAAAGGCAGAGAAGTTGCAGACATGTGTTGTATCCTAATTTTGAGTAGGTATTGTACATATATTAAGTAAATGTTTGCTTTATGTATGTACCACACTGTTATTACATGATGTGGCTTGCAAGAAAAGCATAAAATTGCTAAAATCACATAGTGTGTAGGTGCTGTTTGCTTCAAAGTGCTGCTAGCATGACTGTAGACTACACAAATGCAAACACAGTGGGGTGAACATTAGCTGTTCAGGGAAAAAAGTTGCAAAGCAGTCCCAGACCACCACACTGCCACCTCCATGTCTGACTGCTGGTATGATCCTCATTTTATGAAATGCTGTGTTAGTTTTACGCCAGATGCAACGGGATGCAAACCTGACAAAAAGTTCAGATTTCTTTAGATGTTGTTCTGGGTTCTTTTGTGACATCCTGGAGAAGTCATCAATGTGTTCTTGGAGTAATTTTTGGTTGGGTGGCGACTCCTGGGAAAGTTCACCACTGTTCCAAGTTTTCTCCATTTGTGGATGATGGCCCTCACCATCATTCTCTGCAGTTCAAAGCCCTAAAAATGGCTTTGTAACCCTTTCCAAAGTGATAGGTCAGATGTTCCTGCTTGATCTCTCACAGAGGCATGATGTGTTGCTTTTTGAGATCTTATAGCCTACTTCACTTTGTCACATGTATTTTTTTTTTAATCTGTATTTATACTAGTTATCATTAAAACAACACGCATGGGCGTAGCTAGAAAAGGTGAACTAAGCTTTCCAAAAAAATATGCTTAATTCACGATTTAAGGGTGATTACATTTTCACACAGGGATACATTTGGATAGCTTGAAATCATTCAAAAAATGCATTTTGTATTCACTCATGTTATCTTTGGCTAATATTAAAATAAGCAAAATCCTAACAAATCAGAAGGGCGCAAATACTTTTTCACAGCACTACACATGTCTACAGAATATTTAAAAGAGGGTTGACAAGTGGTCACTGATAGGTTTGTAGCTTGAACCTATTCGCTGGAATGTTGAAGACAAAATAATTACACAGCAAGCAAGACACGAAGTAGGCAAAGTTCTTCTTGTTACTCATGCATGAGGGAGACCTGCCTGGAGCCAAGTGTCGTTCCACCACTTGACCTCCGTCAGACTCTCAGCCAGGTTCCCCATAGCACTCCTTTTATTGTGGTTACATGAATATGCATAGGGTCATTAACATATAACATCTTACATAGGTATACATGTGAACAAAGAATACTGTGTGTGTGTGTGTGTGTGTGTGTGTGTGTGTGTGTGTGTGTGTGTGTGTGTGTGTGTGTGTGTGTGGGGTCAGAGTGTGACCCCATAAATGACTTCCCTAAACCTGCTGGTCTGGAAGTCCAACAGTTCATCTAAACAAAAGGCACTTAACCTAAAACAGATATAGATACGTTTATCCTGCCATAAAACAATAAGACAAGGTACGACCTCTTCCCATGCTCCCAGGATGTAGGTGTGCATTCCAGTGTGGAATACACACCAAGCCTTTGCAGCCTGCTAAAGATCATACATCCTATCACTACACAATTGATTATACACCTCTAAGCATATATGGTTAAATATTTCTAAGCATAAATGACAATCAACAATACAAAACCTAACAGTCACCCTCTGACAAGTGGACTGGTTTCTTATGTTATGCAAATCTGAACTTTTTATCTCTTTACATGCAGTGATATTTTTGGGGTGTCTTGAAAACGTTAATCCAGGTTTACATGAAAAAAAGACAGACTTAAATGATCCTGAGGGGATTTGAGGGAAACTGAAGGCAGAACCTTCTCTTTTCTTTACCTTTCAGTAATTACCAAGAAAATTAGTGGCAAACAAAGTGTGTATGTTTCAGAGTGTGTATTTTGAGTAATGCGAAGGAGCGTGTGTGCACTGTTGGACTTTACTTGTATTGTATGTTTATTTTGCCTTTAAGTGCATTTACACACAGTTAGCCAGGGTCCTCTGACAAAAATAACATGGCTATCGATCACCTGTGTAGCTATAATCTCCATTGCCACTGCTGGACCATGACTGCTTAACCACAAACACACAAAGCTTTGTTGTTCTTAATATCCCCCTCCAAAGTAGCCAGATCCTCTGTCACCTTGAGCCTGGTGCGTCATGCTTGTGTGATTGCGCTAAAGGTCACAGCTTGTAGCTACTGTCATTAGCTGTCACTCTTCTGCACTCCCTCCTGTTTCCCGCTTCTCTCCTCCTTCGAATCGCTCTCTGTCACGCATTTCTTTCTTTGGCTCTGGAACACGGATCAAAGTGCCATCCTTAGTTGGACCTTGAAGGTTGAGGAAAGTGAGAAGCGACCCAGATGCACAATGAGTGTGCTTTGTGTGTTTGTGCATGATGTGCAGTGAAGCTGATGAGGGTAGCTCTGCTGGGAGCACAGTATCTTAAGTAAGTAAGTGTTAGACCGCATCAGACGGTTATGCCTATTGCAATTACACTTGTATTTGAGACAGAGTCTATTGCTATTTGAGGATTCACTGCCTGAGGGGGGAGGAGGAGAAAATATGTGTTTTTCAGCACTTCAGTGACTAATCAAGGTCTAATATTTGAGACTGCAATGAGATGATTGCATTTTTTTTTTCATGGACACGTAACACATTGCTTTCTTTACAGAAACACAAGAAGAGGCAACTCAGCATATTGTTTGGAAAACCGGAGAAAATTGTGAAGACACAAGTAGTAAAGAATACTGGTGCATTCCAGCTCACAGAGCAGGACCACGTGTGGTTAATTGAAACATGTTTGAGCGAGAGGAGCGAAAGAAAGAGGAGAATTAGTAAAGAGACAGCAAACACAGATGTGGCGTTTTATCTGTTGGGGAGGTGAGGGGTAATCACTGCAAACTTTAATCAGTTCAGATCAATTATTCATGGTCAGGGGCCTATCGAGCTGATTTCTAAAATGCCCCTTCTCTCTCGCTCGCTCTCACTTTTTCTGACAGCCCTGTATGAATAATTCAGACTGCATTTACACAAAGAACTCCATCTCTGATACCTGATCAGTCAGTTAGAAACATTATGCAACTGGGAATGTCAATTAGAAATGGGAAAATGGGTCTCCTGGTATGTTCACAATAAAAAGAAAAACAAAACCACTCAAGGAGAAGCACAAATATAGCGAACGCCATGAAAGGTCTTGAAGAACTCCAAACTTTGTTATTCACTGAGAGAGAAGTTCTCAGCCTTAATGGGTTCAGCCAAAGTCAAGATTGTCCCTACACTGTGTCCACTCATCATCCATGAGTTTGTCTATTCACTAAGTGGACCCCACACACAGCTTGCACTGCGTCAGACCAGCTCCATGTTGAAGCTCTGATCGTTTCCTTTGTGCCTCCTCTTGTTCTATCAAAAAGACTTCTTGCAGCTCCCAGTGCTTGTTCAGATTGATTTGGCTGCCTAATCGTTGTTACCCCCATCTTTTGCCATTTTTTTTCTTTTTTAAAGGCTGTCACATTTGTTTTGATTTTTTTGGAGTCTGATTAAATTCCTCACTACTTGGTGAGCTCTAGTGGGCAGGCTATATGCAAAAGTCCCTAACAGCCTTTGAGCTGTCCTTCCCCTGGTCTTATTTTGCCATCGAACTCCATTCTCTGCCTTCGAAGAGAGAATAACTTGTGCTTCTAAACTGTAGGCATAAATTTGACTATCTAACTGTTTCTATGTGTTAACTGTGCAACAGACTGGTGACCTGTCCAGGCTGTACCCTGCCTCTCTAACCGTGACCACTCAGAAAGGCTCCAGCCCCACTGCAACCCTGAGCTGTATGAGTGGAAGCAAAAGTACATATGATCATCAGTTAGATTTCCTAAACTGTAACTTAATAATAGATTAAAAAAATCTACAGGTACGATAGCAGGTGTGAGTCCTGAGTCAGGGACACCAATTTCACAAAGTAACTGATCTATCAAAACAAAATCAAACACCAGTTGATAACACACTACATGGAAATTTGAGGGAAAGAGATATTTATATATATCATGTCATGGCTGAGATATTTCAGCCTTAACTAGTGCACCAACTAACCCACCATACTAATGGAAATTGCCATCTGCAGCCATGTCGCTATGCGTAAAAAACATGCCCACGCCTGAGAAAACCTTGCAGTTGTCATGCCGCCTTGCTTCAGGACTTTTGAGGACATGCCCTTAAAGTTGGTCTGAAAACTCACAAGTACAAGGACAGACAAGCTAGTAGGATAAGTGTTCAATAGCGGAAGGGTGGTCAGGGAGAGAAAGGCAGATAAATAGACACTGTAGAAATGAGAAAGTGTAATTCTTGCTTGGCACAGTTTGTCATACCGTACCTGACAGCCACCAGCCATAAGTCACCAAATAATCACTCTCAATAATTCAGAGGGCTCTCTCCTGTCCTCCCTTCCCCTGTGCCTGCCCTTGTAAAGCATTCCCATGACATGAGGTCAAACCACATGGCCACACAGACATTTTAAGCTGCCTGTAAATGCAGAACGTTTAACTTGACTGGCTGCATTTCAACAGGGCAAGACAACAGATTTGGGGGTGGGGAGGGGTTTATGAAAAAGCAGGAAATGTTGTTCATGCCTCCCAGCAGTCCTGCATCTCAGCAACTGGACTAATAGGCTATCACAGTTGACATCTCCATGGGAACGTCCCACTGTATCACATTCCACCGCTGCTTCCTTTCACACCAATGATATCTTCCCGTGAAAGCATTAAGAGTTGATGATGTCTTGCATTTCCAAATGTGTACTGTTATAAACACAGTGGACCAATGCACAGTTTGTCAGTGGACAACAACAAAGACGTGCTTATGGAAGGAAATGTTGCATACAGTCCACACAAAGCTATTAAGTTTTTATGGCTGAAAAGATAATTAAATAAAGGTTGTAAAGGGTATAAATGAAAGAAATAAATGGAGTGGGTAAATATATAATTTCCCTGACAGCAGGTATTTTGAGTGACTGGACAGTCTATTCATCCTCGTCACAGTGCTGTCACAGTTCTGCTGCAGTCGAGTGATGACCACCCTTGTCAGGCCGGGTGCTGTCTGTCTCCCTCTGAATGATAGAAATGTAGAATGTGTCCGTACAGATGGACGGATCAATTTCTTTCAACATGTCCTCTATTCCTCTGTTCTTTCTTCTGTCATACTTTGAAAATCACTGTAATCTCTCCTCTCCTGAAATAAAAGATTTGTGTGTGTTTTTGTGTGTGTGTGTTTTCTTTGACCATCTGAATCTTAATCCACACCTATACACCGGTAAGGTTTTTGCTCTGACATCTGTCCCTGCTGTGTGTCACTTCACGACCTTTTCTCTTTGTGTGTGTCCATCATCTCTTTTGTCTGCGACTGCTGGCTTGGGTGATCATGTGTGTGGCGTGTGTTTATTTCACAGTGTAGCACAGGAGGGGATCGCCTCCGACTTGGGGATGCTCTGAAAATGTCATTGTTTGGTTGCGCTCCGCTTTATGACACAGTTTATACAGCGCCAATGATTTTTCTTCCCCAGTGTGGCCCTTTTGCTTTGTCTGCCTGGAATCATGAACGGTAAATAAGTGGTAATGGGAGTGAATGGGAGGGGAAGTCAGCCAACGTCTTTCTGTCATCACTTTAGAAGGTTGCGACCCTAAAGCACGCTGGCACAGAGCTGTTAAATTATTCAGGCTGTGTCTCAAGCCCCGATCTCTGGAGAAGACGGGGCTGTGATTGCTGGGAGCTGACTGACTGACATTTGCACATGAAAATCGCCTCTGTTTCCCCCAAACACCGGTTCTGCTCAAAGAAAACAGTAGAGGGACCTTGGTTCTGGAGGGTGTAGCGCTGAGCAGCGTAGGGCTGGTTTGGTTGCGGTGTAATTAGAAGAACAGTGCTGCACAGCAGTGGAGGCACTGCTTTTTAAATCTGCTGCAGTGAACAATCAGACCGATTTCACACGTCTGTAACTCTTGGAGATACAAACTAGGAGAAAAGTTCTAATATGTGGTAAAATTGGACTTCAGTGTAAATGAATATCCTAAAAGTGTCAATATAATGAGCATAACCTTACGCTGAAAATTGGAATGGCAGAGCAAGACCTAGGGGACCGGCTGACTCATAAATCATCTTTCTTTGTGGGGTCAAGGGCCATTTGAATGAGACATGAGCAGAAATGTGATTTTTAGTTATGAGGATCTTTTCGCACCTATAATGCAATAATACTTTGTGCATATCTCCAGCATACATATTGATTAAATGCCAGCATTTGTGCAAATAGAAATTTCAGATGGCTGGGATTAATGCTAGAAAGAATCAATGTTTTCCAAAAGGCCATTGCACGCTATCTCACCGAATGGTTGAACGTCCATATAATGATGCATTACACTGTACACGGTTTGGATGTGTTGCAAGTCCAGCAACGTGCATCATAACTGCTCACTAATTGCAAATTGAGGTTTGTTTTATTGCAATTTATTATAATCTTCAGTAAATTGTTACTAAAACAGTCCACACAATCCAAGTTGTTAACTGTTATTTGGCCAATTAAAACTGGAGAGCTTTTGATTAATCACACTCAATCCAGAGTGCAATTAAAGTGAGTGGAGAGTGTGAGAACATCCCTCTGTATGCTGGACCATGTCTCTGAGTTGATGGCGAATGGAGCTGGTGTAGAGGGTGGGAGGAGGCGGAGGTGGAGCGGTGCAAGGGATAACTGGCCCTGTTGGGAGGGAGGCTGGAGGAGAACACAAATAAAGAGAGGGAGGGTATTCGGAAGGGAGAAGGAGAGGGTGGAGCATCGGACAGATGACAAATTGTGATTAATAAATGTGGTTCAGGACGGCAGTGTGGAGGGTTGTTATTAATAGAGAGAATTAGAGTGGCTGTGCAACTCAATCTGCACACTGTCACTCTGCATCAGGCCCCATAATCAGAGCCTAATGAAACAGCAGAGCACCAGGATGTAGGCACATCCACACTCATCCACGCTAAGCTTATAAGCCTACCCTTTCAATACAGTACAACACACACTCCCAGGTAAGAAATAAAGTAAATAACGCTTTCCAGATAGTTAGCCAAAAAATAAACACACATCATATATTTTCAAATGCATTTTGTTCCATGTTTTTTGCATTGCGCTTTTCTTTTACTCCAACATACATCCAACTGGAACCACATTTTCAACAGACAGACTAAATTAAAGCGTCCCTTTTATATTACTGATCTATGTTGCTTTTGATTTAAAGACAAGACTTCTCTCACTATACATTTTTTTTTCATCTGTACAATTTAACACTTGTCCCGGACCACCTTTATGCCCCTAATGACCTCTAAAGTGATCCACTAGAGTACAATCTACATAGCAAAGAACAGGACCTTGAGAGCTGAATAGCTGTCAGTGTTAACTATGGAAGATGTGCATGGTGGTTCCCCAGGGAGTAATAGTCCTCCTACAGCTATGCACCTCTTGGGGACATTATGCCATCATCCATGAAAGAACTGATGCTCAGTATGAGATGTTTGCACAAAACGTATCGCGTGTCGTATGCAACGTATCTATTCCTGGTTGATTCCTAGTCTGCGAGCATTTTTGTAAATGTGAAACTATTTGATGATTGCTATGGATCGCTGCACTGAAGAATTAGTATGTCTTTAAGAAACTATGCCGACAAAAGAGCAACAGCGGAAGAGAAACATAACGTGAGTAATGTGGCCATAAATACGTTTCTGCCTCGCTCTTACTTATTTACACAGAGGAGTCGAGAGAAAAACTGGTGCTCGGATTATGCAGGCGTGTGCACAAAAGACAGAGATTTATTCTTGGTGTATCATAATATATGAAATTAATTATTAAACAAACTAATAACTCAAAAAGCCCAGTACTTATTCTCCTATGGCCCTTTTGCTGCTGGTGTCAGTCAATTCTGTGTGAGTCACAGTGAAATCAGAACAGGTAACATGATAAAGCAATTGCACTGAATAAAAAGAAGACACACCTCATCAACATAATGCATAATATTGAAATTTTAGGTGAGCGCGAATAGTCAGAGGAATGAATCAAGAGGAGAATAGGGAGAGAGGGAACAGACAGCTGAAAGACATGCACATATTTCAATATTAATCACCTCAGTAATATTTTAACAGGCTTTAAAAATCCAATCCTGAGCATATTGCCTCTGACTGTTGGCAATGATTATCTTCCCCATGCTGCTTAGGAGCTCTGAGCACTGTTCTAGTGGGACAGACTGACTGACCTGCAAACTGGGACTGACACAGCATTTAACTCGTCCCGGTGCTGCCCAGCTGCACCAACATCTCCCAACAGAAATATTGCCTGATATCGCTCCCCAAACCTTTCCGACACTTTACCAATTTCCCACTAAGTCCAAACCATCCTTAGAAAGCCACCTTAAAACTTGGTGATTATTTATCTCTCCATGTCCGGTGGGATAAGGTGATGATCCCTACATTACCAGATAGTGGTCATCGTATTTGAGGAGATGGAGGTCGAGGGAGGTGGGGGTTGATGAAAAGGGAATCATCAATACTGAATGCAGACCTATTCCCCTTGCTGCCACTGCTTCGGCCATTAAACTTTAAACTCGCAGATGTGTGATTGTGCCTGTCAGACAGGTGACACAAGACTCCAAGGAAATGATGATATGAACTAAAAATCTGCCCAATATGTTTCTGAAATGAAATGTGACCACCAGTGAAAGTGATGCCGTGGTAACTAGAACTGTAGGGAATGCTGATACAAGGATGCAAAACTTGCCTTTCCAGAATTAATGGTGTAAAATCTCTTTGTCCGTACATCCACTAGGATGCATGTGTATAAACACTGAAGTGGAGGTATTATATGTGCCTGTGTGTGAGTTTTTAGGTAAAAGAAAAAGAGCAGCACAATGTCTGGGGCAGGGTGTCTCACTAATGAGGCTTTATAGCAGTGGGATGCGAGTCACACACACAGACAATGGTCTGGGGAACATTTAGTGTCTCCTCTCCATTCCTCACACATCATGCCGAGGCAGCTTTTACTTAGTCACCATGCTCTGTCCTCCCTTGCCTGGCACACAGAAGATGAAAACATCTGCCTTCCTTTTGCAACACTCTATCAAACATTTTGCTTGCAAAGAGTTTGCCTCTAACAACAGGTGAATGTCGGGCTAGCGAGATACAGATGGAACAATATGTGTGATTGAGTCCACATTTGTGTCAGTTTGAAGGTAAATAAATGCAGCATAATGACAATATGAACAACAGCAACATAATACAACAGCCATAATAATGAAATAATAATATTTGCTATTGTGAGTGTGTATAAAAAAGAATTTAACAAAAAACATCCGTTTTAGCAAAAAAACAAACAAACCAAAAAAGAAAAAAGAGAAAACAAAACGGGGATAGCGCGAGAGAGAGAGAGAGAGAGGGGGGGGGAGAGAGAGAGCGAGAGAGAGAGAGAGAGCGAGAGAGAGAGAAATCTAACAGGTGTAGACTAGGACTGCCCATGGACCAAGCGCTGCGAAAGGCGGTACAGTGGACAGACCCTCTGGATAGGAGCGTCAGACCGGCGTGCGCTTTCATTTGGAATTGCGTAAAAAAAAGTGTTCAAGCAAATATTTGCAAGGTTTAAATTCCTCCGAAGTTTATATCGTTTAGACTTTTTTTCTACCTGGAAAGAAAGGAGGGGATTACGCTCTGATCGAGAAACTCACTTTCTTGGCATTTCCTGCGCGCCCGTCGGCTCTCCAGCTCTCCATTTGGCACGGTAGCGGTCCAAAGTCCTTCAGTCATTTGATGGGACGCGTGAAGTACACTGAGTCACACAGATTTTGTCCTTCAGAAATTAAGGGATTATAAAGAGCCGATGGTGAGTTTATAATATTTCAGTTTTATTTAGCAATTTACTTTTAACCACAGACTCGCTGCAGATATTTTGCATGAATAAATAATCACCTGTAAAAATATTTATATATGTTTGGCATATTTCTACAAAAATGAGTCCTATATTTACTTTAAACTGAACATTTCAATTCCATCACTTTATTTTAATTTCATTGTTTTACTTTTTTTCTTTTAATGCTGTGCTTCATTTAAATTGTGTACATGTGTGTAGTAAGTCAGACCAAATCAGTTATTGAGTGTCTCTGCTCTTTTTACCATCCTTTTTAGATCCAGCTATAGCCAGAAGAGGAACGTTTGAAAAGCACGCCCAAGTCAACAAAATCGCTTTTGGTTTCCTGAAAAACATCTTTTTAATGTGAACAGATAAAAGTGGGAGGTCATAGGATGATTGTGTCAGCCAGAGATCTTTGATGAACTTTTTTTTTAAACTTTCAGCCATGGCATTAAGTGAGATATACACATGAAGTGAAATCCTCTGCTTTGGAGGGAGGACTTAAAAGAAGATTTTTCAGTGAAAAAAACAAAAACTAAAAACACAAACTGTAGATTATTCTTCATCCAACAAAACAAACAAACCTCTACTCCCTCTTCAGTGAGATGAATTTGGCACCAGCTCTCATTTCAGCATACTTCTAATTAAGCTCTGGTTTCACAATCACCATCTCACTGCCAACTACCGTTTCTGCTTGATGCTGAAAATTGAACAGAACTCTAGGATTCCAGGAGAAGTCAGAAAAAGGCAAAGCAGACTTAATCAATTAAATTGTGTTTTTTGTACCATGTCACCACAAATCTGAGACATCGAGATTCTTGTGCTTACTTCTCTAAAAACTGTGGCGTGTGAAGTTTGTATTATTTCAGTCATATAGTCATAATATTTTGAACCCTGGACATTTAAATTTTCTCTTGGATTTTCTCCCTTGGTTGTTTCCTTCGTGGCTCTCTGCCATTTTGTCCTCTCATTCATAGTTGCTCTAGTGATACGCTGTTTCCCCCACACACACCCAAGTCCTCCTCGTCTCTTTTGCAAATCATACTGGTTCTCTGAGAGGCTTCATCCTGGCCGGCACTATTCCAGCCAAGGGGGAAGAGGACTTCCTGACGCTGGCCGCTTCACGGCTCAGCCGCAGGAAACGCGTCATTGGAGCTGCTGTAGGTGTAGCAATGGTTCTAATACTCTTGGTTGCCATTCCCTTGCTGGTCCACACAACCAAAGGAGGGAATGCTGGAAATGCAGGGAGCCATTATGAAATGCTTGGAAGCTGCAGGATGGTATGTGATCCCTACACCACGTCTCAGCCAGGCCAAGAGCTGACAGCTGCGTCTCCACCCCCCCAGGATTACTCTGGAAAGAAGATAAAGTCTGGGCTTCGAGGGCCTCCAGGGATTCCTGGGCCTCCAGGAGAACGTGGACCCCCTGGAGAGCCAGGAAAACCAGGGCCACAGGGTCCCCAAGGTCCAGGCCCCGGTGGCTATTCTCCCTCACTCTACACTCCCAAAATTGCCTTTTACGCAGGGCTACGAAAGCAACACGAA
The DNA here is from genome assembly GCF_041146795.1 of Maylandia zebra. Lineage (NCBI taxonomy): Eukaryota > Metazoa > Chordata > Actinopteri > Cichliformes > Cichlidae > Maylandia > Maylandia zebra. Next base: position 2,919,575 of record NC_135186.1, on the reverse strand, counting down.
GGCAATGAAATACTGAAGTTTGATGATGTGGTGACAAATGTTGGTAACTACTATGAGCCGAGCACCGGCAAATTCACCTGCCCACTGCCTGGCATCTATTTCTTCACCTACCATGTTCTAATGAGAGGTGGTGACGGGACGAGCATGTGGGCAGACCTGAAGAAGAACGGACTGGTGAGTACAAGTGTGTGCGTGTGTGTGTGAGGATGCGCATGCATGAAGACGCTGAAATAGAGAATGTATAAGTATGTATTTGTATGTATGCACACACATGACCATGCAGCAGATTTATTTATTTTTTATTTACTGCTGACCATCCCGTCTTACCATTGACTCATATTCACCTCTGTAACATTCAGCTCTTCAGATTCAGAGCACATTCCACTTAGCAGGTGGCAACATGACAGCCAAAGAATGAAACGGCAGTCTTTCTCCTCATTAAGGCGAATTCATGCTATACAGTCTAAAACTGCGGCTACAGGTATTTGCATTCCCACATGTACTGTGGCTAAATGACAAGTGGCAGAATGCAGCCGCTGCCGCCGAAAGGAACAGTCTAATTAGTAAGTATCATACACAGAACTTGATTATCGCCTAAACAGAAGTGCAAAAGAGCACAAGAGAAATGTCTGTCAGAATGTGGACCAGCCAGTTTACACCTCAGCTAAATAAATAATGAATGTAAAATTGACAGTCCACTCATCCCCTCTTTCATTCCCCAGACACTAATTAAAGACAGAGGGGCTGACGGGGGGAGGGGAGAGGAGAGGTGGGATAAATCACAGGGATTTTATCAGAGAACTCCAAATTCAAGAAACATTCTTCAAGTTTCTTTTTACGCATTCATTCATTCATCAAGGACTCTGAATGCAAATGCACTCTGCTCTGAACTTACTCTCTAGACATGTAGTGTATCAAGGACTGTCGGTCAACATGGCTTAGTGCTGGTTCATGCGTACAGTTTACTTTATCATTGCAGCTGTACTAAAGTAGGATGATTAAAACTTGGTTTTGAAAATGCAAAATTAATTGTTTAAAATAATTCATCACCCAATGTTTGATATTTGATACACTGTTATATATGCATGAGACCACAAAGGTGAATATGTGTTTAAGGCTGTCTGCCTAATGCTCCATATTGTCATTCAAGTCATTTTAGACTGCTAAATAATTTATACATCTTAGATGAGATCCCCTGAACACCCGCTATACTTTCCTCTCCTAACCCCTTCCCAGCTTGTTCATTGATTCTCCATTAATTATCTTTTCACTCAACTCAATTATTTAACCTCACCCAGGTCCATTTGACACCCGTGAGCTGGCCTCTTTAAACAGTTCTGTTAAATAGAGCACTCACCTAACAGGGATCTACCCAAACAGAGCTGCCTGTAGATGGAAATGGAGTGTAAATGAAATTCTGCAGAATGCCTGATCATGTTTGGAGTTATTGAAGCCCTGAGGCAGGCGGGTATTGTGCCTGAGGCCAGTCAGTGGCTAGGGTTTACTAAAAGGGCACTGTGTTTGACAGGTTGCATTCCTGGCTATAGAATCAAACAGCCTGTTTTACCATTGCCGTAGGTGCTGAAGCTTTATTGGATATTTTTCTCTGCCTGCTGCTTTTTTTCTTCTTCTTTTTTTTCTGTTTTTTAGTCGATCGAATTGCCATTGCCACAAATTTGCCTTTCAACTTGTGTTGTTACCTATCTAACAGGTAAGGTCATTTATAACCTTATATGTTGTGTTGCGGCAGCCAGGCCAGGAGAATAATCTCAGAAAGATTCAGCAAGAATGAATGAAACACGAGAGACCGGACATGGCAGGGACATGCTGAGACGTCCATTTAAAGACTCTGAAAAGGGAGAGCAAAACAAGACAAGTGAGTTGATGGCAAGATCAGGGGTGGAGCAGAGGAAGATAGATGACTTAATGGAGGTATGGAGACAGTGGGCTGGTAGACGATGCATCTGGGAGGCTGGTGGTGAAGGCCAGGATGAGATCAGGCATGATGACCAATGGACTCCCACTCAACACGTCTCGACTTGACAAGTGATCAAGGTCGACTAGAGAAAGAGAGAGCGAGCGAGAGAGAGAAAAACAGGTCTTGCGAGCTCTGTTTATGCACTAGTTGAGCAAATGTAATGCTTGTTAGAGACACTTTAAGATGAGTGCATTAATTAATTCAGAATGCCAATAAATGCCTTCTGGAAACATTCGAGTTGTATAGCTTCACTTTTATCTCAACTGATAATGTTTAAAACTAGCATGCTGCATGGAGTCTCCGAGTGTGTCATGTGACATGATCTCAGGAGGATGCGCTGACTGGGGCGAGGCTTCCATGGGATTCCTATAGATCCAATACCTATTACCTTCAATAAATCCCCTCCCTGTAAAGCCTACCTGCACACACCTCAATCTAACTTTCACAAATCATTGCAGCATGACACCGTTTCAGAGCCAAGGGATTTGTGATTGAAGGAGGGAGGTCACACTTCAGCTGCTTCCATGTTTGTAATCGACTTAGAGTTTAATTCTAAAGTACGACGTGAAATTTTGATTAACACTTTTCTTGCCCAGCTGACTAACTGCCCTTTATATTATTTGCACTGAACACAAGAAATAAAAATTGGTAAATATGCTAGATATCTATTATATCATTAAGATACTTAACGATTCAATGCATCCAGCCTTGCTCTGCAGAAGACTGTCAACAAGCCCTTCTCATTGTTGACAGCGCTCTTATAAATGGGTTGAATCCCTCCTTCGTCAAATCACTGCCTATAATATAAGAGTTAAATTCTAGTTAATATTCTAGGTTGGTAACAAATGCTATTAGTACAGACCCTGCTAATGTTGGCATGCTTTATGCTGTGAAGGATGATAATACACCACTGAATGTCTCTCCTTTCCCCTCATTAACTGATATGCGAGCTGCTCACCTACACATTTACAATTCTATAACACTCCACTCTGTACATATCTATGTATTAAACTTTCTTGGTGCAATATGCAATGTAGACAAATAGACACCGCTTCGACTCTCATTTTATCTCTCCCTTGTATTTTCATCTTACACAGGCTCTTTTAATAGCTCAGTTAAAGGTCAAGTTATCTCACACGGTAATGTTAAAATGTCATCACTTGCTGTAATGACCGGTACCTGAATTAACTCCCACAGAAGGAGGCGAAGAGGGAAAGACATTGATACACAGTAAGATTTGCTGTCTGAATTCTGATTTTTGTTTAAAATCTGCTTATATGCTCCTGATTAAACACAATAATTAAAAGAAGTCACAGTGCACACAGGTGCCACAGACCACTGGCTACAATGCAGAATGGCAGGTAACAGCAAGCTAAGGCACGGTTCAGTGCTTAAGTCCCTTGTCGCCATGTAATCCCTGGGCTCCCAGAGGAGAGGGAAAACCTATTCAATAAATAATCTATTTCCACAACATCGTGCCCCCCACCCCAACACCCCTGCCATGTGCAGGAGTCCCTTAGGTAAGTTTAACAGCTACTTTTCTATTGTCTCCGCTCTAAGAGGTCAGTATATCACAGTGAATGAATCCTGTCAGTTTTATTACCAGTGGAGCAAAGCACCACAGATAAAAACAAGACTTCATATACCCCCACATCTCCCTGGTCTCACAAAATAGCCTCGCTTGATCAGTCTGTTACTCTAGGCCCCCCTTCCTCAACTCTCTGGTCCTTGTTTTTCTCCACTCTCCCTTCATTTTGTCTATCCTTGCCTGTCTTTTGTGCTGCGGCTCCACTTGTATAGAAAATGACACTGCAGCTGCTCCTTACACCCCCCCTCCTTCTTTCTCGCCCGTGGCCCTCAGCTCCCAGGCGTGTTTACTGGAGGCCCTATAATGAAAGGGCTAGGCAGAGACAGAGACAGCCACAGGCAAGCCCCGGGGGCCCCTGCCTCACGGCTCACAACCCTTCCAACTCCAGGATCAGCACTGTATGCTGCCTGCTTCACAAGGATCAGTTTGTGTCCTCCAGCCGTATCCATCTCTTCTGCCGGCTTCCTGCCCTAATCCCACCACGTCTCCCTCATGCCTCTCTGTCTGGTATCTGCATCACTGGATGGGTTGTATTATTCCTTCAAGCACAGAAACACAAGCTGAAGTATCTATTCACATAATGTCATATACTATTTAAATTATATTTGCTGAGTGATCAATGCTATTCTTATTTATAGATTTTAATTTATTTTTATAAAAGTCGTTAGAATATGAGATGGCCTGAGGGATGAACAGAACTCCCCGCATCGCTTTCCATGACACTGTTTGGCCAAAATAATGAGCTGGATGACATATCCCTGGTATCAATAGGAAGTCACAACAACAGCATCACTGTCAGAAGCAGCCAGTGATGCAAATGTTTTATTGGCTGTCACTACACATGTCAAGCAGAACAATATAACCTTTATGGATGACAGTGTATTGGTTTTGTTGTTTGAGAGATGGTCTTCTGAGGGTCTAAGAAAGGGTAAATTACAACTAATGTTTAATTAAACTAATTGGTCAGGCCGGTTAGCACAAGGGTCTCTAAAATTAGAAAAAAAAGTACGGGTCAAATCTTAACAAAAATTGTATTTGTTATTTGCTAAATGCCTAATATACATTTTCTAAATGATGTAAATGTTTTTCTTTTTAGGCATTTAAATGTGAATCAACTGGTGATGATGAAAAATACATGTGAGAAAAGTTGCTTTTGTTGATATTGCTTTGAATATAGAGAAGATAGCACTAACATGGACAGATAATAATTTAAAGAATGTAAGACTCAGTTAGCTTTACGAGAAGCATGCAGTTGGTTGGTTATTAGGTCTTTTTGAGATAATCTTTCACAGATTTAGGAAAATGCAAACATTATAGGAGCAGGCTAGCTGCTTAAATGAAAGGAATTAAATGAAAAGAAACAAAGTGTTGAAATGCATCTTTTTTAAATAACACATGCTAAGAAATATGAATAGATCTAAAACAGTGAGAACAAGCTTTTCAGATAAAAGTCTTTTTAGGTCATCTTAATGTAAAAATACCCCAATAAACCACATACTATATATGAAGCATTCCCTGGTGGACTGGAGAATATACCTGTATTCCATCAGGGCATCTAATGTAATGAAACAAGACTGTTGGAGTAGCCTAACAATAGCTGTGGTTAGTTTTACTGAGTGTCTTTTATGCTGCGAGCCCCCAGAGACTGACTTCTCAGCTCCTTAATCAATCTGGTTTAGAACGGACAGGGCCATGCTTAACAACTGGTCACCAACATGCAGTATCGTCTCATTTAGGACCACCTACAGATATTATTCCCGCAATACAATCCAACTCCAGGCTGGACAGATGGTTAACAGCATGTTCAGTTAAGGGAAAAACAGATTGGTGCAGTGGGAAACAAGCATATTTTTTCAGTTACAGTAATTCGAGCCGTGTTGCTCTGCGATTGACTGTTTTCGAATTGATGCATGCTCATTGGGGAGAAAGAGGCACCGGTGACGGGAATGACATGATGGTAGTTGAGTTGCAGATCATATTCTGTGGCTGTCATGGATATGTGCGTGGCTTGTCTGGCTGCTGACATAGATTGAGTGCTCCCACTGTAGATGGACACTGAGCCAGACATAAGGCCACTGATGGCTGACATGTGTCTGATGATTGGAGCCGCTACAACAGAATTATTGATACATCCTACTTAGAGGGCTTTCTTTCTTTTTTATTTTATTTTTTTAAGGAGTGCTGATGTTCTGTGCATTTTTAAACACTGAAACCGCTTTAATATTGTTTAAATTAAACTCTGGATTGCCTGAAGATTATTCATATTGCAAGGTATATACTTACTATCTGCCCCCCTTACATGTATATGCAAGTTTAAATAACACACTTAATACAAATCCTATTTCTTGTACAGCAGTAACTCAATCTAGGCATGTGTATTTGTCCACACACAGCAAATCCAATTAAATGTGTTAACAAACAAGTAAAGATCCACTGCTGCCTGCTCAATAATACCAAACTCAAGCACAGCATGCAAATGTGAAACTGTCTAGCTTAAGCATAGCCACTCAATATCATGCATATTGAGCTGGTCCAGCATCATAAGCAACAGGTCAATAGATGATGTGGATAGTGATGCTGTTTCTCGGCTGAACCACTTTCCCCATAGACAAAACGTTGTCTCCAGTTAGTCCGCTTGTCTCCACCACCATGCAGCTCTCCATCACTCAGCATTTTGCCCTCAAGTCCCACGAGCAGCTGATCAATAAAAGACATAGTAGCTGTGTTCACCTCTGAGGTTACAGGTCAGTGTCCCATCCATGTGTTTAAGCAGCATCATTGATGGAGGTAACTCTGAGGTATAGGCTGTAATAATGAGTTACAACCCATCCTAAAATAAATGAATATTTTTTAAAGAATACAGTTTTAAAAATAAGCATAATGTGATGAATGTGGAGACTGATGCATGACACTTTTTGCTACAAGGAGCTCTCGCTGACTATGAGGCAGCTGTTTGTGCAGTTTTGTCCGTGTTCTAATTGTCAATGTGTATGTCCTCTGTCGGTGACAGGTAAGAGCAAGCGCCATTGCTCAGGATGCTGATCAGAATTACGACTATGCCTCCAACAGTGTGATCCTGCATTTGGACGTAGGTGATGAGGTGTGTGTGCAGCTGGACGGAGGGAAGGTCCACGGAGGAAACACAAATAAGTACAGCACCTTCTCCGGCTTCCTCATCTACCCAGACTGAATTTAATCCCCGCAGAGTGCGAACAATAAAAATAAATAAAACAAAACACCAACATATATATAGACACACTGACACTTACACAGACATATACATATGCAAATTAATGCACAAACACAGAAATGCAGTGCACACACAAAAATATGCACATAGATGAATACAAGCAAGCACACACACACTCATACATATCTGCATAAAGACATTTTGAAATTGCAGCGTACAACAAAGGAATAAATGAAAATCAGAGAAAAATGGAATAAAGTCAATCTGTGCCAATAGTCCTTTATTGGTGCCCTTTGAATACAAATATGAATTTCAGAATATGTACAGTATAGGTGCAAATTCAAATTCTACATTGTGGCTCTAAAATATCTAAAGAATTGTAATGTATTATATATTAAATGACACTGTGCAAACTAGAATAAATGAAAGAGCATAAGTCTGGCTGTCGTGCTGCAATGATGGTGTTAAGGGTGCCATTAATTAACAAAGCTGAGACAAACGTGTTCCAATCTTTACCTGCACAGTATTTATTTACACATTTCTGCTCCGCTTTCCAACAATCTGTTTGAATGGCCTGCATACATTTTGCAACTCATCATTGTAAAATACTTTCCTCTAAGCTTCAAAGTGAATTACACCAATTGAAATGAATTAAATCCCTGTTGTGATTCAGCGAGCATTGGGACGATACTGATTAAAGCGAGGCCATTTGAATAAACAGATGTTTGACTCCTCTCTTCTCTTTTGATTATGGCGCCGAATGTCACTTGGCAGGACAAAAGAAAGCATCTGAACATTGCAAGGAAACATATCACAATGCATTTCATCGATGGCACTTTTGTGTACTGAAATTTTAATTGCCAAGTGCATTATATTGTGTGTGTTTGAGAGCACGTGCGTGTATGTGAGTACGTGGGCATGTTAATATGTGTGAGTGGATATATAAATCATGTAAGATACTGGGGAGGTGAAACATTGACAAGTCCAGTGTTTTATTTTCATTAAAGGTTGTACATTTCACACCTTACTAGAATTACACTGCCATGTCTGAGATACCTTGTCAAAGAATCACCATATGTAAAAGAGTCATTTTGGGATGGGCTATGAAGTATATTGAAACATTTGAGTTGACAGTTGCTATTAAAAATATCTATACCTACACTTTCTGTGTTCTTGCATGTTGTTTTGGCATGGTGAAGGTCAGTGCTAAATATAGGCACCTACACTCATAAACACGCACACGACCTTTTTATTTTTATTTGAATTGACCAGCTGGACTGACTTGAATTGAGTAGATGACATGACTCCGTGGACCTATAGTCAAAATCGAAATGGCAGCCTGCTTCAGTGTGGATTTCCAATATATGTTAAGACACTAAGACACAAACAAATATTTGACAATATTGACCTCAGCTTATAAAAGGCTCCACTACATGCAGGTAATGTATACATTTAAATGTAGAATCAGCTGTGCAAACAATCCAAACTGGTCTTGACAATTATCTATTATGCTTTTGACACAAAGCTCACCATTAACGAAAATATACAACTGTTGTCTTTGCAAATATTGGCTGAAATCTGAATTTACTTCTTGCAGCTCAGTGATTTTATGGATGTCATACTCGGCTCTTTCGTTCTCTCTTTCCCTTCCTCCCTCCAAATCTCACTCTCTCACACAGACACTCTGTTCCTCACCTAACCCAAACCTTAACCTTTAAGTGTAAAACTTAATTATTTACATTTTGGACACTAGATTTTTGTCCCTGTAAGGAAGATAATAATTTTATTATGCAAACAATATTTGAGTCCATGCAAAATAAGCAATGCCAGTCCCACACACTTATACCCTTTGGTCTCTTTATGTGAGACTATCATGAAATATCAGGACACATTATTTATAATTAAGGTACAATGCTATTGTAAACATGTTTACCAAATTCCCTCACTCATTCACCTCAAATATTTGATAAATCAAACTCACGGTTATTTTCATTACTGTTTATATTCTCAACCCAAGAAAAAAAACATTGAAACCCATCGAAATTTCCTAAAGACGCATCATTTCATGTCTTATTTTTGTCCAGCAGCAATGCACGCTCAAATTTGAAAAGCTGGAACTAGTGCATTTTTGCCTCAGAAATTACTCGAGTGATTAGTTTTGGAATTTTCTGTCTATTGATTGAAAGACTGAAAATCTCAGCCCTGGTGTTTTTTCTTACCTACAAGCACCAAAATCATATTAAAAAGAATATGCGATCTCTTTTTAATCACATAAAGAATTAAAGTAAATGGGATTCCAGGGCTTTTTTAAAAGTTATCTAAGTGGATCAGTAGCTTTTAATTTCACCACAAAAATCTGTGCAAACTACTAACCACCTTTATGTTTATTAATAATCAATAAAGTCTGATATTACACATGAAATGATCAAGATTAAAAAAGGTGGGCAATATTTCAGATGATGCATAATTATTGGTGCATTGCACAAAATGTTTTTAAAGTTCACAAGAAGGCCCAAATGTGCTGTAAAAATAAAGTTTGCACACAAATTCCCAAATCTTGTTTCTGTGAATAATTTCCCCACATTCAGGACCAGTAGCTTTTTAGAGTACCGTAGGCACTTCATCACTTTTTAAACCAGTAAGAAGGAGACATCATCTCCATGTTGAAGAGAACGCATCTTGAATTTTTCTTAGATCACTGGCTGAAAGTGAAGTATCTAATTACAGTAGAGAGCTGAAGACAGTCTAGACGTAAAGGATTTGGTGAATCTGTTGCTCCTGAGCAGAAAAAGGAGGATGTAGCCGCACCGCGCCTGGGCCCAGCCCCCGGCTCTCTCTCCTGGCAGATTCCAGTTGAAAGTTAATTGGACGGGGAGAGGTCTGAGACAGGCTGTGCTGAGGCCCATTAGTGATTCCCCTGTCGAATGCAGAGCCACGAGGATCACAGACTCACAAATAGGAGGATTAAAATAATCAATAGCCTTGACTTCCATCGACCACACACATACACACACACCGAGTAATTAGTGGACAACCTATTCAGCACTGGACTATGACACCCTCCTGAACCTTACCCCCCACACACGAGCTCCACACTCCAATAGCTGTAGTGTCTAATGAGGGGAAATAGTTGTGGCTGCTTGTGAGGAAAGTGAAGAAAAGGTCAGGAAGCCACCAAACAGCCCTCTACTGCTCATGTCTGTGCTTTGTCATTTCCTCATTTCTCTGAAAATTTACAGCATGGCCAGAAGAAATATAAAAAACAAAACTTTTAATGTTTCTAAACAGCTGCTGCAAACAGATGAGATCCTACATTAGAAACTAGTGTCACCGGAAACAAACTCCTGTACAATAATTCTAATTTGGCTCAAGTCAGCAAAAAGGGCTTTTGAAGGCATGTCTTTGGTATAAACCGTAAATTCTGACAGTCAACCAATGCAAGTGTAGTTGTTTACACATTTGCTTAAGAAGTGAAAGATCATTGGTTCGATTCTGGGATACAAAAATCCCTTGGGGATTGCACCAGGAATGGCATCTGGTGTAAAAATCAAAATTGAATGTGTGCAGCTATACGCTGTGGTGCCCCCATGTGAATAAGGGAGCAGAATAGAGCAGCTTTCTGCACTGAAGGCTCAAGCAAGACAGATATCAGCAGTAATACTGCCCTCTTGTGTCAGCAGAAACCCCCCCACAAATAAAGAAGATCAATACAGCAAAATATCTTTCACTGTATCATACTAAATCAAACAAAACAACCACATGGGTTCTCAGAAAACATTTATTTAAATGCAGCAACAAAATCTGTTTGAATTCTAAACACAGAAAACTTTTTTTCTGCCTTAGTATGGCTTTAAATACACTGGTTTACCGTACAGTCAGAAACACTTTTATTCAGCCGTAGCAAGTCTTAGCAATGACACAGCAGGTTGGTGACAGTATATGTATTTTAAAGGTCTTATCTAAAAAAATTATAATAATCCGAAGTTATTGCATAATGATTTATGTTTTCTTACATGATGAAATGCTGCTGCAGGTAATATAAACCAAAATGAATAAAAGTTGGTCACACAGGTGAAAAGGCCTGGAAGCAAAACCTGGATCTTTTGTGAGGAATGTAAAGGCACTTCTTAAATTAAAGATGGAGTAATAACTCATGGAAAGAAGCTAAATGGAAAAAGGGGGTACATGAAAAAAAAAAAAAAAAAAGAGAAAAAAAGTGGGTTGCTCTTCGTCTTCACCCGCTCATAACCATTCTGACCAGTTCTGTAAAGGAGAAATAAAAGAAGTGTGAGTTTCATGGTATCAGTTTTTATAGAGACCCCCTCCAACTACAGCATGTGGAGGTAATGTCCCCTCCTCATCCGGCTTTGCTGAGCCTGGGTGGGAGATGCTGCATTTGGAGGCAGATCTCTCCACATTCTGCTCGCCCAGAGCAAAAGAAGGGTTGAAGAGGCAGGGATGAGAGAAAGAGGTGAAATCACCTCAACCTCCTATTGAGCCAAAGCAACTGGCAATCTAAGATCCAAAAAGAGCTGGTTAGAGAAGCCATCCTCGTTGTATGCTTTCCTCTAGCTGAGAAGAAGAGAAAAGCGAAGAAGGTCAAGGGAGCTACAGTCCAGTTGAGAGACGGCCAGCTACAAATTCAGTTTCCAGTAATACAGAGGAAAGAAACAGTCAGCACAGGAGCGACTCATTGCGATTCTCTTGTTAGTAGAAAAAGGGACTGGTCCACTCTCCCAAAGCTGGTGACTATACCATCTAAAAATGTAAAACATGACTATCTGAAAAGGTACATCTTATATGTGTGTTGCATCTGTGAAAAGACCAGTACCTCTGACACCAGTATAGTAAAGGCCTGTTTAATAGCACCAGTGACATGCAAACGAGATTAGAAGAGCTGCAACATAACCACACCACCACACCAGTCAGTTCGAATGCCTTCGCTTCATGGCCACCGGGCTTTTCCTGAATGAGACCAGTCTCTTCCCTGTGTGTCCACCATATCCCCATAAATATAGGGGGGAGTCATAGACACATGCAGAGGGCCATGCTGCAGGCCAGGGGCCAAGACAGAGGGCTGCAGGAGAGAGAGGGACAGAAGAGCAGGAGGCTACACATGGGTCAGAGCCTCAAGTAGAAACGAGGAAGACCACCAGGCTTTCCCACATACATCTATGGGTCAAATCTACTTAGCAACAGCGCACTGTCCCAATTTACCAATACAAACAGCGCAACTAAAGCTGACTAGCGTTAGGATGGCCTAATGCAGCTGGATTATCTGGAAACTAAAAGCAGGAAAGCCTGGAGGTGCTATCCAATGGTATACAATGCCCGTACCGGCCCTCAGCCTGACATGATGTGACGAACAAACGCTGTGGAAGAAGAACATTAACACACTGTCAGACGCTGACATTTAAACAGAGCCTCTTACAGAAGTCCATTAAACAGAAGAGGTAAGAACAGGCATTAGAAGACGCCAACATGAATGATACGGAGCCCCCTGAAGGGTCACAGGAAGGAATTTTGCAGGGTTACGTTTACGCTGAAGCACAGGAACGTTTGCATTCCTTCAGATCCATATGAACACTTGATATGTTTAATAGCACATTTATGTCTATGTGACACTTTACTTTTACCCCTTTCAAAAGGCTCAGTGAAATGGACGCCAAACTCACACATACATAACTTTAAGCTACATTCAATTGACTTTTCAGAAAATGCACAATAACTGAAGTCAGCATAGCCTACACACAATGCCATGCATGAATTTTGAGATGAGTTGAGATGATGACATCCTGTTGCATTAGCTTAATTGTAGCCAGCATCCCATCTTGACCTTTTATATCATCAGCTCTCACCTTCGTAATTGATGCACCCATTTGCATCTTCGTGTCCTGCCAAGAGCGTCTCTACTTCCTCCTCTGTCATTTTCTCACCTGATAAATGGAACATAACAGAAGTAATTTAAAACTTACAAATTAAAATGTTGGAAAGATAAAAATACATTTGCAATTCCCTGGATATCAATTTGTATACCAATTTCAGGAACAATACGCTTCTGGAACTTGAAATCAATGTAAGTAGTGTGATCCCAACAGAGTCCTACATTTCCATTTGAATAGCTATTAAGAAATGATAACAATATAGCTTGCCTAACGTGGTGAGGACATGACGTAGTTCTGCTCCCATTACTGTGCCGTTGCCCTCCTTGTCAAAGACACGGAGTCCCTCCACGAAATCCTCCATCGTCCCCTGATCTTTATTCTTAGCAATGGCCTGGAACATGGGCAGGAACTGCTCGAAGTCGAGCATTTTGGTGTTCATCTCTGCAAAAAAGTAAAAATAAATAAGGCAGGCCTGTGTCAGAGAAGATTCCCTTTTGTCACTGCTGTATGTAACACCCAGTACGTTCAATCTTGTTCCCTCACCCTCAGACTTGGGGTTGCCCAGGACTTTGAGCACCTCGGCGTTAACCGGATTTTGCCCCAGGGCCCGCATGACATCTCCACACTGGCTGTAGCTGATCTTCCCATCTCCTGTCCTGTCGAACAGCAGGAATGCCTCCTTAAACTCTGCAGGACACACAGACACGTGATAAATTAAAGTATGAACATGAATTATTTAAGACGAGATGTTCATGAGTATGAGCAGAAATGATAAAGAGATAGGAAATGAACTGGAAATGAAAGCAGAAAAGCAACGGATTTGAAAAGAACAAGAGAACAAGCAGACTAAAGAAAGATCCTGATTAAGACTAAATTATAAACTTACAAGTTATCTGGCAAAACAGACAGGATGCAAAGCACCGAACTGACAAACCTGCCCAGCTTTTGTATGACACTCAACACATGAAAATGTTAGCCAGTCTCGCTAAGATAACTGATCATATTGCGAAAACTTACACTTTACACAAATGAATCTTTGGTAAAGTGTGGTGCAAAGTTAAAAAACAAAAAAAAAAAACAACAAAAAAACAAAACACCATCTGCACACCATCTGATGATACTGCAACCATCACTTCCTCAAAAACTCTTTACTACAGTTACAGTCGATTTACTGCAGTTAATGCCTGCATGTTAAGGGTTTGTGCATTTCCCACCTAAACTATTTCACAAGTTGTGTTCATTCTTAAACAAAGGTTAAAAAGACTCAAACCTGTATTAATACAAGGCATCAAAAGCAGGCAAATCTCTCTAACAGGCAGTGACGTGCTTAGTAATTTTACTAGAAAACAAATGCAACAAAAACTCAATTCAGCCAACCGCTGCAAAAATGTTAATCGAATAACAGTTTCAGTTAAGCTTCATGCTGATCTAGTATCACCTCTAACAACCTCTAATAACTTTTGGACACCCTTTTAGCTTTGATCAGACACAAAAGGCCATCTAGCACAATAGTCTTGGAGGTAGCATTTTCTTGCCAATGATCGGAGGAGCTTCATTTAACACCATCACTGTTTGGCAACTCCACATATTAATATTGTATACTACTAATGAACAGTTAATAAACCTCTGAGGCATCTAAACCTTCTTAAGCCTTTACATTAAAAAGTATTGAGCATCTTTGTTGCTGCTCAAGTGGAGTCAGCTTTATCAACTGTCAATGATCTAAAAATCAGCCATTCTAGTGTCAAACAGTGAAATAAATGCTTGCCTAAGCTCCAGCAATCAGGGAGACACGGAGCATGATTACACAACAGCAGGCAGTTTCTAATGTTATAGAAAAAAAAAAAGTTCCCCCCCCCCCCCCCCAAAACAAACAAACAAAAAAAAAGGCGTAGGCACTGTTGTGTAGTTTTTTTTCCCCCTGTTCTGAGGAATGTCTCTCTTCCTTTCTCGCCTGCGAGCACTTTTCCCAGCACCATATTTGGTTATTAGAGGAGTGGAGAGAAGGAGGAGGAGAGTGAGAGTAGCTCTGGCCTATTATGTCAGCTATGATTAAACAAACCAGCCCTAGGACAAAACCCATCCACCACTTTATCCAGCACCAAAAATGGGCAGAGTGGAGATGAGCTATTTGGAAGATAGCAGGCAAAGTTTATGGTACACTGACAAAAGCGGGAAAGCCTGCGCTCTAACAGAACAAGACTTGTGAGAGCAAATATGGACTCTGGCCATGATTGGCTTTTCAAAACTTCTTTCAAAATAAAATAAACCAAAATAAAACTGCAACACACATCAAGGCCGGTGAGTAGTACAACATTATGTGCAACTATGGCTGACTTTGACGTACCAAACACCAGTGCAAAGCGGCTATCGTACACATTTACGACAGACTTGGCTCCACAACCGACATGCAGATCACACCCTAAAACACTCCGAGATGGCCATCAGTTTAGTGTAAGGCGTCCCCTTTACAATGACTTACCATGAATCTGATCCAGGTTAAATTCAATCTGGAAAAGGACAAGCAGTTGCAAGTGGAAAAAAAGTGATGAAACAGTACGAAAATATAAAAAAGGAGAAACAGAAGGAAAACTTAGGTCTAAGGCCACGACTGCTACTGCTGCTGTGGCGGACGGAGGACTTAGAGCAGGATGATAGTGGAGGTACAGGGCAAAGTGTCATCTGGAAAAAGCACGAGTGAAAGAACACCAAACAGGAGAAATACGATGGACATGCCACAACACAAAAGCAAGACTCACCGAGGATTTGATCTTCTGAGAAGTCAGACTGTTTAAAAAGAAATTAGGCTACATGAAAATGGTTCCTTAAAGCTGTGCAAAGCTCGCTCGCGTTTACATCAAAGGATCTGTGAAATACTTTACAGTTATTTAGATTGCCTGAACTTGCAGATAACATTTCCCACCGTTACCACATTCACTAATGCTTAACCTAAACCCAGTCATTACATTAGTCGACAAGTCGTATAATTGTTAACTTTATCCGCCATTCAAGCTAGTGCTAGCTTATCTAAAGTTGCACTTCCGCTTGCGCCCAGCGGTCCAATTCGGATATTCAAGTTCATCTTAACATCTCTGCAAAGTTCGGCCATTTTGTTAAAAGACTGAAAATAATATCTAACTGCATAACAACTGCGGTAATGCTAAGATGTGAATGAGGGGAAAAAACCCACCATGGCTGTGTCGGCTAAGGTGTGTCCGAGACGACGGCAAACCAAAGAATGTGACGGGTCGAGTGGAAGGTGGGGTGAGAAAAACCAAGCAGGCGTACGTCATCACGCACAGGACGCAGGAACTGACGTCTCGGCAGCTGCCGCGCTCCATATATAGAAACAAAGCTGAAGGTATGGTATGTGATTTACAATACATGGATATGGAGCCTTCGTTTTATGATTAAGGTGACAAGTAAATGGAATAAACGGCTTAGGCCTTAAACCTGATTTTAGGCTAAAAGTGGATTATGATGGTCGGCCTGTCCTTTCCTTTATGGTTATGGTAACGTTATTCACAAATGTCCATTAATTAAAATATAGATTTTTTTTTAAATTTGATTTTCAGATTAGGAAGAATGATGCTATTGTGATGATGTAATGATGTAATGATGTCTGCTGCTGGGTTTGCAGGCTGTGTTTAAGCCACATTTTCTTCAAGCCATATTTTGTGGCAAGCCCTCTGTCCCGCATGCACTGTGAAGTTGGACAAACCTTGTTTCAGCTATCTACTCTGCAAATTTTTACAGGATCAACATCTTGCATGAGCATAGAATTGGAAATGAATTTTTGACTGAGATTAAACTTAAAGGAGTTAATTATTTAAGTCGATCATTAATCAATGAGCCACTAGACCCCTTTTAAAAGAAATTATTTTAAGGATGTTATATAACAAAAAACACTTGCGTGATTGAGCTAAGGGACCTGCATTAGTGTTGTGGGTGTCTGGCCATCCAGGAAAGATGGATTTTTTGAGTATAGTAAGATCATGGACTGATGTCATATCACTTTATAGGCCAAAGACCTTTTTTTATTTCCTAGATGGCGGCCAGGCTTCTTGTCATGTCTGTGAAGTGGGTAACTTAACATGGCCCACATATCCTCACCAGCTAAATGGGGCAGTCTCACTCTATAAAACAGTGCATGCAGTGGCAACACTTAAAGCATATGAGGATGGCAGCAAAAGCTGGGGCACAAACCAAGCTAAGCTATATTACTGCACATATAAATACATTTTTTAAATTAAGAATGATTGCCTATTCCTGCTTTTAACCTTTTAACATTACAAGCCCACATGATTTTGATTCAAATGTTTTTAACAAGTGGTCGAGGTTAACTAAATTCCTATATCCACTGAGGTTTTTATATCAGCGCGCCCCTGAAAGGACTAAAATCCCCATAAAGCAATGACATTCAAAAGTATTCAAACATCCTGCTGCAATACTGGTTTATATTTGTTTAACACATGCAAACCTTTTTAACATTAATCTTGTAATGCCAGAAGGACACAACTGGTGGCTGGGTATTTTACAGCTGACAGTTAAAGTGTAGTGTTAAACACACACTGCAGCTGGTATACACTCACTGGCCGCTTTATTTGATACATCTTACAAGTCCTGGGTTAGACCCTCCTTTTTCTTCAGAGCAGCCTTAATTCTTTGTGACATAAATTCAGAAATGTGCTGGAAACATTCCTCATTTTGACACGTCAGCAGGCATTTGCTGGAAATTTATCAGCTTCACATCCATGATGCAAATTTTCCATTTTGCTACTTACCAAAGGTACTCTGTTAGAATGATATCTGGTGACAGTGGAGGCCATTTGAGTGCAGTAAACTCACTGCCATGTCATGTCATCACTGTCTGAGATGTTCTGAGCTTTGTGATATAGTGTGTTATTCTGTTGGAATCAGCCATCAGAAGATGGATACCCTAAATAAAGGCATGATCATCTGTAATACTCAGGTAGGCTGTGGGATCCAGATTGCCAAGAAAATATCCCCCACACCATTATACCACCACCACCAGCAGCCTGAACTGAATTCAGCAGGTTGTGCTGACGATGTCTATAAGCCTAAATGCCTTTAGTTGCTGCCATGTGCTTGCTGATTACACATTAGCAAATAATAAATCAATAAAGTGCTCAGTGAGTGTATGCCACTGTGCCAGAATAGTGGATGCAGATAATTGTGAACAATGAAATTAATGCAAAGTAAAATAATGTCACTTTCTAAATGATCTCATGATCTTTTGACAGAAGAACTTATTGCCTTATTTAACTTTTGAGGGTAAGCTATGAAGTAAATGTTTAAAGATCTTTGGATACAATAACTGCAAAACATCAGAGAAGTATGAGAAGGTCTATTCTTTTGTTTTAATCTCATTACTTTATCTAGAAAAAAAATAAGAGTTTGCTCACTTTGAATTTCAATGGTCTTAACTTTCTTTTTGTAGAAATCACTCTTGTGTGGGTTTTGAGATACAGGCAACGAATTTGAATTATCCTTCTGATGACAGAAATAGCACATGCTGTGACAGGAAACTGTCTCTAAGGGGGCCACTCACTGACTGACAACCAGTGCTGCTGTTACTGTCCCATTTCTTTGATTAACTTAGATTCTCTCTTGGTCTTTTTAATTAGCTGCACAATTAAAAGAAGCTACTTTGCAAATAATTAGAGATATTATTTGGAATAAATTTCATAAGAGACCACTATTATGTATCTTTCACTGAGCTTTAATCTGTTTTCTAAGAGGCATTAATGACATACTGGGTGTAAAACTAGACTGGCTAGATGCGACTCATACTTTAGTCATACTTTATGAATGCCCCACATAAGCTCTGTTACAAAAATATGTACTGCAGACGACCCACTCACCTCCAAAGTACTGGGATCAAAAGGTGAATCAGAGGGACGGAGCATCCTAGGCTTTTGCTCCGGTTTTGGAGTTGCAGGAGCTGAAGGCATGCAGGGATACGGAGGACCGAGTCTGGGTTGGGTCACTGATGAGGGAGACTTCTTAATGGAGGGTTCTCTTTTTGGAGACATTCCTGATGTCCTGGTAGAGTTACACTGAGTGTCAGATCTCTGCACTAGCAGCCAGTATGGCGCTGAGAGAAAAAATTTCAAGCTATGAAGTAAGTTGGGTGTATCCTGTTGAGGAGAGGGGGGAGGAGATCAGATTTATGATGCTGATGATGCTCAGGGACTGGCAGGTGGATGAGGCAGAGGTGAATTAGTGAAGCAAAGCGTAGGAGGAGTGGAGATGAAAGTGAGGGTGTAAAATAAAGAAGGGCCAAATATAGAAATCACCATCCTCCTCTGACTTCATTTATTTGGGTCAGAAGAGTGTGTGTGTGTGAGAGGGAGAGAAGAGAGAGAGGATTGGGTGCTAGTTTGTGCTATAAATGCCTAGAAACAGATGCAAAGCATTAAAAAGCTTACATTTCCTGAACCAAGAGTCTAGAATATGCATAGTTCAGTGAATTCTGACAAGTGCATAAGGTACTATGAATAGTCATTGATTGGGCTGTAGGGGTACTGAAGTATCTCCCAGACAGGCTGTACACCAGACAGATCACCAGTGTATCACGGGTCCAGCACAGGAAGACACACACATTCACAGCCACAGCATTGTCTTTGGATTCTGGAGTTCCTGCAGGAAATTCACGCAGGTACAGCGAGAAGATGTAAACTTTACAAAGAAAGGCCCCAGCTGGCAGGTCACCTTCTGGCTGTATCATTGTACCGCTGTGCTGCCCAAGATTGTAACATTCATTCTAATTTTATGCTACGGATCACTCGAGGTTGCTAAATTTATTCTATCTTTTCATTTTAATATACATTTGGGGTTAATTCACAATAATATTCACTTAGTTGTATCTATTTTTAAGTGTAAATACCTTGTCTCGTGTCCAAAAACAGTTTTCTAGTGCAGACTCTGCCTATAAAATAACATTAAAGAATATCTAAAAGCACTCCTAAATCAAACATGCAACATACAACTTGCTTCCCCTTGTGACAAAGAATCAGCTAGAAGTAGCTTTATTTTTACATTCTGATGTTGTGGTTGTAACTCCTATAATATTACATGCACTACTGTATGTGTAAGCCTCTATAGTAAAGTGTTATAGCAAGCCATCATCAAACCTCAGACCACCATGGTCCAGTTTGAAATGTGACAATGTTCAGTAGTCAAGACAACCCTTTAATCACAGCTCTGATCATCACACAAGCAGAAATGTTTTAATTTATTTCCTTTGTGTTTTCTGTGTTTTCATCAATTAATCATCTGCTGATGATTTACTGGTTGAGGCTTATTTTCAGTCAACAGCTTTGTTTTCAGATTAAGTTCCCCCCCCCTAAATAACAAGATATGAGTGTGTTTAGGATCAAAACGAGATCTGTGGTTTCATTAGTTCAGTTTCTTCTTAAAATGAAACTATTTCATTGTCATTTTAAAAAAATTACGGAAGCTGATTTGAAAAAGATTTTAGGATTTGATTTTTGGAACCAACCCCCCAAAATTTTACTTATACAATTAAACCAAATGATTATTATTTGATTCACCACATTTAAGTGCACATTATAAGTTTTTCCCACGGAATAAAGTTGCATAAAAATGTAAAAGATGTGGCCTTTTATCGTAATACACTACTATCTATTCAAATTTAAATTTCAATCTTGAGAGAATTAAGAATTTCAGTTGAGAAACAAATAAGTAAACCCGATGTAAACGACCTCCTGCGGCTGCCCTGCAGTACCTTCACGGCCCACCAGTAGAGCGCAATCCATACATTGGGAATCACTGAACAAACCCATCAGCCGTGAGGCGCTCTCAAAATATTTCACTAGATGTCACAATTGCACCACAGCACCATACGTACTCGACCCCATTAAACATTTGCCCTTAAATGATGATGAATGAATACAATACATCCGCTCACGCGTTTTAATGGACCTTTATGAGTGAAGTTTTTATAATAAATTATCGAACTTTCAGCTGTCAGTGTCGAAATGTTTTACAACTTCTGGTTTCGCTCTTTGCGCTCATCCAACAGTTTTTGCTCTCCGCTAGTCAGTCACATTTGGGGACAATCCATCGCACGCTCAATAGGCCTTGAAATCATCATTTATGTGTCCAGTGCGTCTAAACAATAGCGACATAAGACCCTTGCTGTGCGCCCAACGGCACTTCTGGTGCTTTATAATAGCCGATCGAACATGCAAAACTAGGGTACGAAGGAACAAAATTATCAGCCCATTATCAAAATAAAACGAAACAAGAGAAAATATAAACAAGGGAAATATTCAGATTTTTTTAAATTCACATTTTTTTTTATATTCATTAGTTTATTTTTCAGCGTTAATCCTATTAATGCTTTCAGGATGCAGACCATTCACTTGCCAGCTGATTGCTGATGAGTCTGCCGAGCAGACAGCTCAGCGTCAAATAGTTTAAGAAGATTACCAGGGCTTCACGTTTTCCTCATCATTTCCAACAATAATCCACCGCAAGAGGCTAATAACTCTGAGAATACCCTATACATCTGCTTTGAAATAGATTATCAACCATATATGCTGTAATTAGCAAATTGAAATATTGTCCTTTTGTGTTTTGCAGGTGTGTATACTTATGAAATTAATTTTCTAAATAAAAAAAAAAAACTACCATCAGCGGTTCCTTTATTTTCCACTTTGTGTTGATTGTTGTGAAAGCAGATTCAATTACTTCAACTTAAAGGAAATGTTTCAACAGATCCTCTGAGCTGCCCCAATTGACTAATGAAATTATGGCACTTCTACCTAATGTCATTCAAAGTCCCCCGCCTGCTACAGCAAATCTCCACACCACCTGATTTATTTTTAATGATATTACACCCCTCGGTCGCCTGTGTCATGGTAATAATCGGGGCTGCTCCAGCTGCCTCTAGATCACATTAGCCAGGCTTAATATTGACAGTGCCGGGCCCACTGAACAATGAAGCTATGGGGATAGAGGGAGCTTAGAGGCTGCCTAGCCAGTGGGTATTCTGCAGGAGGTAGTGGAGATGCAGGCCAGGATGCTCCAGTTCCCTATGCCCCGGAGGACTGGCACCATCATTAGGCAGCATCTTCTATAGTCCTGTGGAGATTTAAACCCACCACTACCAAATCCAGACCCCACCCAGGCCCAAGACATCAAAACCATACTGACAGGGAACAATGAAACTAGTGGCAACTTGATTCCCTGCTATTTCTTCACTGGAAGGAGAGACCTGCCAGGACAGCAGCTCAGCAGCTGCACCTTGTAGGTTCCTGCTGTGACAGAGTATTTGGATAAGGTTCAAGGAGAAGCGATCTGCAGGGCTCACCTTATAACATCATAAAATAGGCTGTTAGAAGTTCACTCTAATGGACATACAAACCTTTTTTTATCTAAAAAAGAAGAAGAAGAAGTATAAATAATTACATAATATCATGGCTAATGCATATATATTATTTTGATTTATTAACTGATTTTTCTCTTTTTTTAACCAAATGTATTATAAGAAAAAGAAAAACCTTTTGCATCCAGATCTGATTAGAAAAGTGCTTTTATCCGTTAGACAAATTTATGTTGTAGGCTCGTCTAGTTGCTGTATTTGCATAATGGTCACACTGGGATTTCAGACTAGGCCACTTGTGGGACACTTGCACCTGATCACAGAGACACTATGGCTCTTTGCCAATCACACCTTCGCAGTTGATTCTCCCAATTAAAAAATCACCTGAATTTGTCATCACGTTTATCAGGTTGTTCAATGTCAGTTGAATGTCTGTATACTCAGATTTTATCGTCTATCCTAAATTGTTGTTTGGATCGAAAGGGGATTTTGTATTGGGGGCCCACAGATTACTGCCGTTGATTAGTGGTTGGGTGTAATCCTTTCAGACCCTCTCTCTCCAAAACACCCCTGGGATATGCCCATCTCCCAGAGGACCGGCAGCATGGCAGATGGACCCCCCCCTCCCTCCCTTCGGCCCCCTCTAACAGCACAACGAAAAACACTGTTGATGTCCTGGGACGGAGGTTGTAAAGTATCCTGAATATGAAACCACAGGCACCTTTGTTTAATGGCTCTCTCCCCACTTAGTGAGAATTGCCCTCAGGCCCGATTCCCATTCTGTAGGCACATTTCTGCTCGATTGGAATGTTTTCCAAATCCATTAGCCCAAAGGAAGAGGAATAAGCTGCAAACAATCTACTCATATTTTGGAGATGAAATGCTGCCTGATCTTATCTAAATGCCCTTTGTGATCCAGGAGACTCTAATTTATTGGCACCATATGGATATAACAAGGGATTTTCCAGAAAAAAAAGGTATCAAGTTGAACATGGAATTATGTTCAGACACAACAGGATAAATAAACCGTACACTTTTCTGTGGAGCATGGCTGCACACACACCTTTATTCAGTCTGCCATGCTGAATGTCAGCAGTAGGACGTTCATGTAAATGGGCCGCAGTTGCAAAAGTGTGAAAACTTACAACTGAGCTCTGAGCTCTTTACATTTAGTTTGCACAATTTAATTTGGGAGAAACACTTCATTTAAAGATCTTTCCAAGTCTACAATAAAAAATTCAGAGAAGTCTGCTTTGTAATTGTATTCAGCCACAATGAACAGCAAATGGAAGGAAGACTAAGACGTCTTAACACGCAACATAAAATAACTTGAAATCAGATGCTGCCAGTCGTAGAGAGAAAACTGCATCATACATAGTACAAATGGGCTCAGGACACTAAACTCTGAACAGTGAAGTTGCATCTCTCTCTAGCCTAACCGCCCTGTGCCACATCACCCCAACTAGCATGCCAGCTCCTCTCACAAATCCAAGCTTGCTGCATCTTTTATGCGTACAAGGGGGCTCAGCTTTCAGGAGCGAGCCAGGGAGCATGTGGAGCTTTAATTCCTATTGTATTCGTGCAGTCTTGGTGTGTGTGAGTGTGTCTGTGTTTTAGCAAAAGAGGGAGCGGGAGATAGAGATGAAGAAAAAGACGGAACAAGGACCCATCTGTCAGCACAGTGCACCAATCCCTCCCATTCCACTCGGAGTCCCAGGGGACTAGAGCGCGAGACAACTCACTTGTGGCAGTGGTTTTTTGTACGGAATGGGGTTGCCCCCATTAATACCAACAACAGCACTTAAAAAGCTAAAGTGGGGCTGGTACTCTTTTAGTCGTGAACATAAACTTGTCTTGGACAGCTCATGCCAAAGCTGACAATGCATTTCTTTTTGGCCAATCAATCAAATCAAAGCATACATTAAAATCTGATTTATGTTCACAAAATCTTCATTATTAACATGCATCTCTTTGAAACACAGTACGTCAGTTCAGTAGACTGTGTAACTTTACTTGTCTACTTTAACTTTACTTGTTGCAAAGATAAATGTAGAACTATCCCAAGTTCAAATCATGCAAACTCATCAAAAGTTGGTTCAGATCATCTGTGTTCATCATGACCTCTTCCGGAAGGTTGGCTTTCTATGTTATTGCTTAAATGGGAGCAGGGCAATTCCCTTTCCGTTAGTCAGTCAGTCATTTGGGAAACCGATGGGGATTGTCGGAGACTGCTAGGCTCCAATTCCCCATGCAGGCTGCAGGTGTGGCGTGGCCATACTCACACTCCTGGGACAGAAGGAGAGTGTATGTATTTGGGGGTGTAGAAGTGCATCCACCAGGGGAGCTTTGGGCACATCATATTAGCCACATACACAAAGGACAAGGCTTATCTTCCTGTCCACATACCTTTATGGCCAGTGCACTGACCAGGAGTGATTAGAGAGGTAGATAAATACTGTTTCAAGCACAAGACATCTACTCGCGAGTGACGCCTCAGCATCCAAGCAACAGATGCCCCCACCCCCCAGTTGCTCCCATATTCAGCCATCTGTTAGCTTGTGTCTAATAAATCGTTTGATAAGTGCCTGTTTTCAAGCGCTTCTTGTCAATTAATCGCGTGATTATATCTTTCCCCCCGGAAATACTGCTCTTAAAAACAAGGAAACTTCACCGGATAGTCGAAAAGGTTCAGTCACGAGCACAGCTGTGCGCAATCGCGCGCACAATTGGGATCAATGCGGGGGCACGTGCGACTCGCGAGACCCCGTCTGTCAGTGGCCGGTTGTAACAATAGACCCCCACTGAGCTGCGGCTCGCCACGCACGACGACTGGCGGGCGTATCTCGTGCTTTGGCATTTGTAGTTAAAAGTGTGCAAAATGACCAATATTTACATAAGATTTGTGAAGCCTAATAAAAGACGTAAACTCACGTCACGTGGACTACGCGTTTGATTCAAAGAGTCTACTGAAAAGTTAGGTTGTACGTGTTTAAAGTTTAAACAAAAGACAAACAAACAAACAAAAACGACATAGAAAGCAAAGCATAAAAGAAATTAGTCATAAGCCAAATGTATCATTGATAATCCAGTAACTAGACGGTGTAGCTGATTACATTTCCAAATGGATTCTCATAAGCATAGCTGATCTAAATGTGTCTCGATCGCCAATCGACTCAGTAATCAGATTGCCAACTCCTTGGGGCCAAATATGACGCTAAAAATTGAAGGAAACAATTGAATGAGTGGTTGAACAGCGCACACACCTGCTCTCCGCACACCACGCTGTCAAAATCACTTAAATACGCACATAAGGAAGAGCGTCTCTTAACTCATTGAAGATCAAGCCCACACTGCGTTTAATGAAGTGGAAAATGTATAATCCAACCGACTAATGAAGAGATAGACAATCGATTACGATGGTTAACACACTCGCGCAGCAGCAAACAGTCCAGTGGATTTTACGATTTCTGTGTTTTCAGATTTGAGGGCAACAACAAGAGATCTTCATTCAAGTCAGATGTGATTGGAAATCTAACAGCAAACTCCTGCGTAATACTGAAATCTGTGATGGGAAATTATTGAGTTTATTATTGAGTTTGAGTTATTCTTTCTTCTTTTATTAAAAAATTGCTTTAACATATATTTCAATTTGCGCGCAATCGTGGTACTTGTAGACCTATAGCGGCAATAATTTTGCAACACAACTTAAAATTAGAAAAAAAAAGTAGGATAAGGCGGGATTAGCAGAAGATTGGAAAATGATTAGTTTTGTTTTAGACATAAATATATTTTTAGATAGTGGTATAAGCAAAGTCACATTTGGGGAAAGAGTCTTATGAAAGGCTGTAAGATGCTAAATAACACTGCATGTGCTCCTTAAACTGCTACCAAGTGTTTTCAAGTTCCTCTTTGTTGGCCGCTGTGCATTTCTGACGTCCTATACACCCATCCTTTCGTAGTTCACGGACTTCATGATTAAAAAAAATGTTATGCATGTACCCTGTCTCACTCTCTCGCTCGCTGCACATTTGCCAAAACTTCTGGTCACGAGCACGCCACGCGCGTTTGGATAAGTTGACGGTGGGTGGGGCGGCAGAGGGAGGGACTTGCCGGTTAAAGGCAAAAAGAATATCAGCCCGATCGTGTCATTTGGAGATGAAAGTTCCAAGCGTACTCATGGCCATCTGAGGGAGCAGAAGATTAAGGGACACTGGCCGGTGCGCGAAGAAAGAAACACAGCAGTTGTGGACTTATCACTCTTTTATTAGTCTGTTTAACATTTAAAAATCTGTTGTGAACGAAGCGAAAACGGATCCCAAACAGGTGAGTTGACATTTTATGTCCAAGTCTTGTGAAAGAAATAGAAAAAAACCCATATGGCTCACATTAGAGCTAATAAATTTAACACATGAAATTTTTGCAGAAAAAAACTCTTAAGCTTATTTACAGCTGTGAAAACCTTTCAAATCACCCAAGCATCATCCTATTATTTACAGTTCTATCTTTTTTATGTTCAGTGGGATGTACAGTAAAGACAGAATTACGAGCCCAAAGTTCGCTCTACAAGTTACTTTAAATTACTTTAAAAATCACAAAGTAGGACTTTTTTGCACAACAATAACAAATATTCTTCGTTTCACTTAACATTAAAGTACAAAATAACATTTAAAATGTGATTTTGGGGCGATATAGATTGCTCTGCAAAAAGTATAATAATAATAATAATAATAATAATAATAATAATAATGAAGGTATTCTAACAGAGAAATGTGTGTGTGTGTGTGTGTGTGTTGGGGGGTTACATGTTTGTTGATTTGTATGTTGCCTGTTTAATCTTTGAGCTTTATATACTGAGTAAATCCCGTGGTGTCCCAGATTGACAGCGTCTCTGAAAGACTGGAGAATAACAGCAGGGAACCACTCATCCATCTCATTCTGAAAACAGCCATTTATTCATTAATATCCAAATTTCACAGTGAGATTGATTTGAAATAATTACTGGATTTATTTCAGAACTGTTATGCGACAGAGGTGCTTGCACTTCATATAAGTGATCTGTCCATACTGCCCTGCTGAAATGAGAGCACTCTCAGTCAGTGTGTGCTTCTTCTGGTACCCATCAGTTATAAATAATAATACAATTTTATCACGTTATGGGGAAATAGCCTCAAGGATTTACATTCACAGACACTGAATCCCAAAGTATTGAATTTGTTGTGTGGGCTCTTTTTCTTTAGATCAAAATGATGACCAAATCATTTGGGAAAAGTGGGGATGTGAGTGAGCTGGTGAGCTCCCTCAGCTGGCTCGATGATGACGGCAGCTCACAGGATGGAGATGAAAGCCCAGAATTGACGGGGCGCCATGGCCTGACTGTAGGGGGTCGCCTCCGCTCCTGCACAGAACTGGGTAGTGAGGATATGGAAGAAGAGGAGGAAGAGGAAGAGGATGAAGAGGATGGACCAAATGGAGAAAATGCTCCCAAAAGGAGAGGCCCTAAAAAGAAGAAGATGACCAAAGCTAGACAGGAGAGGTTTCGTGCACGGCGAATAAAGGCCAATGCCAGAGAACGTTCTCGTATGCATGGGCTAAATGATGCTCTGGATACTCTGCGCAGAGTGATGCCTTGCTACTCTAAGACACAAAAGCTGTCGAAGATTGAGACTCTGCGGCTGGCCCGCAATTACATCTGGGCTCTGTCGGAGGTGCTGGAAAGTGGCCAGTCTCCAGAGAGTCATGGATTTGTGGAGATGCTGTGTAAAGGTTTGTCCCAGCCTACCAGCAACCTTGTGGCTGGCTGCCTGCAGCTGGGACCCAGTCCGATGATTCTTAATAAGCTGGAAGACAAGTGTGGAGGTCCAGGAATGGGTAGTATGGTGGCTGGCCATCCCCTCAGCTACCCATCCCCAGGCCTTCCCAGCCCACCCTACGGCTCCCTCGAGGCATCGCACCTCCTCCAAATGAAAGGATTCAAGGGGCCTGTATATGACAACCCCTCCCCTAACGAGTGCAGCAGCAGCACTCCTCCATACGATGGGCCCCTCACTCCCCCACTCAGCATCAGTGGCAACTTTGCCCTGAAGCAGGAGCCATCTCCGCATGAGTCAGAGAGGAACTACACACCCCACCATGCTCACTACCTCTCATCCCACCATTACCCCACGTCCACGACAGGCAGCCTACCAGGGGGGCCTCAGGCCCACCCACTCTTACAGGCTTCTCGCTACGAGTTGCCCCTGGATGTGGCCTTTGACTCCTTTGCTCCCCCTCACCTCATCACCTCTCACATGGGTACCATCTGAAATGTGATAGTACCAGTGAATGAGTGACTGTTATGAATAGCCAGAGTAGAAGCACTGCTCCTGTATAAACTGCTGTAAAAAAAGGATGACTGTGGTACTGAGTGTATAGAGAAAAATGTTTGCTTTTATGTTGTCTAGTACTCTGGGAGAGCACTGAATGCTCAGAGAGAAGACTCATCACCTCAACTCAATCTACCTGAAACATGCACCCATAACATTTATTATTGTATTTATTTCACTTTTGTTTATATGTTAATCTTCTTTTGAACACATTGCTCCGTCAGTTTTTAAAGAGTTGAAGTAAAAATTAGTTTACCAAATCAGATGTCCTTGCTGAAGCATTATTCAGATGCTTATGTTTGAACAAATACTTTATTATTTACACGTCTACGTATAAAAAGAAATTGATCAAAAAGTCCCCCATTGTGCACTGAGGCCTACAGCCAGTTTCCTTCTGAATTTAAGAAAAGCAATGCATTTATTTATACCTGTATTTAATATTTATTTTGATAATGTCTTGTCTGTTTTATATTTTTCTCAGCACAGTTTCTGTTTCACTGTCTTGGGTTGATGCCAGCCACTGGTAGCTGTACTGTATTTAATTTATTTATTTTAAGTCTTTCAGGTACTTGTTCATTTGGTGTCACAATTTTTGTCATACTGTACTGTTAATATTTTGCTGTTTCGCACTTAATTAAATAAATATTCTTATATTATATGCTATTTCCATAGTAACACGTGTGCCATGTCTTTTTGTGATGTTATGCTCTCATCCATTTCTTACATTTTAGTTTAACAGAAAGACAAACGCATGCACTAACTGGCTGTAAACACAAGCTTGGTACAGTGATGTTTTCATTCATTTAGATTTCTTTTTGCGTTTTAGTATTACACTTATATATAAAGCACAGTAGATAATACAGAGATGACTCTTTTTGCTAAGCCCTCACATCAGAGGACAAATTATTTTCATCAACTCGATTACAACTTCAGTTAAATTACAAGTTCTGGTTTTAAAAAATAAATAAATGTGAGTCAGCGACAGCTGTTACATCGCTCTCACTAGCTTTGTGCATCGTTTTAGATGCATCATTTTCAGAATATCCCTGTAATCTGGTCACGATTACCAGCAGGTGCAGTATTGGGCATTTTTCTGTACTCATAAATGCATTTTTACATGCAAAATAAATATTACACAAACAACACAGATAGCTAATTAGTATATTTAGATTTCTGTGGCTCTAAATCATTTTACAATAGAAGAGTGTGCCAACTAAAAAAAAAAGGGGGAAATCAGCAAGACTGGATGAAGGAGTACTTTGTGGCTGGGAAATAGAGATCTGTTGCATGATATGAGTGTGTGCATGTGTGTGTGAGAGAGAAAGAGTCTGTGCATGATGTCATTCAAAGGCTTGCTCCGGGGTTTCTATCAGGTCAGGCGGGAGGCTGTTGTGGGCCATGGGAAAACTGCTCCGGGGAACAGGTGAACCTGTCACAGCTCTGAGCCTCTATCGTTGGCTTTCTCTCCCATGTGTCCCATTTTCCCATGTAGCTCATGCCAAAACACTGAAGGGCAAGAACTCATTTTCCAATAATTCATCCAGTTTTACTGAATGGTAAACTAGCCTGGCTTTTCTTTGAGACACAGCACATGTGTAAGAAGGATGCTATATAGTAGCTAAGAAGATTAGCTTTTATGAATATTAAAATAATGCAGTCTCTACATACTAATGCCATAAATGGGTAAAAAGTTCAGCAAAGCAGAAATAAGGATACATCAATCCAGAGATAATGTAAAGCTGGCAAAGTTCCTAAAACATTTATATCACTCAACTAATGACCGGAGTATCAGTTTTGACTTTCATGATTGTGCTGAGGGACATGATGACTCTTGAAATAAACAAAGAACAGGGCGGCAGAGTGCAAAGATGAAGTGCATGAGTGTATTTATCCTTGTGGTCTTTTGGCCAATTGTTAAAAAAAAAAAAAAAGGGGGAAGGTGCTTTTGGATGCTGTTCTCTAAGAGGACTCCCCCTTCGTTTCCTTCAGCTACCCCTCCAGAGATTTGTCATTTCCAGTCCTGGCAACAGTGGAGAAGGGCTGGAAAAGAAAAGGGAATGATTGTTTTAGTGGGCGCCACTGGTCTATTGTGAACGCAGCCTGTTCTTTCTCTTGACCTGTGACCTGTATTGTTGTTGGGCTCCTCGTTTGGGGAGGTCAGACAGCTGGGGGAACGGTGGGGGGCTGATGGACAGCTGGGCCAATTTGGGGAGAAAGAGAGAAAGAGCAGAGAGTGAGAGCATAAAAGAGAGAAATGGGAGAGGCAAAGGGAAGTAAGTGTGTTGTGGAAGAGTGGAGAAGTGGAGAGAGGAGCAGAGGGCAGCAGAGGTGACCGAGGTCCTTGATCCTCAATTGCAAGTTTGTCCCCTCTGCTGCTGTGTGTCAGCCGTGATGAAGGAATGACACATAGCTCTACACACAGGCAGACAGTGTGAGAAAGTACTCGTAGAGTAGCTGATGCATGCTCTTTGTGTCCTTGCTGTTCGGCTACAGCAAAAACAGTGTGTGCGTGTGAGAGAGAGAATGTAGTGGTTATTTTTTTTTTTGGTGGTGGTGGTGGTGTTGGGGGGGCTGTTACGACTTATCCTCCATAGTCCAAATAATACATGAGTGGGTGGATATGGACATAATCCCTATAAATTGACTTTGGATACAAGATTAGAAAACACAGGACAGTCTTGCGCGAGGAGCATGGCGGAGATTTTCATGCAGCAATTTCAGAAATATATACGTGCCATAAGCTTTTAAAATGTAATTTTTTCTTGCTAATTTGTGCAAAAAACCCAAATTATTTTAAAATGGAAAACCCCCCCAATAATTATTGTAATAAAATACTTAAAAATAGTAGAAAGGTTCATAACTTTACAGTACCATATATCACAGGCGTCACACACACATCAAGTGGCTCTTGTCTATAATAAGGGCATGATGATGAGGGTCTAGTAATGGGAAGGGAACACATGCTCTGTGATGCCATCTTGGCTGAGGCGACAGGCAAGGGAACACAACCTGTAGCTCAATCCCCTGGGAGAGTGAGGTCATGTCAGATATCAGCACACAGGGGTTATGGGTCCCATGCTTCAGCTAATGATTTCTCAACTTTAGTACTTTTTATTGATATATGAATATAGCCCAGTAGTTGCTGACAGCATGAGCCTATGTATAGCTTTATGTCTATATAAAGCACAATTTTTCCTCTAATTCACTTCTCTGCTTATATTTTCTTGTTTTCGTGTACAGCATGCCTAATCCGCTAAACAAGAGTTGCTCACAGTAAAATGAAAAGGTCCTGATCCATAGGAGGTAGATGGAGGGATAAAGCATTGTGATTAAGACTGTATTAATGGGGCCATAGGACGTTGGAAGGCTTTAATCAGTGTCTGTGTGCCGATAATCCCTCTGCCTTTAAGCTGAGGGTGAACACAGTGATTCTCCCTCCTCTTGGGCCTCAGCGCACATGCATAAACACACATGCTTGCTTCTGTGGGGTGCATAAGGCAATGGGTGGCTTGGTTGAGATGTGGAGCACCCCCAAAACAGAAACACCCTACACTCAGGAGCAGCTAGGATGACCAAGATGATGGCTGGAAAAAAAAGGTATGGGCAAAGACAGAAAGAGAAAATGGAGCACGGTCTGACTGAGTAAAATAATTTTTTAAAAATGTACTGAGCCAGAGGTTTAACTTCATTTATTAACTAAATTCTAAGTAAGGTGTTGTTAAAATGACAGCTTTCAGTCATAAATAGTCAATGATGTTTTTTTCCCTCTGATAAAACACTAAAACATCAACTGAAAGTTTAAATATTTATATTAATGTCAGGAAAAAATAATAAAATAGAATTTAAGGGCTCTTTTTAAAATATGAAACATGAACTCAGAAATGGAGGGGGAGGAGGAGAGGAGGAGGAGAAGAAAGAGGGTAGCTCCCAGGTTCATTACCTATGGAAGTGGGTGTAAAGGTGACATTGTGTGCAAGTGGATGAGGGGTGGACCTTCCCCTCCCAGACTTCTCTCCGAGCATTAGGGTGTTAGAGTTAAAGAGCTTCTAATGGGATCTGGATGCTGTCGTGTTTACCCTGGCCCCCCTGCACACGCCCACTACATTGTGGAAGTTTCTGGGCTTAGGGACACCACAATGGGCTGAGTGTAGGGACAGATGGAGGTCCCTTTGGAACAGGGCACAAAACACAGCCAAGGTAGACGGGCTGCGGTGTCTTAGAGGAGAAGCAGCCAGAAATGAGAGAATATTTGATGAAAAATGAAAATGAAGTGAATGTTTATCTCCCCCCCCCTTTGTAATACAATGAACAGTGCAACTCATTGTCCTTAATCTGGCCGTCTATCAGCAAATTCATCATTTAAACACACTCACAGACTGTGGTCCACAATCACAATGGCGTCTAAGCTTCTGTGTCAGCTGGCTTCTTTACATGCCAGTCATTTATCCTTTTTATAATATTCCCATCAGAACTTTTCAGACGGAGACAAGAGCGTGAGACTTTAAAAGTTACATTAACATCATCCTGCCTTTCTCAGTGTATCCATTGCGCTCATGACATCTTTTAATTTGCCCTTTGTTTATGAGGGGTTAAACCGGGTCATATGAGGGGGTAAATGCTGATGTCATTCATTTTGGGCACTATGGAGAATGAGAGGAGAAGATTCAGTGATAGATGCTGATGAGAAACGTTGGAGGAGGGTAGAGGGAGGCACTGGTTGCAGGAGCAACAGATGGGGCCGGACTGGAAAGCCCAGGTTGTAAAGTTTCTGTTAGTAACATCTGTCAATTTGTCCATCTGCTACACTTGCTGCTTACAGTTTATTAAAGAGAAACCTATTTCATGACCAATCCTTTCTCACAGTCATTAATAAGCTTAGAATTAGATCTGCATGTGTCATAGTGCTCTGTGGACTCCTGTTATTTTAAAGTGTGATTTGTTAGGTTTATTCAGGTCTTAAATAACAGGATGGGAAAAGGTGAACGGGCATCTTCCCAGCTTAGTTATGATGCAGTAATTTAAAATATTTTACTCCATTCCCACAGATAAGCTCATCTGTTACATCTGTGCCACTTGAGGACAGAAGTCATACCAAGCTATTCTCTTTGTTCATTTTCTGGAGCACACATAAATAAGTGGATGTGGGTATAAGCCCTGATTAGAGTTACATTAGCAATTACTGCACACATCCCCCTTATGATCCATGTATTCACGCAAAACCACACCACATCAGTAAAAAGCTTGGATCTTTCCCCATACTAACTCAACATACACCTTCATATCCTTTAACTTTTTTAAAAGAATGCATTTAGCTTAAAGAACAAAATATAGTTCGAGGAAATATTTTACAACAGCACTGCAAGAAAGAGACCAGAGGAAATTATAAAAGCAGAACAGTTTATTAAAAATGTTACATCACCTATGAGCATTTTACTTTAGTTTTGTCTAAAAATATTCTCTTCAATTTGCTCTGCAGTGAGCAGATAAGAGAGAATTAAGCAGCTGATCTGGGCTCAGTGGCCAGAGTGTTACATTAGACATTAATCCAGAACAGTGGAAGGTTGGGGAAGGGATAGCATCTCTTAATCCTTCACGTCATCCAACCAAGCCTTCCACAAAACACAGTGAGAAACAAACAGAGCCCTGCATCAGTTTCTCTTGCATAAAGACAGGAGAAAAATTAAAATGATTTTCAGAGTTAAACCGTTGTTCTTTAAGTGCAAAACAAACCCAGTCAAGTGCTTATCATGCAACCATCGTTCCCACGCCTTCTACTGTCAGCTGCAGCATCTCTTGAATTTCAGTCCCCCTCAGAGTTAGAGAAGTATCCTGGCAAGCCCTCGGTGCACTGTCCCCCTATATGTAACAGATGTTACTGGGGCAACAGTTGGTATTGAAAAGGAGGGGCTTCAGGCCATCTGTCCAGGGTCAAGGTTTGAAAAGGGGTGGTAGGGATGGTGGCACGTTCAGGGAGATGATAAGTAAGTGTTTGAAAAAAAGAGAATATAGCCCGCATTGTAATCCAGCTCAATGTGCGCTTTCATTTCAGAGTGAGGTGCATTTGTTAAGGTTTTGATGAGAGATTGGGAATTTCAGAAAGTGTATCAGCGTTATAGCAAAACTGCAGCTTTAATGCAAAAGCACCATCTTGTGGTCAAAGACGGTACTGTAAAGAAAGTGTCGCATTCGCCTAAGGCTGAATTTTATGAACTGCTATCCAATCCGACCAGTGAGTCAGGCTGCGGGTTCTTGTTTAACACTTAAGACTGGTATTGAAATAAAATAAGATGCAATGAATAAATGCATAGAATCAGTCCAGCTTAGATTTAAGCTCCGCAACTGTATGGTCTATGGCATCCCTCAAAAAAGCCATCTTCTTGTGCCAGACCTTTTTCTAAAGGGAGAATGTTGGAAAAGGGGGGGGGAAAAAAAAAAAGTAAGAATTGAGGAAGAGTTAGTGTCTTTGCACACAGCCAACTGATGGGCACTTACGTAGTAAATCTTTAGCCTTTTGTTTTCCAGGTGACAGAATTCAGCCATTGTTAGCTTGGTGAAGTCTTTCTCCATGGTTAAGAAGTCACATTTAGAGCGCCTCTCATGTTCAGACCTTGTCAGATGTACATAATAAGCAAAAACACAATTAAAAACAAAAACATAATGCTGATTAGGCAATAATCAGGAGCCATGACTTATCAACTTCATGTAGCAGTCGGTCTTCTGCATATAGGAAACACGTTTGAGTAATGTAGATACAAATTAAATGTTTAACTGCTGCACCCCAGGTAGCATATTTTTTCTTACCAGGGATCATCATCTGGTTCCCAGCCCTCGAGCTCGAGCAGACAGAAGAAGCAGCAGGCAACATCTGGCTCATTCTCACTGGGGCAGTGGACAAACCCAGCTTTGGCCATCTGCAAATGTAAAAAGCAAGAGAGACCATATTGTCTGAACCCTTTTGTTGCCAGGCAGGCCAAGAATTAAGAAGTTTTTTTGCAAAGGAATAAGTTTCATTGAAAATGAAACCTGACGATGGTCTCCTTTTGACTTCAGAGGGTAACATGGCACATGTTGTTGCTCATAAAGCAAGATGTCAGCAGCCTGTTTATCATGACAAGACTAGAAGGTACCGGGACAAACCTGTGCACTGGACACTTGAAACTGAATCTGGCACCTCCCTAACCATAAATTGCACACTGCCAGGCTTTCATAAAAGTATGTAGTGGAATACCAATGATCATCATCAGTTACAATTATGATTCATGGAGATGAGTGTAAATACTCCTGTGTACAGTTTGAACCACCTACACTTAAACTTAATTACATATTACCTTTAAATACTTGGTGTCAATACAAAATGTTAAGTCATATTTAGAAAGCAGTTCAACTATTTAAATAAAAATATTTTCCCAAGAAGTCCCAGTTAAACCAACCTGTTAGAAAATAGATTTGACCAAAGGTAACCGCTGTGTAAATCCATAACATATTGTAGATACAACAAATATGATGGAAACAAGCTAGCTAATCATGTTCCAAAGCATCAAGATTTCAGTTACTTGCAATGGGCGTCATACCTTTTCAGGCGTGCAGTTGCAGTCCTCTCTAAATGGCCAGTCTACAAAACTTTGCTCACGTAAAACATGACTGTACATTTTGCCAAATGAGTAAAACCTTTTTGCCAGCACATCAACGCTCGCCATAATGTCACCAAGGATGGACTCAGCCTGACATGTGCTTAAATCACTGCCATGCACACTTCTGCAGCTGTTTTCACTTTTCAGTGATTAAATCCTCCCCAGGTTCAAGGCCGCGAGGATCTGTTTAGACTTGCTTTTGTTCTTATGTTCTACAGTTTTTTGTTGTGAATATCTTTATTATATTAAGATTGAAAGTTGTTATACAAGTAAAACTTTACTAACTTACAACTGTGGGCAAAATTAGGCCCTGCTAGTAAAGAAGAAGAAGAACCACTGCAGATATACATTGAGGGGAAAGCAGTGAATGGGAATGAGTCAAAAGTTCAATTAAAAATCATTTAGGTAAAGAAAACAAACAAACAAAACAAAGCAAAAATTTAACTTGTGAAGTGAGGTTTTCCACACAGACATCTGTTTGTCTTTATTGTTGAAATAAAATTGGCAACCTAACCCGCCTTGCCTTCTCTCCTTCCCTCTGGCTTTGAACCAGCTTACAGTATTAACCACAAATACGATCCAGCATTCTTACTGAGAAATTATTAATACGCTTGAGTTTTTTTCCCCTACATGTGTATGTGTCAGAAACCTAACAGTAAATAGAGACACTATAGCCATTAATGGTTTTTGGTGCTACTTTTAATGGCATGTTTATTGCTGAGAGAGACGGGGGCAGTTTTTTGTCCGCAGTGAGTCTCTGTTACTCTGTAACGCTACCCCGAGGCCCCTGGGTGCTAAAAAATGCTTACATCTATAAACTGCTGTCCTCTCCCCTTCTAACCTTATCTTTCTGCAGAATGCATGGGGAGGTGGGGGTTGCAGTACCTGCTTATTAGGATGTGAGTGTGTGACTCTGTGTATACACACACTCGCACACTAATCACTGGAGGCACTCTAGGAAGTGATGCTGTGTAAGGACATATCAAACAGTAGGCTTTGAATGAGTTGGACATTCACTGTACAGCTGATGTCACATTAAAGCTAGCTCCAGTTGGCCTATGTGGTGGATGACTGCTTACTGCAGAATAGAATTTACCTTTAAATTTCTTCGTGTGTTATGCCGTCACTCTGCTTTTATTTATATCTGAATTTTTGCTTTTTTCATCAGATTTTATTAAACACTGCTGTTGGTTTGAGGTACAGCAGCTGTGCTGTGATCCAGTGGGACCACAGGGTTTATTTAGAGGTTGAAGAATTTGCAGATGTAGAAAGGCTTGTGTGCTTAAGAGTGTTTTGCAAATGTTGGAGAATTCAATCCACATGCTGTACCAAAAATCCTTTCACGGGTGGGTAATTCTCATCTGTTGGTATTGGATCTGACTTCCTCACGCCTTCACTGACATTTGGCTCACCTTTCTGCCCTCTTTGCTGCTGATGAGTCCCCGCTACAGCATTCGGCAAACGGCTCGCTCCTTCCCCTGACACGACTGCTCTCACCAGGTCTGTCAAGATTAGCTGCTGTACTCTCCTGCTCTCGCTTTGTTTTCACACAGGGCGGACAGTAAGAGGGAGGGAGGAGGTATGATGCAGAGAGGTGGAGGGGAGGTGACAGAGGCAACGTGTATGTATGCGGTCTCTATGTCCACATGTCCTTCATATTACTCAAGTATATGCTGTTTCCTTTCACTGATCGTGGGAATCTTTTCAAAATAATGAGAATTTAATTGTTTTTCTTCTACTTGCAAAAAGCCAGATCAGTTTAATTGTACAAGGATTCAACAAAGGAAATAGTTGTTTCTCATTTTACCTAGCTAGTGTTAGAGACTGGACCCGGTCATTAAGAGCAGGAGTAACTGAAGTCAATGTGGAGCACAGGTAAGAACTGAACCTAATATCATATCATCGTCTTCTGCAATGTGTCTTCTTCCGTATAATGGCAGAGCATGCATGACTTCTATTTTTCTTCAATATTGCAGCTGTGTGGTGCAGTTTTTGGGTTTATAAATATGCCTTGGTTACCTCAAATTAGATTATATTTGACAAATATGTGAACAGGTGTGCTTGAAGGTCACTGCTTGAAGGTCTTTCCTTTTCTCAAGTATACATCTGTGGAGATGAGCGCTGTCCTGACAGCTCCACCTGTTTCCTGCTGCTCTCACATCCAGACTGAGCTCCACACGAGTTTGCTCAAATTTCACACAAACATTATTCAAGGAATACATATTTGAGTGAAACTTGTCCCCGTTAACGAGTACACCACTTGTGTTTAACTGTTAGAAAAAAGCTAAATAAAGAATACTTTGCACACTTTCTTGATGATGATAGATTAGATGCTAGATTTTAGATGTTATCTGGTTGACCCATGTTGAGGTTTAATAATAGAGGACTGGCTGGAGAGATGATAATTAGTCTAAATAAAAATACACTGCTTATAATGTGTTGGCTTAGAGCAGAATAATGCGAATCATCATAGTAAAATTTCAGGAAAAAAGGAGTTGTGATGCAAGTGTGTGATCTGAATATGGCCGGAAAGAGAGGCGCCCTGTGCTCCTGTGGTGCTGGTGTAAAAGTGTCAGGAAAGTGTGAGAGTGTGACAGTCAACAGCGACATTCTCCACCTCCGCAGGCAAGTGTGGATTCACAGGACAGGCACACCCACCTGTGTACACACATCCACATACAGTGTTCTCACAGACTCTCTCTTTCTGTAGGAGACAGTCATTGAAACTTTATTAACTTTCTTTCTGAAAAGAAGTCATAACAATCATCTTGATAGTTTGATCAAAACATGTTGCTGAAAGGTAAAGAAATAAAGCTTTTAAAAACATGGCTACACGGTGAATTATTAAAATTAAAACAAGCTTAAAACATTTTTATATTTATAGAAATACTCTAAAACACTTCATAGTTTAATTCAAAATTAAGGGAGAAAATCTGTACACAAGGGCACATTGAGTGCTTCTCTAATAGTGTGTCTCATCAACTGTTGGAGTAATGGGGAAAAAATGGATTTCATGCTGGTAAGTTATTTTTGTCGTACTGTATCTGGAATGACAGGAAAACATTTTTCTGTTCGTCTGTGTTTTCTGAAGTGGGACAAAGAATTCAAGCAACATGTTATATGGCTGGCCACATTTCCTGCACACACCCACACCTGATCAATAGTCTAAATTTAGTGGGATGATTATCCCTCACATTTGGAAAGTGATATGCCTGTCAGACGTGCAGGCTCAGGCCGATTCAAGGGGAAAGCAGAGGTCCTTGCAAAGCCAAAGTACGCTGATGGCACCTGCCTGGCCGGCTCACTTTTGACTTTCATAGCCAGTCTCTAAATTCACCACCACAGTGACGAGAGGCACCCAAAGCCCAATATGTGAGCGAGGTTGGGCCTGTACATCAGCATCACCATGCAAAAAAACAGACTTTAGAAGAAGAAAAGAGAAAACTAACACGTCTGGAGAGTCACATACTGTAATGCCTGCAGGACTCGGAGATGAACTATGACTTGAATTTATGATCAAAAGAAGCTGCATTTTGACTGCGCTCGAGCTCTTGAAGAGAAGTGAGTTACAGTCACCATTGCAAATTTCAGTGAGCGTAGATTTATTGTGTGTTCCCCCAGTAGGATAGCAAGAGGAAGACTTATCTTGGCATTATTTGAAGGGTTGAGTTAGATGTGCACGCTCTTCCTCAGGTTTGATATACAGTATTTCTCACAGTCTGTTGCTGAACATCATTGGATGAGTATTTATAAGCCTTTCATACTCAGCAGTCATTCCTTTTGTATCTGACACTGGCCTCAACAGCTTTGTCTGTTCAACAAATCTGTTGTATATATTTTTCCACTTGAGTGAGGTGTATCTGTCTCAGTCTGACAGGCTTTAAGGCCATAACCAGTTGTGTCAGCTTTCTCTTTGGTTCCCTTATTTACTTCTATGTGTGGTGATGTGGCTCTGAGAACATATTAGCCTTTCAGTTTACATGAGATCATTTTACATTTTGGAAGTTTTCCAAATGCTTGTCTAGTACCAGAGCAGATATTCTGTTTATGCTCAAACAGAAGCAAGGCACCCTGTATTAACAGGCTTACACCAATAGAGGGTAGCATAGATTAAACATTAGCTGGAATCCAGAATTACTTCTGCATACTTTGGCACCTTCAGACTCACTTAAAAGTGATGATAAAGTTCAGTATTAGTCTGTTCTGTGTTAGCACTTTAAAAAAGACTTACCACTTAAAAAAAATAGAGATTTATATATAAAAGTCAAAGTTAGCGTAAGCCTACTTTAGATTCAACACAGTGTCCTCAGAGGTAAGTGAAAGCTCGCTGATAGAAACGGCTCAAGAAACAGAGTAAAAGCGAAGTATGTTAAAAATTTTGTAAACAAGTTGCAGGATTGTTGACATCATCCTTCAAAACATGGTATATCAAAGTAAATGTTCGGTAATCATAACAAATATCAAGAGTAATAAAAATAATCTTAAGAAGAATTTCTATATTACATTAACCGTCTTCGAGACTACTTAAATTATTGTACTCTTCTTTAATCCTGCCTTATCTCAGCTATTGCACTGACCTATGGGGTAAATCATTCAAAATTCAACATAAGACACATAACATATGTCTTATTATTATTTTGCATTACCTTATTATAAATTATTAGTTTGTACAAAAGGCGGGTGTACGACCTTTTAGTTCCCTTTGACCTATGTGTGAAAGTCATTGTGATTTTATAACTTTTGAAATAAAATCAGAAATAATGATAATTATTTTTTTAATCATTGAAGGTACAGATGCAGTTTTTACACTTACATTTTACACTTTCTTGCAATACTTGCAATACTCTATGTAGTGTGACCTAAAGGTTTGTAGCAGTAAAGCACAACTTTCAAACTTGGGAAATCTGACAGTCTCAGGGACACATTTGAATGCAAACAAATTCCTTTAAATGCTTGCTAAAACGACTAAGCACTTTAAAGTTGAAAAACAAAAGCAGTATCTAGCAGTTAATACCCTGCCAATTAAATCTCTATAATTAATTGCTTGTGTAGCGAACAGATGTTTCAGCTGAATGCAACATTGTGTCTGTTTATATACACGGAGCTAATTTTTAGGAAATTCCCCTCCTCTACGATTAGTTTCTGTAATCGGATCACATCGTTCGTGGAAACATTTTTAGAAAATAGTTTTGTAACTATAGACATGCAAATTAAATATGACCATACTTGTTATTTCCTCCACTGATTGTGAAGCAACATTAGAAACACAAGTGGATGGGAGGTGAAATGATGTCAGTTCATTATTCATTATTATCATTCATTATAACAGGTCCCTGGTGGCATAAGTGTCTCTCTCATCGAGAGGTGACAGAGATTAGCTTTAGAAGGCTCTATGAACAAACAGAGGAACCAATCGTAGTAGAGCAGCTTCCTCCCTTCTTGCTCTCTTTACACAGTGTTTCTCTACATCACCTTTCTCCAAACATACCAGTCCAATAATACCATCTGTCCTCTCCCCAGTGGCCTTCACCTTATCCCTGAGCTTCTTACCCCTGTCCCCCTCTCCTGCCGTCTGCTTTGCCCTCCCTTCTTCTTCTTCTTCTTCTTCTTGTCTTTGGACGATACAGGATCTCCATGCTCCAATTTCACCCTCTCATCATGACATCCATTAAAGTGGCGCTGGGCCCTGGGCCCCTGTTGGTCCGACAGCACATTAGCTCTCGGCCCATTGAACAACAACAAGGACCGGCTCTGAATTATTGATACCAACACAACTAATGAGGAAACACTATCTCAGCTCTTTTGCTGACACACAAACACACACACACAAATGTTGACGGAACAACTTGCAAGCACAACTATATTAATAACAAATATTGTTCCAGCTGCTAGTGCCACATTTTCAAAAACGAATATTTTCTGTACTCAGTCCATTTCCTGCAGACGTAATGTATGTCTGCGTGGTTTGTCCAAGGAGCCAGAGGCTAAAATTCTTCTTCTAACCTGTCTGTTCCTTTGCACTTAAAAAAAAAGCTTGTTCCACATCAGTAAAGTCCATTATTTTCTCTGCTGGATGTGTCAGATCTTGCTTGCAGTTGTGAAATTTTCTGTGTGTCTTTAAGAGCTACCATATGTTCCATAATACCATCAGTTTTTAGTCATTGGATTTTATCCAAACGTAAGAGTCTGTAAGAATTTGAGTGGGTGTTTGTGGCACCTAAGACTGCCAGTGTTTACATACAGTAGCCTAAACGTATGCAGTGGAGCTGCTGTAAAGAGAGGTATTGGAGGTGTCAGCCAGCCTCCTTAGTATTCACTCCAACACCCTGTGACTCACAGCCTCAGCCTGAGAGAGTGAGAAGGGTAGTGGTGGAGCTAGAGATAGAAGAGAAAGAGGGAAAGAGAGAGCAGGACAAGAGGAGGCACAATGAACATCAGGCAGCATTTTCTGTAGCCCCAGGCTCACGTGTTTATATCTGTATGTGTTTGCAAGCATGCCCGCCCAAGGGGATTAATTTTTTGACAGCTTTGTTAAGCCTTCTCTTAAGCGCTGAGCTTCTCAATAACATCGTGGCTGTGTGATTTTCCGAATGTCTCTCTGTGATTTCTCTTCACAAGGGAAGCTGGAGAGAGAGACAGAAAGAGAGAGGCAAAGACTAGTGCTCAACATGACAGCAGGCATTCTTTGAGTGGCTCCTCGGTGTGGAGGAAGTGGACCATAAGAAGCTGGCTGTGAAGCTCCTCTTCATTCACTGACTGCATTGCATTGGTCGATAGTTAAATTTTTCCGCAG
This sequence comes from Maylandia zebra, assembly GCF_041146795.1. Classification (NCBI taxonomy): domain Eukaryota; kingdom Metazoa; phylum Chordata; class Actinopteri; order Cichliformes; family Cichlidae; genus Maylandia; species Maylandia zebra. Next base: position 2,876,775 of record NC_135186.1, on the reverse strand, counting down.
CCCATTTTCTGTGTCCGACTCTGTCTGTCTTTGTCTCAATATTCAATCCTTCTGGTTGTCTCTTCTTGTCACTCAATGTCTCTTCATTCCTCTGTCAGTTTGTATTTAGTTTAATCTCTGCCCCTCCTTCTTCTGCTTCCTCCGCTCTGTCGCTTTCTATTTCATCTCTCCTTTTTGCTTGCTCCCCCCCAGTCCCACTCCCAGTCTCAAGTCTATCCCCTTTGATGAAACCACAAATGTTGATAAGAATGTGTAACTTTGTCTGGGTAGGTTGAAAAGATGGAGGGAGGAAAGGGAGAGAAGCACAAACGCGCACAGCGTTAAGGTTAATCCCCTTACAAGTCCACACACACATGGAGTCAAAGGGTAGCGAGGCGGAGGTAATAAACAGCGAATGCAACAGACAGAAAACCAGGCTCACTGTGAGGGGGAGATGGGTGAGGAGAGTGTGGCAAATAAAAGTGAGAAATTGGTTTTGGGAGACAGCATTTTCAGTCAAGCTCTGTCTCCCCTTCATGACTTCCACTCTGCATGATGACAAGTGCCTGCTGCTGTTCCCATTGGTCGAACCTGCCACCAATCAGAGCAGAGGCATGTAAGGTGCCTTTAGGTTATATCCAATCCCTAAAAAACAAGGAGCAGAGAGAGGGAGAGAAAGCCAGAATGGGAAAGGGAGTTGTGTGCTTCATAGAGAGAGACCAAAGCAGATGTTGACTTTAAAGTAGATCGAACTGCTTTCCTTTTGAAGTGATACAGTAGACAGGAAACTGATTGTCAGCTGTTTGTTGGAGACCACACCACAATTCCTCCTGGCTGCTGTGGAGAAGAAGATCTTGGCTCTGTAGTCTCCCCCCTGCCAGCGTGATTGGCTGTCACACTTTAGGCTCCCCCTTCTCTCTTTTTCTTCTTCACTCTCTCTCTCTCTCTCTCTCTCTCTCTCTCTGTCTCCTCTGTGCTGTCCTGAGGCTTACCTGAGCCACCACTGCAGAAACAGAGGACCCCCCTCCTCACACACACACACACACACACACACTCGTGCTGTTTCTTTCTCACACTCAGTTTTTCACCTGGATAGGGCAGGCGCAAGGGACGGCATGTGCAGCAGCAGCAGCAGTCTCTCCTCACATCTAGCGCTACCTCTCTGAGTTGCCTCTTTCTGGAGAGTGGAGAGCAACTCTGAAAAAGACATTTTGGAGCCATTGTACACTTGGAGAAAACAGGAGAGACGGGGGGCAGTGAGGGAACACTTGTCAACCCAGGGACACCAAAGGCAACGCACAGCAATGATTTTGGGTGAGTTGTTGCTTTTTGGTGCATCGGATTTTAGAAGACATCAGTCAGGCTGTTGAATCACTAATCCCTACTTAAACTTGGCCACCAGCAGCTCTGTTTTATTTATTTTTTTAGTAGTCTGCTTGGTTTTGATTGCACAGAGACATCTGTCAATACCAAGCGCCTGGGTCAACCTCTAAATTACAGATAGTGTTTGTAATTACGCTAATAGTGTGCCATTTATGTGGCAGGTGTGAGTGATGACATAGAAGGTCAAAGCATTTGCGCTGGACTGTATCATTATGGTCTGTTTGGTCACATGACCAGACTCCACCACTCTCATGTTCTGTCAGAAGGGGCTAAGTGACAAAGATGGTTTCAGCTGAACTTGGTGATAACTGATGTCATGCGGTTTTATACAAACAGTCAGTGCAGAATTCGTGACTTTCTTCTGATGATTTGTTACTGTGGCACTCAATTTCTCCTCAACCTTGCATTGCTGCCATCCTGATTAATGATAAGCGTCCAAGTCATCAAACACATTTTAAAAAGAAGATTCATTCCTTAGCATGCAGGAGAGTATAGATTCCAGTTACTAGACATTGTTGTGTTGTGAGTCAGCCAGCACTTTCTTCTTTAGTATGCTGGTCTCATAGTGGCCATGTCTAGGAGAGGGGATTCTGTGTGGTCTGTGTGCGCTTTGCATTCGGCTTGTAGATTCATACAGAGGTTTTAAAAGGAAATTCGCTTGTAAAAATGTTCTAGAGTCTTCTTATTTGCACATGGCCATGACTATGAAGCCGTGTGTGCTTACTGCCCATGTATTACTTCGAAATGTGTGTGTGCGTTGATGCACGCTCTCCCGGAGAGGCCACTTTGTTTTAACGCATGCCTGGGCTGATTCAGGCGCAGTTCTGCTTCTCTGCTCTCCCGGCAGGCATGTTTTTCAAGCAGATAACTTTAATGATTATGGGGAGTCATGCAGTCTGAGGTGTGGGAGCTCAAAGTGTGTGTGTACCTGTGAGCTAAAGGTTTTCAACCAGTCACTAAACTTTTTTCGAACAGCCATCAAAGAGATAACTTTTTCACTTTGGGAAGGTTTTTAATTTTTGTTAAATAACATTAAAATTTATCTCTATTTTAAGGGTTATATTTTGCACTTCTGAAGCTGGTTAAAAATGAACAATTCCTCGACTTGAGCCTCATGTAACAGACAAGTACTGTCTTGATCAGGTTGCAGGTGGTAGCAGCTCCCGTAAATGATATTTGGGTAGGATATCTTAACACCAACACCCCCCCCCCCCCCCCCCCCCCCCCCCCAACTACAACTCTGCTGGTTGAGGTTAAACTTTAGCGTAGTCATTGGAGTGTGTGTATTTGAATTTTGATGGAAGCAATATCACACGGAACGTAACTTCTGTTGTGCAGTAACATAAATTTGGCCTCTGCATAAAGACTGATGTCAGTGTTAACTGGTTACGCCACAGATCTTTTTTCTATTTTACAGAAACGGTGATAATGAACTGTGGCTCTAACGTTCAAAATCTGTGTGTTTCTCATTGCATCTAATGATTTGTCAAACCTTTCCACTTCACACCTGCCGAAAAAGCTGACCCAAGGCTTCTGCTTATTAAGTTGTCACTCAGATAGGCATCTTTCATTATTTCTGTCTGAACACTGAGATTTTCTCGTGCCTAACATTCTGCTCCATTTGCATGATGATGTGGCTACTGAGTGATTTGACATTTCTAGCTTTCTTCTTCTGAAAAGGGTAATGTCATTGTAATGACCTTTACAATTCTGGCACTGGTTGATGTCGACCTCCAATCAGCAAATTTCCTGATTAAGCTCCCTGATATAAATCTGCAACGTTGTGATAACATATCTCAATTGGAAATGTGTGTCGTTATAAAAATGCAGTTAAAGAAAGAAATGTGTTTTTGAGTATGCCTGCGAGAACCGCATGCTCCAGCGATTGTGTCTGCATGGCTACTGGTGTTTTTCTCTTTCCACTGTTTTCTGTGACCTTGAGCAAACAACCTTTACCAGTGCGGCTCTGTCCCTGATGCTGTACACAATTCTATTGTCATTAGCTTTGTCGGCATTCTGGAGGCCTGACAGAGGCTTTTGGCTGCTGTAATAGTAATGACAATTCTGAAGTTGATCATTGCAATGGCAGTGTGCTTATATACAAAGCTGCAGGCAGCCAGCATAGCTGTCTGTCTGCTGTCTGTCTGTCTGTCTGGCATGGGCTCTGCACCGAGGTATTGGTATGAGACTGCTGCTGGTCAGTACATGCGTGTGCGCGCATGTGTGTGCGCGTGCGTGTGTGCATGTCTGTGCACGTGTGCATGTGTGTGTTTGTGGATAAAAAGAGAGAAACAGCAAGAGAACAATGGCGACCTAATAACGAACATGATCGCTGGGCTCCTGTTAGTGTAGAGCTTCTCAGTTGACTGTGGAGTCATGGTGATCAGCCGCCATGATGTCTAGCACAAACCATCTACGCCTGCAGTGAGTTCCTGGTGTGGAGTCCACATTTAGACAGGAACTGTCTGTATTGCCCTCTTACTGTCACCAGATATTGCATGGTGACTATCTGACAAGCATTCCTGGTAAAATCTACTTTGTTAGCATCATTGCAAAGTTTTTGGGGGAGGACCTGTCATGTCATGAGCAGTTCATGTTTAAACGTTGCTTCATGTCTCATCTGTCTTGTCTGTTTGAGTCAGATCTGACCTCCCGAGCTCAGGGCCATGCAGCCGATCTGTCTCTTTGTTTTTGTGTTTGAGCGTCCACTCCTACCTCATCTGTCTCCATAAAGTTTATCTTTCTGTTCCTGTCTGCATAGCTATTGCTTATTCCATTCACCGAGCTCTGCAACCCCCTTCTTTTAATTGACTGCACACACCTGGTTCCAGAGGTCAAGTCAAAGACATCATAAAAAAATGTGTTTGAGCAGATCAGCAATGCCCCCCATCCCCATTTTCTTCATGACTGTGCTGCTCTCTTTGTTTATGTCAAAGTGACATAGTAATTATAACTCATTAATGAGCCAGATATTTGGTATTCATGCCCCAGTATTTTTCCTCTATGCTTCTTTGCATATCCAAGACATAAGGGGAATATTTGAGAGCTGCTGGAACTGCAGGAATTCTGCAACCCCATTTTCTACCTTTCTGCAAAGTGGACCTCTGGTTTCACCAGTTTGTGTTGTAGAATATCATGATGCCATTCAGCAGGAAGAGGTAAGACTATGGCATTGTGCTGTGTGATCTGTGTGATGAGTAGCTCAGTGTGCTTGACCCACTTCACCTTTATAGCTGCTCTGCATACCAAGGCACAGAATAAAAAAGACTTATTCCCATGACAGTAATTACAATATGCCACAAAGGTCAGGGCTGACCTGGCATGTAAGATAAATGTGGCACTCATTTGTAGGGGGACTGTATAATGTGTGTGCAAGGGATATTAGGTGGATATATGTGTGAGCAGGAGCAAGTAGCAGGCTTGCCACTTCTTTCTTTAAGTCTAGCTCACCCCTGGTTTGTGGAGATCCCTCTTCCATCAAAAAGCTGCTAGGTCTCATCCCCTCCCTGCCTGGCTTTTCTCTGTTGCTCCATTTGTTTATGCTGGAGTGACTGTGTGTCAGCAGGTTGTCAATACTGTCTGTAAGAGACTCTAATGAATAGGCCTGTTATTGGACTGGTGGGATGGAAACCCATTGTGTTTGTTTGTGTGTGCGTGTGTGTGTGTGCACGTGTGTGTGTGGCACACTGCGGAGCAGCAAAAGGTAAAGGTGTGTGATTTCCTGACTCCCATGTTTCCACTGGTCTCCCCGCAGTGCCCTGTATTAAAGGTTTTTTTTAGTGAAAATTAGAATGATCCTGGAGTAAACATAGTATTTTTTTGTGAGTTATAGTCATAAAGTAAAAAAGCAAACAGTGAAAATAAAACCGATTTGTGCCGTTTATGAAGCACCCACTAGGGCCCACGGCACCTGCCACCACTACCAAAAAAACCTGGCGCTTTGCTGCTGCGCTGTGAAGCACAGAAATGCACCTGTGCGTGATTATGGTGTCACATTAGTGCATTCACCAAGGCAAGCTGGCTGACTACTTACTGGGAATCCTGGGGCTACAAGACACCTGGGAGTTGAAGCCTGGAAAATGTTCTGTATGCTTCAACAGTCTGTCTGATCACAAAGTGGAAAGAGGCACAGATGATTCTTCACACTGCAGCTCTCTAGTGTTTTCAAAGAGACAGTGTTGCCTTTATCATGTAGAGGTGTAATATTTTTTGTCATCTATTTTCCTGATGTCTTTGCTTAATTGTGCTCTTTTTTTTTCATGACAAAGCTTACTAATAACTTGATTGCCTTTTATTTTATGTTCATGAACTGTGACTTTCTTTTCTTTAGGGTTTCCTGTGTGCAACAAAAAATTGTTAATATGTTTATTTACATTCCCTATGCAAGGTGGCTTAACATTGCACAGGTGTTCTCTTTTGCCCATACTGGTATTGAATCACCTTGTGTCATACAGCTGCTTTGATGAAAGACTGGAGATCAAAAGCTTTGCTTCCTTTTTAACACTGCACTGCCACTGGTTAAATATTTAAGTAATCAGTGTTTTTACATTACATGAAAATATAAAAAATCACATTTCAGCTCTCTCTTCAGTACTCTCTCTCTCACTATAAGGGTTAGTGAATCATAACTGAGTTCAGAACAACTCCTGTGAAAATGCTGAGCACTTACATGGCACTCTGTTATGCAATGGTTTATTTTATTCATCTCTAACATAATTTGAAATACTTGGACTATTAGGACAGTGCAGTGACATAAATCTATAATAAGACCATTTTTATATTCACTGCTTGTTGAATTTTTGATTTAATTGCACACAAATTCTGCAAATTAAATTGAAGAGATTTGAGTATTCAGTGTATACTGTTATTATCTGATTCAGCAGTTTGTATGTCATATATGAAATCGTGAAATAATTCCTATACTCAAATGTTTATTTGATCTCTTATTCCTTTTGTTATCTCCTTACTGATCACACTCATGTATAGAAAGAATCAAGCATTTATGATGATGTAATGATCTGATAATTCACTTGCAGTTTTGTAAGGTTCAAACGGCAGCCAAGTGTAAAAAGGTTGAGCAAAGCTAACGTTTGGCTGCGAAAGATGTTGCATTAATCATGCCTGTTCTATTTCTGTGTGCTCAAACGAGAAGAGAGTAGAAGTGGAGGGGGAAGAGAACGAGGAAAGCAGATAGATAAAATGGAGTGAAAAGTGTCCTCATGAAAGAGAATTAGCTCTTTCCAGCTCTGGGGGGGGGGGAAGAGGAAATTCCTCTGAGTGCTGTTGAGATAGGGTTTCACACAAAGACAGAAGAGAAATCAATTGAGTTGCAGCAAGGTCATTTCATAGGAGCATGGCTAGCAAGGAGGAAGCTAAAGGGTAGAAGGAGGATCTCCATGAAGCACAGAATGAGAAGCGGGATTGAGTGAGTAGTGTAGGAGGACTGGGACCTAAGCGATAAAGAAGGAAATGAGAAAACAGTGAGATGAGGAACGCTGGATGTGGGGTGGAGTGACAATTCTTTGGTTACAGCTAGGCTAAAGGGTGAAATCCATGCTTCCTTGTGACAGCAAACATGGAGCACTTCTGTCTCTGTATCATCTGACTCATACCAAGAGGAAATATGAGCAGTATATCTAACATACTGCTGTCCTAAAGCTCTGGCTGAACTTCACTTATAACCACAAGGACATGTCCTCACTATGGTACCTCAGTCATCTAAACAAATCTCACTTTGCTCAACTACATACTGCTGGGCACACAGACTGAATGAATGCTACCAGCGTTTGGTTCCAAGAAGCCTTAAGCTAGCTTTTAATCCTTAATGTTACATGAACAGCTCAAAATAGCTTAAATCTCCACCCCTAACGCCTTCCCTCTGCCAACTAAATCTCTTCCAGCATGTTTAAATGTATGTATGATGCTTGATCATGAGTAGCAGAAAGGCTGGGTGACAAAAAGGCGTCAGTAGGTTGAGCTCCGACCTGCCCTCTGTGGAGTCTTGCCCATTGACAGCTAGTGTAGCTAGAGCTATCAGAAGGGTTTAGCGCAGTCTTGGATGAGTGCCGGGGAAGCCTCACTAGCAGGTAGTTATGGAAACCGCATGGCGTAGGTCTTAACACAGGCGTCTGGTATGCACACCTGTCTTTGAACAAGTTCTCCCCTGAACATGCGGCCCTACCCCTAAGTAGGAAAGCGGGAGGGATGATAAGGGACTCTGCCGGGACCTGCACCACAGCTCCCTGCCTTGGGGGTGCACAGGGAAGGTAAAGAGAGGTGTGGATTAGAAGGCTGTAAGGGACGCAGGGGTGAAGAGGTACCTGAGGTCATTCATGTGAGTCGTGTATCTCATTGAAAAAAACACCTTTTTGCATTTATGCATGTAAAGATTTTCCACTGGGCAGCTTTGCCTAATGCAGCAGCAGCAGCAGCAGACACTGTTGTGGGACGCACAGATGGAGGAATGGTTGCTTATATATTTAACATAACTTTCAGCTAACATGCAGTGGCAGTAAATGTAGTTCAAAAGAGAACTGATAAAATGTAACAAATGGAACCGAAGAGGAAGGATGGAAACAAACATTTCCATAAAATTAGCATAGTCAGGATTGGTGCACTTGTCCCAGTGAGACAGGAATTACCGCATGAACATAAGCGACTTCACATTACATTTGTCAAATCTGAATAATGGTGGTTAATGTTTGGGCTTGTAGTGGTTTTGCTTATTAACTGTAGCATGAGACGTTTGACAGCACAGCAAAGCAAAACATTTGCCAGCCCATACGCTATAAAAGTAACATTTCTGCCTCCAGCCTAAGTTTTCTCATTTTCACCTGCAACCGTTTGTGTAAATGCGAGGTTTTATTTACAGTAGCGAGAAGATGGCTTTTGTGTTCGTTCTAGGCCAATAATCACCAAGCAGCCACTGCCACAAATCTTCATTAGAAGATTAGCCTGCAGAGAGACAGCTTGTGTGTATTGTTTATTTATTTTGGGGAGTTTTGCTGTTATTAGTGCTGCTGCATACACCAACATCAGCCTTGGTTTCAGACTGCTGCCAGTTAGAATTTGTGAATATGAGCAAAATTCACCTGAGACTCGCAGTCTTCAAAACACATGCACACCAACAGTCTGTCCTTGTGGTGTTTTATTTTTCAAATCCTTACCCTCCTCTGTCTGTCTGCATCTTTCCCATGCATATGCTCAAAACAATATATATATATATATATATATATATATATATATATATATAATGCTGTCAGCTTGCTCTCTTAAGGTGCATCAGCTGCCCAGTAGGTACTCATACTCAAGACAGAACAAATTAAGGTCACAGCAGGGAGAGGACAATGCCATGTGTGTCTGTGTGTGGGTATATATGTATATTTTTTATATATATATTTTTTTCCTTTTCTGACCTCCAAACAGTGGCATGACTCCAGAGAGTGGTGTTGTCAAATGGCTCCTGTCCCACTCAGAGGACACTGACCCTCACTGCACCATTTTGCAGGATAAAAGGTGCCATCCCCCACATTTGACTTCAAACTAGGAAACAGAGTGACGACTGAAGACCGTGGTATTAAATTTCCCTTTTGTGCCTGCGATTGTTGTTTCTCATCCTCAGCTTTTAGTTTCATTGTACCTCTACTAAGAAAACCTATTGTGTTTAATGTTTAAATTTAATAACACTTTCAAAGCGGTGCCAGTTTCAGCAGCACCTGCTAAAAACAGAAAAATAAAATCTTTTCTTGAAATTGCCTTTTTTTTCTTAATTCACACACCATACTAGATAAATAAAAAAGGTAAGAAAGAAGTAACAGAAGGACAAGCTGGAAACTGAAGCATCTTCTATCATCTGCAATCAGCAGTGTTGGGAAGGTTACTTTTAAAATGTATTCCACTACAGATTACAGATTACATGCCCCAAAATGTATTTTGTAACGTATTCTGTTACGTTACTCAATGAGGGTAACGTATTCTGAATACTTTGGATTATATAATCATGCTTTTTACAACTACATGAATGTACTATTGCTGTGTGAATTATTACTTTTACTGAAGGTTACTCGCCATACGCTCGTCAGGCACTCTTTTTGGCTGCAGTGGTTATTATTATATTTACATGCTTCCAGCTCCCGTTTCTGCTCGGTGACAAATTGTACTTTTCCACTCTCCTTTCCCCCCCTCCCTCGCTCACAGAGTTGCAGTCCATTCTCCCTGCAGCACGGACTACACTGCCCATGAGGCTACATGCTATGCCTGTAACACTCTGCCTATTGCCTTCATATTAAATCATTTTTGTGAATATTTTTTTTAAATATTGCTTCACATCATTATGGGCGGCGAGATTGAGACACGGGCATTAGAGCCTCCTAATGCGTGTTTTGTTTGGGGCGTGGAAACCAGAAATAGAGAGGGCATAGCTGAACATATGAAACAGGAAAATACCGCCGTGTAATCCATTTATTTCAGCAAAGTAACTGTATTCTGAATACCACCTTTTTAAACAGTAACTGTAACGGAATACAGTTACTCATATTTTGTATTTTAAATACGTAACGGCGGTACATGTATTCCATTAGTCCCCAACACTGACAATCAGTTTTATTCTCCTTCACTAAAATAATTTGTCATATTGTCCATATATGTGTGGGTCCTAACTACCACATTGTGGACCTCGACCCGTAGCTGCTAACTGGCTTAGTTTAAGTGTTTTCACATCACACAGCTGAACGCTAAAATTATGACACTTTAACAACTAAGTTCCTCTCTAAAAATATTTTTAAAAACCCTTTTGATTCCACTGTTTTATCCTTTATCCACTGGCAGTTTTTCACCCGGCCCTAAGCATGAAATACTTGACCCATTTCACTAGAAACCAAAGATGACTATTGATTTTAATCCTTTTAGACCAGCCTTGTATTCTTCAGAGCGCTGAAACAGGGCTGGTCAAAGTAACTAATGACCTTAACAACAGCCAACTGTTCGCTGCTAATTTTCCTCAATTTTCGCCCAGTCTTCAGTCAGTCGGAATCATGCAGATTTATTGGACAGTCTTTTTTTTATTTATCATTTATCATTTGTTAATGATAAATGTTTTTTTCTTCACCTATGCCGCCCACGTGATATGTTCCAAAAGCCTCTATCCATAGCCATTTCCCCCCCTTTGTCTATATGCTTCCACTGGAGCATATTATTAGAAAGCACAGTATTGATTTTTCTTTTCTATTTATATTTGCTGCATCTTCTACTGTAGCTTCCATTTAAAATGACTATACAAAGCAACCAAAAACACCAAATCTGTCATCTTGTCTCTCTGATTACTGCCGTTCTGCACACTAGCTGGACTATTCAGCTTTATTGCTCCATTGTTCTTCTTCATGCTGATCTTCAAAAGGTCTTAGTTGCTTCTTTAAATTGTCACATCTAGAATATTGCAACTCATTATATTGGATTGTAAGATTTTGATTTTGTTTGTAAAGCTGCAGCTTTACAACCATGCGTGAATCCTGAACTCCTCAGCTAGGGGTTTTATTTCTATCCATACCTGTTTGCTTCTTTTCTTATTAATATTTTAAGTAGCTTCTATTCTTTTGTGTAATGGTGAGTTTAATGCAAAATCATTATTATTCCTACAGTATTTGTATATATAGTTGTATATTTATTTAATTCTTTCCCACCTCTGAATGGATGAATGTATGAAGTGATAGATTTCTTGTGGTTTTATTCTATTTATTTTGCTCCTTTCCATCCACCTACCAACTCTTGACATGAGGTTGCTTGGTTATCACACTGGCTGGTCCTGGTGGGTCCATAAGTTCCAGAGGCCTTGTCTCTGCCAACCAAAGCCTCAGACCTCTCCTCAAGGGCAGTATCGTATTCTGCCTGACTGTGCGTGCCTGTGTAATCCATAGCTGCAGGGAGAGTGACCTTCACAGCAGGCAGCCTCGCAGCAGGTTGCGTCGCATGGGCTCAGGAAAGAGGACAGGCTGGACAAAAAGGGTGCTGAGGGCAGGACACAGCAGTTCTTAGATAATTAGCCTTTCTTGTTACATTTTTCTACATGTTGGTTCTTCTTTTCCTAAAGGAGCAGATATATATTTTAGAACATTACATTTCTGTGGGACATGTTTCGGTGTTTCCTTTAAATACATTCCCTTTAATTGCTCTAAATTACAGTGAGTGCCACTTGCTTTCGGCCCTTTAAAAAAACTTTTGTATCATTCACTTTGTGCCGCAGATATTAGGTCCCATGGCTTTAAATGGTGGAATGCCCAATCTTGAACATTATGAGGAAATAGATTCATCACCACCTAGTCTGTCTTAAAACTTTCTGCAGTTTGCTGTCTCTAGGACAAAATGCTATTTATGATGTAAAATTTGCTGTCTGCGTCCAGTGCACACTCCTGAAGTAAAGGTGAAGCCACAGCCGGGAAAAAGTTATTGACAGTTATGGGAGGAGATGACGCAGCCAAATAAGTCTCTGCTCATGAATGATGCATGTCCTCACTGGCCCTGACGGAGAAAGAGAGTGAAGCTGGATGACAGCTGGGGTGCTGTGTGTGCATGGTGCAGAACAAGGTGAGACTCTTTACTGTACAGCCCAGCGCCCTCCCTTCCTGTCTGTTCCCTCTTTCCTTCCTTTAGTTTCTCTTATCCAACTACACACAAATATACACAAAATTGGGAGGCGGAGCTGTTACTCTCCACAGTCTTCGGTGTTCCTGTATAACCAAACACTGACCTTTACAATGCTCTGATTTCCTGCGTTCTCCTACCCTTTGCTCTGTCACTCTTAGAGACCCGCTCTCTTTTCTCTCCCTCTCACGGAGCCCCTCTTGTTCATCAGAAACAATCATTGTGTTTTTCATCTCACTGCCCTGCTCTGCCGCAGTCTGAGCCTCCAATAGCAGGATGGAGAGAGATGAGAGTAAAGGGGGTGGGTGTGGGAGGTATGCAGCATGCAGGGCACAAACGGGAAAGTCTACATAATGGTTTGTTGTCGTCATCACTGTAGCGTCACAGCTGTCTATCCTTTTAGCAGCAGCTAGAACACAAACGCGCAGTCTGCATCATCGGCGTGCCATGGAAACTCAGTATAAGAACAGAAACAGACATGATTTAAGAACTGTGGTCAAACCTTTAGAAACTACAATAGCAGCCTTCGATAGACACATGATTTTTGGTCAGAGCACGTTTGCATAAAATGGGGAATCAAATAGAACTGAAGAGAGTTGTGTCATCTGGTTCTCTTGGTCTCCTTCTTTAGATAAATGCACCTGCATACATATGTCAGCATTGACCTTAGGGGAATCTGAAAATCTCACGTGTCCTGTTTGCTATGTTTGAGATAGTTGAGAAAGGGTATAACTTGGAGGATAATTGCTGGTGACAAACTACCTCTTCAGACATGGCTACATTGACTTGGATAGAGTATTTGTCCAAGGGAACCTAACAGTGATAGATCTAAATACTTTACGAACGGACCCAGCGAGCATCTGAATAAAACATTGTGCACGGGAACCACATCACTGGGGAAAGCCATTAATTCTCAGATTAGTAGCAAGTGGCTAATGTAGTCCATCACTGTGTAAAGCCGCGTAGCCCTGCACCACCCAAACAAACACATCAATCTGACTAACAGTGTGTGTCAACATGCTCCTTGATTACCATGCTAAACCCAGAGCAACCCACAGGAGCCCAAAGGAGATCATTAAAATCTAACATGCACACTTGAATATAGCTTCAACTCAAAATTCATTTTTTACACACACACACACACACACACACACACACACACACACACACACACACACACACACACACACACACTTTCTCTAATATTCGAAGTTTACAGGCCAAAGGTAAAGTGGTGTGCAATAGCAACGCTCCTGTTGTGCGTTGCTATTGCACAGATTCCTCCGTACACAGAAACAAATGATGCATCTCAACAGTTGATATTCAGGCACAGATTTTATAGCACTTCAGCAGTAATGTCATGTAAATGTGTTGTGAGTGTCAGAGATTTCGTGTTGTGTTAGTGGAGCAGAGTATGCCTGGAGGGTGCAGCAGGATGAGGGTGTGCGAATGTGTGCGCACGATTGAGTGTCTCTGTAGAGTGCTTAGTCTTTAGGTGTTCTGTGTTTTAGGCTCGAGTTAAGATCATTTAGAAAATGTAAAGTTTTAGGATAATAAATAGCCGAAATGTTGGTTTCATATATAACAAGAAAAAGGGAGGCACGTATAGGTATTTGACCTGGTTCAAAATACTATTTAATATCAAACCACAGTGTTCCTGTGAAATAATGTTGCAACTTAGCTTTCCTACCTGATAAAAAAACACGTTCTGTCAAGAGCAATGTGTTTTTATTGGAGGAATGCAGACCCTGTCTGTGCTCTGTATTCCCTGTCTCCTAAAAAGTTTTCATATAACTAAAGAAACTAAAGTTCTCAATTAACTTGGAAGAAACACTATTTTTATCTAGACCTACATTTGTAATCAACACATCTTTTCCATTTATGGTCTTGTTTTCCTGCAGCTGCTGCTGCTCCTTTTTTATACGACTAAACATACGTCAAATGGAGCTGCATTCTTGTCTCACATAACTCAGAAAATGGAGGAAAAGCTTCAAATGTGAGTAGCTTTATAAATAGCTCCATTTTATTATCTTTTACTAAGCTAACCCAACTAGTTTCCGTGCCTAAGTCTAACCGAAGAGTGTGTGAAAATAAAACTTGAAAGTATTTATGAGGACCCAAAAGGATTGGTGAAATAGATTATTGTTATCTATAGTAAATATACCAGAATCGCAATGGGATGTGATGAGGAAAGCAATGTTGCAATGTTGTGCACTTTTGTGTTGTGCATCCTCCTTTGCTTGTGAGACATCTTTCATTGTCACCTCGCTTCCTTAGGATTGGAAATATGCTGCCACTGCACATGGTAATCTCACACATACACACACATGCACACTCGCTCACCATGGTACCATTGGGCTGTCTTCCAACGTTAATACACAGGGCTGACGATGTTGTGGGACTGCGTGCACGTCACACTGTCACAGCATAGCAAAGGAATAGAGAGCGAGGGAGAAATGGAAGGAGGAGGATTAATTTTGGATGCATGGCATGTGGAGTTAAGATAACCATCTTTTTCTGCGGCTCTTCTCCACCACATGGTTTGTTCAATTACCATTTACTGCAGAGACAGAGAAGGGCAGATAGAAAGAGAGGGAGAGAGGGGAACAGTGAAAGGGAATAGCGGGAGCCATGGAGGAGGTGGAGGGGAGGCGCTCAGTGATGGAGGGGATGAGGAAGTAGACGTGAAAGAGTTGGAGAGAAGGGAGTGAGTGCAAAAATAGAGGAAGACAATAAAACCATTCTGTAAAGGGGTAAGGAGAGAGCATAGGACACGGAGAGGGACGTGTGGTGCGCACAAACGCGTCAGAGTGTCACGTCCTTACCTGACACGACAGCGACAAACATAACATTTCTGGTTTGATTGTGTAACAGCTTCGTAAAAGCAGGGCTTCTGTTACGAAACGCTGCCACTGTTTTTGCTTTGATAAGTGTCAAAAGCTGCGAGTGTAGCTTAAAAAAAATTACTTATTCAAACAGACTATTCCCACTTCTCTGCATGGGGTACCAACTGTACCAAATTGAGATATTCTGAGATGGAGCTCGATCCACCAGCCCCTCTCATCTCCCCCTTCTTTCCAGCATCCCCACTTTTAAATCCTAATCCCTCCCTCCTTATGTTTCTTCAACCCTCCCCCCCACAACTATTTTCTCCCTCTCTGTCTCTCTTTCTCTCTGTGTCTCTGGCTTTCTCTGGGTCCAGTATATGGAGCAATTACAGAGATGATATCCACTGTCAGTCAGCGGCTCACAGATGAAGCTGGGCCTCTTTAACATGCTAATGGAACGCCAGATTCAATCAGGGCTTTGTGTGGCAGAGGGGAGGGCAGTGCCGCTCATTAAAAAATAAATCATAATAACAAAGAGGCCCGGGCAGCACAGGCAAGCAGCACCTACACTGCAGCATCGGACTTGGTTTTCCTCTCTGCTTTCTCAGAGCCCTCTCCTTGACTACTGTCCCTCTCTTTATGAGATTATGTCAAATCAGCACTTTGTCCTATCAGGCTTTGTTAATCTTTCCCCCGCTCTTGTCACTGTCGGATATGTAAATTTTGGAAAATTTTACAGAGAGAAGCTGACATCTCTTCCTCCCGTTTCCAGTCTTTGTGATAAGATGAGCAAAACTGGAGCTTCTCCATATGGAAAAGAAATTGAAAGAAGAAGAAAGTAGTTTATTATTTATATGTATTTTATCTCTGAATATCTCTTTGGCTATATACCACAGTTAGCTCAGGAATGTGGCTCCTTTTGTCATTTTGCACATACAACATTAACTTTGGTTTCTTTTTTAGTTAAACCTTTTGGATGAGTTGGACTCCCATTTGCCTTCAGAACTGCCTAAATTCTTTGTGGCTTAGATTCAACAAAGTGCTGGAAACATTTCCCAGAGATTTTGGTCCATATCGACATGAAAGCATCACACAGTTACTGCAGAGTTGTAGACTGCACATCCATGATTTAAATTATCCACACACATTTTAAAGGCGCTCGAAATCCAATGACTGTGGAGGCCATTTGTGTGCAGCCAACTCATTGTCATGTCCGCAAAATCAGTTTGAGATGATTTAAGCTTTGTGACATGATGTGTTATCCTGCTGGAAGCAGCTGTCAGAAGACGGGTACACTGTGATCATAAAGGAATAGACACGGTCAGCAACAATACTTAGGTAAGCTGTGGCATTTAAATGATGCTCAGTTGGCTGACGGGCTCAAATGGTTAACATTTCATCTAATGTTCTGTTTTAACTTTAGTGAGCCTGTGCAGACTGTGCCTAAATGGACAGTTAGTGTCATGTGATTTCCTGATTAGAGTAAATATATGCATCAATGAGCAGTTGAACAGGTGTACCTAATGATGTGGTTAGTGAATGTATTGATAAGCATGAGCTTAAAATAAATAACTTGAAAAAAGAAGGAGGGGCCACATGTATAAGTCATACCGGACATGCAAGCCTTACATGAAACATAAGCATTTACTGTTAGACAGCATGATAAATGCTTTTTATTTCTATTTCTTTTGCACATTGATAAAGACCTTTATTTATTGACCTTTTTGGATAGCTCTCTCCTGAAAAGCAAAAAGGTGAACTTTTCTGCTTGATAAATTGATGTGTATGTTGGCAAAAATATAATTCTACCAAACTGAAGGTAAAACCTCTTAAGCGCCTCACAAAGGCAAAGAGGATATTGTACAACTGATGAGCAAATTGATTCAGATACATATGCCTTGCCAGGTTACCCTTTAATCTTATGGCTCTCCAATTGGAAGCCAGTGTTGCTCATCTCCAGGTGTCCCTGCTACCCTGTTGTAGATTATGATTGAACACAGCTACAGTAAGGTGTCGTCACATGTCAGCGTGAATGTTTGCTTCACAAGTCTTTTGCTTCACAGGGACGAAGCTCTGATGTAATTCAGCTGTCACATTTAACAAGCATATTGCACCACATTCAGTGTCTGATATCCTCATTACTCTCATTACCATACTGCTTTGGATTGCTTCTCAAAAGCCAAGCGCTCCTTTTATCCATAATGCGCTTTGTTTAAGATCTCTCCATGGAGGTGTGATTCATGGATGCTCAGTTCCTCTTTATTCATCATGCATCAACACTAAAAGAAGAGAGGCAAGTTTGTGTGTGTGCCTTTTGTGCTTCACATTTCTATAGACCAAAGATTTATTATAGCTAAGATCAACCTGAGCTCACTGAATAATGCATCACCTGCTATCATGGAAAAATATGCTGAATATGTCTCAGCTGAGCTTAAAGGTGTGGAAGTGGGTATGAGAAGTGTAAAGCTCGCTCTCGACTTAGCTCGTAAGTACGAGACAACCAAAGGAAAGCATTCCTCTCAGCTTTGACAAACGAGCTGGGGTCTGGTTCACAGAGGTTTCCCTTTTTCATAAAGTGAGCACTGCCATGGGAATTAGCATCCATGCGGGGTGTTTTTGTGTGGCCAAATTTATATTAAAAATCTCTTCAAGAACTTTTTCAGCTCAGCTTTTTGAATTTCAGAATTTCAATTTTATGCCTAAAATTGCTTTGTGGCTTGCCTTCCATATCTGACTGTAGTTGTGGGGTGATGAGTTCTGATTTAAACAAAATTGTCATTTCTCGACCTCAATGACAAATGACATTACAGCAGAGACCCCAGAGCACTTAAAGAGATTGAGCCGTGGTAGGATTGCTCAGAACTGGACAGAGAGCCGCGTGTTAGAGGACATGCTCGTTAGTTATCATATTCATAGAAATGGCACTGCAGGCCTGAAATGAAAGCAGCGCTTGTCAACCTCATAAAGTATCCTCCCCCTCTCTATTAGGCTGATAGCATATTGCCCTCCATCCTCCTTGGGGAATGGAAGTCGTTGAAATAGAGTGGCAAACACAAGCAGGGGCACATTATGGTTGCTGCTCCTCAAACACTGCGGCTATATAGTGTTTAACTCCCAGCCTCCTCCTTCCTCCAAGCCATCATGCCTCCTTCCTTTCTCTTCCTTTGGGGTGGGGGTCTAATCTCAGAGAGAATCTCGTGCTTTTGTCGATCTCCTCCGAAGTGTATTTGGGTTGATCCACCTGTTTATTGTTGAGTGATAGAATTCCATACCTGAGGGCACTAGTCTCTGAGCGGTGCATGGGAATGAAGTCACAGGCTATTGTTCCACCTGGGTGTGTGACTTGAGCCCTGAACAAGGGAAGAAAGGGAGGAGATGGGGTGGGGGTTGGGTGGGGGCTGGGTGCCATGGAATAAATGGGAAAATGGGAGCAAGGAGGAAAACAACAAACAGCCAAAGACAGGTGGAGAGAAGGGAGATAGAGGAGGTTCATGCTCCAGTGTGCTTCCTTCCCAGAAGAACGCCATCTTGTCATCCTGCCTTCTGTCCCTCCTCTCCCCTTTCTGCATAGGTGTAAGCGGCTGTTAAAACAGTAAATTAGTCTTTTTCAAGAGACACAACAAAGCAATGCCCCCCTCTCCCCCTCATCATCCAGCATTCCAACAGTCCATCCATCACTGACTCAGACTCTGCCTGCAGCTAGTGATACTCAGATGCATCTCTTCTGGACAGCAACTGTGATCATCTTACTAGCCTGACTTTTGGCAAGGGAGGAGCATTCATTACAAAAGAAAACTATATGAAAAAGATAGAAACCTGAGAAAGAATGAGAACAGACAGCAGAGAACTTGAAGGGAAGCATGGAGGAATATAGAATCTCAGAATGTTCTCTTAGCTTTTATAAAAGTGTTGAACCTGTTAAGGTTTGATCTAATTGCTCACATTCATGTCACAGTTGTCAGTTACAACTGACCAAATACAAAATGCAACTGTACAGTATTTTTCTTTGTCTAATATCTTTTGATGATCAAACATGACTCTGAAAGGATTGTGACGAGCTTCAAACGATGGCAGCTTATAACATCAGTATAAATTCACAACAGCTGCAGTGTATAATGGAGGGTTCTCAAATAGTGAAAACCCCTTAGAAGCTTCATATAGTCCATATAAAACAGCATCTTTGTAAAGCTAATGTTCATGTATACAGGCAGAAATTATTTAAGACTGACATTTGGTGGCTTTTTATGAGAGATCCAGCAACATAAAATATTTTTGGCTTATTTGTAGAAGCCTAAGTTCTACAAAAAAGACTGAAATTAGTGGAAGCAAACTGCTGTGCTTTGCATTTGCCATTAAAGGTGCTTAAGCATTTAGAGTTTAGTTTAACTGCCCTTATTTGCATCAACACA